>NW_024412395.1:24487126-24510263 GCF_014898765.1 Herpailurus yagouaroundi | reverse complement strand
TTTTTGCTGGGTGTCTGTCTGGTTTAGGAATCAAAGTAATGCTAGCTTCATAGAATGAGTCTCGAAGTTTTCCTTTCCTTTCTATTTTTTGGAACAGCTTGAGAAGGATAGGTATTATCTCTGCTTTAAATGTCTGGTAGAATTCCCCTGGGAAGCCATCTGGTCCTGGACTCTTATTTGTTGGGAGATTTTCGATAACTGATTTAATTTCTTAGCTGGTTAGGGGTCTGTACAAGTTTTCTATTTATTCCTGTTTGAGTTCTGGAAGTGTTTGGGTGCTTAGGAATTTGTCCATTTCTTCCAGGTTGTCCAGTTTGTTAGCATATAATTTTTTATAGTATTCCCTGATAACTGCTTGTATTTCTGAGGGATTGGTTGTAATAATTCCATTTTCATTCTTGATTGTATCTATTTGGGTCATCCCCCTTTTCTTTAAAAAATTTTTTTAACATTTATTTATTTTTGAGACAGAGAGAGACAGAGCATGAACAGGGGAGGGTCAGAGAGAGAGGGAGGCACAGAATCCAAAACAGGATCCAGGCACCGAGCTGTCAGCACAGAGCCCGACACGGGGCTCGAACTCACGGACTGCGAGATCATGACCTGAGCCGAAGTCAGACGCCCAACCAACTGACCCACTCAGGCACCCCTTGTCATCCCCCTTTTGTTTTTGAGAAGCCTGGCTAGAGGTTATCAATTTTGTTCATTTAAAAACAAAAAAAAACAAAAAAACAAAAAAACAAAAAAAACGACTCTTGGTTTCGTTGATCTGCTGTACAGCATTTTTAGATTCTATATTGTTTTTTCTGAGCCCAGGAAGATGGCAGCAGAGGAGGGCGTTGGGCTCACTGCATCCTGCTGATCACTTAGATTCCACCCACATGCCTAAATAACCCAGAAAATGGCCAGAAGACTAGCAGAATGAACTCTCCAGAGCCAAGCGTAGACATATCTCTATACAATATAGATTTGGGTGGAAATGACATTAACCTCATTTTCTCCAGAATTTACTTGGTTAACTCTAACACAATTTAATCTGAATATTCCAATATTCTAACTACAGTGATTTAGGCAAAGGTTTTATTCAATTTAGGTCAATGGTTATAAAGTCTTATTTAGAAAAAAATATTATTAGCTAATGCTTTTATGCGCCAGGACTTCTTCCCAGAGGTTTGACTCTGTAACTAATCATTCAAAAATCCTGGTTGTAGAGACGGGCCTTTTATAGATGAAGAAGTTACGACATTTTTTAGAGCACCTGGCTAGCTCAGTCAGAAGAACACCCAACTGTTGTTCTCAGGGTCATCAGTTCGAGCCTCACATTGGATGTAGAGATAAGGAAAACTAAATAACTAAATAAACATAAAAAAAGAACTTATGATACTTTAGATATTATGAAGCTAAACTCATAATTGGTCAAACTGAGGCCTGTAGCCAGGCAAATCTGACTCACTACTGTGATAATCTCAAAAACTTTGTAATACTGGAACAGTTGGGAGACGATAGCTCTCTTCTCTCTGGATGTGGAAGCTAAGGTAAAACCCTGGAGCTTCCAGGAGCCAAGATTTAGAATCTGAGACTGAAGTCAATACAGAGGAAAAGAGAAGTCGAGAAAAGGATAGTGGACCCTAGGTTCTTCCCAATGATACAATGTGAGCTTCTGTGTTCAGTTGTACAACACCGATCTCTGGAATTTCAGTTAGTGAGCCAATAAATTTTCCATCATTTTATTTGATACCATCCTATTCCACCAGTTTAAATTGGGGTTCTGCACTTGAAACTGGAGTTTTGACAAGCACACCAAATAAAATTTCCCCTCAATTCTAGAAAGCCCTTGTTCATTATTGGATTATCTCTGGTGAGCCACTCATGTGCACAGTAGTTAAACCTAAATTCCTCTTGTGTCCTGGTATTTGTTCTGTATCTTCTTACTCTTATGTAGCTTATACCACCAGCAAATATTCCCCATGAGTATCAAAGCCAACTTTTCAACTATGCGGGACACAACTGACCTCATTTTTTTAAAAATATCTGGGAGATAGGTGTTCTGCTTGGTTTTATAAAGTGAGCTTTTCATCTTCTGGCTTCCTGACCAGCTATAAGCCTAACACTTTATCAGACATGAAAAAGCTTTATTTTCTCTATATATACTACTACTCAGGAAAGAAAATGAGAGCAATCTTAATAAATGAGTGCATGAATAGAAT
Source organism: Herpailurus yagouaroundi (assembly GCF_014898765.1). Lineage (NCBI taxonomy): Eukaryota > Metazoa > Chordata > Mammalia > Carnivora > Felidae > Herpailurus > Herpailurus yagouaroundi. Next base: position 24,508,056 of record NW_024412395.1, on the reverse strand, counting down.
GTAGTTTTTTTTTATTAAAATATTTTAAAATATAGAATAAACTTGAAAACATCATTAAAATCACATATCCCAAAAGAAGGATTGGTTTCAGTGACCTGGGTATTTGTTGTCAGTTTTAAGATCCAAAGAGATATTCAAAAATTTTAATGGTATCTAGGTTGATCCAGAATTTATTAGGACTTATTGGTAGCACCCATCAGGAACACAAAGGCTCCATTCTTTGTGTAGGTGAATATGCAAATAGTATTTGTATATGTATTGCATGTGTGTATATGTGGGTTTTTGAGAATTATTTCTAGGTATTATATCTTATAAATTTGTAAAAATCCATTTAACATAAAGTAACAGATGTGAAACAGTTATTATAGCAATATGTATGTAGTAAAATATCCATTTGGCTATTTTCCAGGCATAGTGTTTAAAAGCCCAAGTTCAGAACTTGCAACTTGGGTTCAAATCTCAACATTGTTCCTTATTGGTTGTTGCTGCATAAGATATTTTTATGTGTACCATATATATATTTTTTAAGTTGGAGAACCAAGACATTTAGCCTTTTCTTTTTTCTTTTTTTACTTCAATAAATCTTTCAATATTAAGGCAGGCAGTTCCTGGAAGCCCTTGCATCTTGCCTGCAAGAAGCACAACTTCGAATCTTATCAAGGGATCAGAAATTCTGGTAAGCTGGTTGGTTCTTCTAAGTCCAGGAAGTGCCATGTTCTCTGGCCGGTATTCCAGGAATGATGATGACATATATGCAGCAGTTCTGAGAACCTACAGAGATGTGGGCACTTTTCTCCCATCTATAACTAACATATAACCTAATTTCCTAATGCTAAGTCTATTAGGCTGATGTGCCTTAGACCTTTTGCTTGAGTCTTTTTAAAACTGAATTTGACAAAGTATTTAAAATTGTAACAGTGGGGAAGATATTCTATGACAGAGAAATTGACAGGGTTATCCAATAAGTCTCATTTCATATGGTTTTAAAGCTGGCCTAATTTAATATTCATAGTAGATTATTCTTTAAAAACAATGAAAAAGTGCTAATTTTGTTAGCATCATTATTTAGACATTTTGTAGTATCTCATAATTCAATATTTTCTGCTTTCAGCTGGAAGCAAAAATGTATCCATAGAATTGAATACCAGCTATAAATGCAGTTTGCATTTTATTTTTATTTATAGATATTTATGAACTCTTCCATCATTGTGCCGTGTACATCTTTAATTTTTCTTTTTTAAAATTTCTTTAAGTTCATTTATTGAGAGAGAGAGAGAGAGAGAGAGAGAGAGATTGACAGAGAGAGAGGGAGAGAGACAATCCCCAGCAGGCTCCTCACTGAGCCCCAATGTGGTACTCGAACGCATGAACGTGTGAGATCATGCCCTGAGTGAAAATCAAGAGTCCAACTCTTAATCAACTGAGCTACCCAGGCACCCCTTCTTTAAAGTATCTTTGATAAAGGTTCTGCTACTCTGAAATTCCAACTCAAGTTTGTGGTTTAAGCTATATATCTTCTCCTTACCTAACTGGCAGTTTCGGGGCATTAAGAAATTATATAGATGATTATTTTGGTAGATATCTGCAAACAGATGCATTTTTCTTAACTAATTTACCATCAGATCAGGTATGTTTTTGCTCATCATTTTATTTCAAATACCCCACTATGTGCATTGTGTGACACATAGTTAAAACTCATTAAATTGTTTTGAATAAATGAATGATATTAGATACACATTAAAATGGAAAGGGAAATAAAATTGAAAATCCCATGCCTTTAAAAAAGTGAAGCTCTCTTTTATAGATGGGGAATTGAGGATAGGAAAGAGTTTCTTTTGTGCAGATTAATTTCTACTTTGTTGAAATTCATTATTACTATGCAATTTAGGAATCTAAGACATTTATATGCAAGCTTTGAAACAGTAGTATTAATGAAAGGGAACAGTGAAGATTCAAAATCAGTACAATCATAATTTGTCAAATTCCTTAAGGACATACATTTTTACCTATAACCTATTTTATTCTACTTTCTAGTTAAAACTCTTCTACATTCTCAGCAATAACCCCTGCACATAGACACACTGTAAATTGGCAAAATATCTAACCATACACATGGAGCTTTGTAGAAACTTAAATATCTAGTGTATGTTACTTTTTATATTTCATAAAAGCACCTTAATGTCTTCTAAATGAATTTTTTGTGAGGCTTTCTAGTTTCATTTGATCTTTATTAGTAATAATTAATATAATCCAGTCTCCATTATCTGCACATGTTGTACACAGTAATAATGAATCATGCCAAGTGTAATTCAGAAATAATTTTTATTTGTATGTGGGAAGTATTATGTGATGTTTTGGAGTAAATTTCCCTCCCTAATTATGTTTTGCTTAAGGTAATTAGTTTGCACTCCCTGAGCACACGTCAATTGACAGTGGGGGAAATAGAGCCCTGATGTATTCTGGGAAAATGTTTTTACATATTGCAGTTGAACAACATGCAGACCCTCAGTACTTGTATATAACCTGGGAAAAGTCCAAGGAGGCTAGTACCGTCTGGAGGATTATTCTGTCTTGGTGATCAAATCATATTCCTCAAAAATAGCTGCATACATCTCTAATTTAACTCGGTCAATCTGTTCTCACCATGCCAATTTAATAAAGGAGATCCAGTAAACTAGATAGCTTAATGGACAGAACTCAACACCAAATGGACATTCAGTTTATTGTTAGTTCTATTAGGTCTGCTTGTCGCTCTCTGTGTGTATAGATGGTTACTTAAAATGTTATTTCATTTTCTCCCTATAACAGTATATTCTTGTTTGTTTGTTGTTTCAGTACTTTGAGTCATAGCTAAAAAGTCACACTTCCACAGACATTGTATAGAAAATCATTGCTGGAACACTCTTGGTGCTCATAATTCATTATAGTTTAGACAATAGAAGGAAATAAATTCTAAGGACAACTGTACTACACAGACAAAATGAAATTTTATTCTACAGTGTTTCTAGGTAGCAAATGTTTCTATGCTGTGTACTAATAAGTACGTATTTTCATTACATTTTTAAAGGACTTGGTTGGATCATATTAATAAGAGGAATGAGAGGTTTATACTAAATGTGAATCTTTGTACATATCTTTTTTTCTACTAACCTCTCCCTTCAGAGAATCTCTCTTTCTCTCTTCCCTATGCATGCGCGCGCGCGCGCGCACACACACACACACACACACGTGCACACACACACACACACCTTTTTACATTAGGCAAGTATTTGAAATCTAACCTTCAGTTTCTTTAATTTTGAGTATTAAAAAACATATAGATTGTAGCTAGTGATAATATTTCTGTTTTAATGTTAAAATTTCTAATCTTACCCTTGATACACTGATGGGGCAACATATATACCTGGGATTTATGGAGTGTGGTTTCTTTAACTATAGTTTACATGAATGTTAATAACCCATGCAGCAAAGACATAATAGTAAATGAAATACAATAATATAGACTATGAATACTAATGCATGCACCAGAGACCCTGGCCCATGATAGATCTATAATAATGTTTCTCTTTATCTTGCTGGTTTTTTTATTGGTGATTGTCAATAAGTTGACTCCTATTTTCCTAAAGGTAAATAGTGATCTGTACTTTACTTATTCCTGTTTGCAATGCACTGTATACTTTATTTAGAAAACTTTTTTCTTCTCTTCCAGTTAATAAATTTAATCTGGGCCTACTAAATCCTCTAAGGGACAGATAAGAATCCAAAAAAGAAGGGTCTATATTTAATATGAGCTTGGAAGAACTACTGTAGATTAATCAGGTATTGCACCATTGGAAGAGGGATGTTACTGGTAGGGAATGCTAAATTCAGATGCACAGAAAGGACAGAGAGATGGGGTGGTGGAATCTTATCTAGAGAGAGAAAGAGAGGGAGAGATGAAGGGAAGAAAAGGAAAAAGAGAATTTGAAGAAACTTCAAGTAGTTAAATATGGTCTGAGCATAGCACTCAATGGGGGAACTGGCAAGAAAAAACATACTAGATAGGAAACCAGGGCTCAACTAGCAGATGGTCTTCTATGCCAGGTAAAGATATTCATCGGGTTTTGTGGGACATGCCATCAAAGACTTTGATGAGAAGTTACAGAGTGAGATTTCATTTTAAAAGATGATTCTGATGGAACATAAAGAATGGTTTATATTAGTAAAACTTGAAGTAGGGAGACCTGGCTGAAATCTGTGGCTGCATTCCAACTGAGGTAGATTAGGGAGGTCAATGTACATGAGGAGAGGAGGATAATTTAAATGTATTAAGGCAGTAGAACTATGCGTGTACAGGGAAAGGGATAAAATGGTGACTTTCTTGTTTCTTGTCTGGGTGATTCAGTGGATTCAGGTGCAAACACTGAAATAGGAAGTGACAGAGTAGAAGATTTGAATGTTTCTCTCTGGTGTGTGTGTGTGTCAGGGGGTGGTTTTCTGTGTGTTTGGGAAGACATTATGCATTCCGTTATAAATCATTGAGCTTGAGACACCGGAGACGTCTAACTGGAATTGCATAGTAGGAGTTAGGAATATGCCTAATTAGGAATATGCAACTGGATTTTAGGAAAGATATCTGAATTTCAGGTTTTAAAAACAGAGTTGCCATCAGTAGTTGGAGCCACTGGGGACTGGTAAAATCATCCATCTATCCATTCACTAACTACTAATGCAACACATATAAAAAGGACATATTGCATGCCTGTTGTGGTAAATAATAAGTGAAGTCAGTGAATAATAAGTTATCAATGGTTTTGGAGTGAGTATTTGCAGAGAAAGAAAAAGTGTAACTGAGCATTTATGGGGTATTTATTATGAACCAGAAAAGTCAAAATGATTGTTTTTTTTCATCTTCAAAATAATCTTATGCAGTAGGTACTACTCTCATTTTACAGAAAAAGAAATAGAGGAAGTGAATAGTTGAAAAAATTAGCTAACATTACACATCTAATAAGTCTCCACATCTTATTGTACTTTGAATGTTGTTCGAATTTTCTTATTAGAATATTTCCTTAATAGAATTTTTTACAGGAGAGAAAATTAAGACAGATGATACCAATATATCAAAAGACATACAGTATTGTGAGAAAAGACATATTACAGGTAGCTATAAAAACTGCTATGATTAAATTTGGAAATAACATGAAAGAGATTCTGGAGAGAATAATTTGAAATATGGATTATCTATCTGGAGCCTTTCCTGTGGCACCAGGGACCTTCAAGAATCACTTTATTCTGGGTAGACATTCTGTCATGTTCAAAGTTAGATGGAAATTAAAGCAATAATAGCAAAAACAAGTAACTTAAGTCAAAATGCGTGTTGTTGAAAAATTTTATTACTGTAAAACACATCAGGGTGTATTTTTCCACAGGATATGTGGAATGATTTTTGTTACCCAACATGGAATGATTATTGATCGATTGATTGGAAGTCACTGGCCCTGTTGTTGTTGTTGATGTTGTTATTGTTGTTTTAATTATTGAAGTATACTTGACATACAATGTTATATTAATATAACAAGGTGATTAGACAGTTCATCACTTAATGCTCACCATAATAAGTGTTGTCATCATTCACCACCATACAACGTTACTACACTATTACTGACTATATTCTCTGTGCTGTACATTTTACCTCTATGACTTATTTATCTTATACCTGGAAGTTTGTACCTCTTAATACCCTTTCCCCAACCCACCTCATCTCTGGCAACCACCAGTTCTCTATATTTGAGAGCCTACTTGTTTTTCAGTTATTTTGTTTGTTCATTTGTTTTTCTTTAGATTCCACATATAAGTGAAATCATATGGTATTTGTCCTTCTCTGACATATTACACTTAGCATAACATCCTCTAGGTCCATCCATATTGTCACAAATGGCAAGGTTTCATTTACTTTTATCTCTGAGTAATATTTTATTATGTAGACATGCACACACATAAACACACCGTATCTTCTTTATTCATTCACCTATTGATGGAATTATGTTGGTTCCATATCTTGGTGATTGTAAATAATGGTGCAACAAACAGCGTATATCTTTTTGAATTAGACACATAGATCAATAAAATAGACACATAGATCAACAGAATAGACACATAGATCAACAGAATAGAGAATTTTCATTTTCTTTGTGTAAATACTCAGTAGTGTGATTACCGGATCATATGATATTTCTATTTTCATTTTTTGAGCAATTCCCATACTGTTTTCCACAGTTACTGCACCAATTTACATTCCTGCCAACAGTGCACAAGGGTTCCCCTTTCACCACATCCTATCCAATACTTGTTATTTCTTGTCCTTTTGATTTTAGCCATTCTGACAGGTGTGAGGTGATATCTCATTGTAATTTTGACTTGCATTCTCCTAATGATTAGTGATATTGAGCATTTTTGTTGTGTTGGCCATCTGTATGTCTTGTTTTGAAAAAGTTTGCTCATGTTCTCTGCCCATTTTTACTCTGATTATTATTATTATTTTTGGGTGATGTTGGGTTCTATAAGTTCTTTGTATATTTTAGATATTAATCTTTTATTGGATATATCATTTGTACATATATTCTCCCAATCAATAGGTTGCCTTTTTGTTTTATTGATGGTGCCTTTGCTGTGCAAAAGCTTTTTATTTTGATACCATTCCAATAGTTTATTTTTTGTTTTTGTTCCCCTTGCCTGAGGAGAAAAATCTATAAATATGTTGCTAAGGCTAGTGTCCAAGAGATTACTGCCTGTTTTGTTTTGCTTTTTAGGAGTTTTGTGGTTTGAGGTTTCACATTTAGGTCTCTCAATCCATTTTGAGTTTTTGTGTATTGTGTAAAAAAGTGGTGCAGTTTCAGTCTTTTGCATGTAGCTATTCAGTTTTCTCAACAACATTTATTGAAAAGACTGTATTTTTCTCATTGGATATTCTTGCCTCTTTTATCATAGATTAATTGACCGTATAAGCATGGATTTATTTCTGGGCTCTCTATACTATTGATCTGTGTGTCTGTTTATTTGGATTTTTTTGGTGTTTGTTTGTATTTTGTGCAGTGCCATACCCTTTTGATTTCCACAGCTTTGTAGTATATCTTGAAATCTGGGATTGTGATACCTCCAATTTTGTTCTTTCTTAAGATTGCTTTGGCTATTTGATGTCTTTTGTGGTATCATACAAATTTGAGGATTATGTGTTGTAGGTCTGTGAAAAATGCTATTACTTATTTGATAGGGTTTGCATTGAATCTGGAGATTGCTTATTAATTCTTCCAATCCATGAGCATGGTACCTCTTTCCATTTATTTGTATCATCTTCTTCTTTTTTTTTTTTTTTAATGTTTATTTATTTATTTATTTATTTATTTGAGCAAGAGAGAGAGGGAGAGAGAGGGAGAGCAAGCACACAAGCAGGGGGAATGGCAAAGAGAGAGGGAGACACAGAATCCAAAGCATGCTCCAGGCTCTGAGCTGTCAGCACAGATCCCAGTGCAGGGCTCAAACCCACAAACCATGAGATCATGACCTGAGCGTCAGTTGGACACTTAACAGACTGGGCCCTCTCCCCAGGTGCCCCAATTGTTTGTATCATCAAAATTTCTTTTTTCATTAATGTCTTAGAGTTTTCAGAGTACAAGTCTTTCATCTCCTTGATTAATTTTATTCCTGGGCATTTTACTATTTTTGGTGCAATTGTAAATAGAATTGTTTTCTTAATTTCTCTTCCTGCTGCTTCATTATTAATATATAGAAACACAACAGATTTCTGTACATAAATTTTATATCTTGTAGTTTACTGAATTTATTAGTTCTAATAGTTTTATCAGTGGAATCTTGAGGGTTTTCTATATATAATATCATGTCGTCTGCAAATAGTGACAGTTTTACTTCTTCCTTACCGATTTGGATGCCTTTTATCTAATTGTTAATTTATTCTAATTCCAGTGATATGTTGAATGAAAGTGGTAAGCATGGACATCTTTTCTTGGTCCTGACCTCAGGGAAAAGCTCTCACTTTTTCCCTATTAAGGATGAGTTTAGCTGTGGGTTTTTCATATATGGCCTTTATTATGTTGAGGTGTGTTCCCTCTAAGCCCACTTTGTTGGAAGTCTTTATCATGAACAAATGTATTTTTCAATATTTTTTTTTTGCATCTATTGATGATTTTTACTTTTCCTCTTACTAAATATATGTATCATACTGATTTAAAATAATTTTTTATTATGTAAGAATAATGCCTTCTACTTTCATAGTATATTTATATTTTCAATGTTTCCAGAATTTTTACAATATATAAAAGACTATGACCTTTGTATACTTGTATATTTTAAATAACTTACCAATCATCAAAAGAAAACAACAGATTTACAAGCACTGAATATGGATTACCTTATTAATCTAATAATTTGTTTATTAATACCTTGGTAGACATATTTCACAAAAGTGCAACTCTGTTGGATAATTTCCTAGAACTTGGAACAGTGGGATAAAATTTATTCATCTTTTAGATTTAATATACATTTCTAAATATTTCTGTATAGAGGTTGGAACAGTTAACTTTACAAAAATTTCATGGATGTGTTTACCTATACTCATGTTGGATCTCTGTGTTAACAACGTTTAGTCTTTAGTAGTCTGCTAAGTGTAAAAGTATTTAAGTATAATTTTAACTTTCATATCTCTCATGATAAAAGGTCAGCAACCTTTCATAGGTTTAACTTTCATTTCTCTCATGATAAAAGGTCAGCAACCTTTCATAGGTTTAACAATCACTGGTATTTGCCCATTTTTCTATTGCTTTTAAAAATTTGGTCTATTAATATGTTAAAGAAATAGTATTTGCTATATGAGTTGTAAATGTATACCAGGTTTGGCTGTATTAATTGTAATTCTTTTTTCCTTATATTTATTTTTTTAGTTTTTAAATTTATTTTAAAAATTTATGGTCATTCTAGTTGCTTTCAAAATAAAAATGAAACATCTCCATGACAATGTTATTATTTTTTAAATTATTCCATATTTTTCTAATACTTTAATGTCTCATTATGTAGAATTAAATTCTATATCTATTTCTTTTAATTACTATATTTAAAATTAATTTTAACAACTTATTAGGTCTAGTGCATAATAATTCTGTCATCTTTTCTAGAAATATTTATAGAATTTATTTGTTGATTATATCGTTTATTTAACTATATGAACCTTAGTTTGTTTTGTTTTTTTGAAAGAAAAGTTTTTATTACCTTTATGTACAGAAAATCCAGTAACATACACTGAGCCCAGTTTGGTGGCCAGGTCTTTAGTTGTTGTCTTTTCCAACTTGGCAATGTAAGCCACCGACTTTGGACCCAGATCATTGCCTCCCCAGTGACAGCAGGTCTCATCATATTTGTCCTTGTAATTGGTCCTGATTGCTTCTACCAGCTAGCCAGAGCTCCTTTGTCTTCTGAGTTAAATACTGTAAAGGTGACTGTGGTATAGGTCTTCTTGGGGACTAGGTGCCCCACCTGGCCTTGTCCTTGATAATGTAGTAGGGAATCCCTATCTTTCGATTTAGGGCAGGCAGGAAGACCACCAGTTTGGGATCCACATCATGTGCAGTCCCTACCAGTTGAACCTCCTTGTTTTCCACCAAGGTGGTAACAGTATTAACTGCAGCTCAAAGGACAGGTGCCTTCTTAGTAGGGACATCCCCTTTGCTGGCAGCTTTCTTCTCAGCCCAGGTCCAACAGTCTCTGCTTCTCTTGCTTTGTCTCTGGTCTGTATTTGTGAGCCAGCTTAAGTAGTTGAGTAGCTGTTTGGTGGTCCAAGATCTGGGTGACCTGATTAAACATGGAAGACACTCGTAGACAGTTTTTAGACCTTTGTCGCTGCAGCCAGATGTAGTGGGTCATTTGACAAAGTGGGAAGGTCCCTTTTAGGCTGAAGGTAGTCTCCACTGCCAAAATTCTTGCACCTTTTCTCAAATAGGGGATTGACTGCCTTCTTGGCCTCCTGCTTCTTGACAACACCAGGAACCAAGGCCACCTTCTTCCCTTTAGTCTTCTTTGTTTTGGGCATCTTGGATGGCTAGAGGAGAGAGAAAGCAACCATATGAACTTCATAATTAGCTTTTTCCCACTTTAAAAAACATTTTATCATTTTCCTGTTAGTATATTGTAAATTTTCTAAGTCTTTGTTATTTGTATATTGGAAGGATTTTCCCTTTACTAGGTTAATCTTGTGCCTGCTTATTTATTGAATTCTCTTCTTATTTATAATACTTTTTAGTTGAGTCTCTTGGGTTGTCTAGATATAAAATAAAACTGAAAATAATTATAATTTTACAGATTTATATCTAGTGTTATGCCTATTATTTTGTTCCCTTTTTAAATTGCATTAGTTTTTAACCCCAGAAAAATGTTAAGTATCAGTAGTAATAATAGACATCTTTTATCTTTAATTTGAATGTTTCCATTGTACTTCTGTGAGTATAGTCCTCCTATTAAGTTTTAATATCTTTCTTTACACGTTTTTCCTTTGAAAAGTAAACTTTTTATAATTTCTTAGTTATCTATTTGTCACTCTGAACTTAAAATCTTCAATCAAATCCACTTGGGGATCTTTATTGGAGTTGCATTAGTATGTTTATTAATTTGTAATACCTTTTACTTTGTGACAGTAATACATTGTTTTTCTTCCTATGATTATTTTTTCCATTTATTCAGGGATTATGTAAAGCTATTCATTGAAACTGTGGTGTGTGTGTGTGTGTGTGTGTGTGTGTGTGTGTGTGTATGGCTTGCTTTGTTTTTATCTCTTCTTTTTTATAGTTGAGGTACCATTTTGTATGAGACATTTTTATTTTCATTTACACTCTAATTAAGTTAATATGTAGGAAAAGTATAGACTTTGTAAATTTAGCATACTTTTGTGCATCTTACTGAATCATCTGTTAATTCAAGCATCTTTTCATAGTTGCATGTAAACATTTTTATGTCTTCTTTTTCAATATAGATACTTTTAGGCATTTACTGAAGTAATTAGAAATAATAAAGCATTGTTATTTTTGTAGTGATAACAGGTATCCTTAATTCCGGATTTTAATAGAAGCAGATTTTATTCATCACTATATAATGTTGGTTATTGTATTTTCTTAAAGCATCTGTATTATGTTTAGATAATTTGCTTGTAATCCTGTTTTGCTTCATACTTTTTTTCTGTCAAATAGCTGCTGTGTATGTGCAATGAATGAAACAAGTAACAATTTCTTGCCTTATGAACTTTATATTCCAAAAAGAGAGGATGCAGGTAATGATAATGATAGTGATAATAAAATAACAACCACAAAACAATTACAGCAGCAGCAGCAAGAAAACTAATTATGTAATGTAATATATACATATATATGATAATATACAGGTATATGAAACATGTAATAATTTTTGTTTGAAGGAGTATTGTGGGTTTAAGTAAGTCCCTCAATGACAAAGTGATCTCTTTGTTAATAACTTAAGGAAAAGAAGGAGCTAGTAATGCAGCTATGAAGAACAGTCAAGACAGAAGAGTAAATGCTAAGGTTATGAAAATAGAAGAAACTTGGCATGTTTAAGGAATAGCATGGGAGAACATTATGGCTAGAGCCGAGTCAATGAGGGAGAGAAAAGAATGAAATCAGAAACATAAATTTGGGGAACAGATTACGTATAGTCTGAATGGAATGACATCAAGAGAGGTTGAATGAGAGGAGAGAAATTGTTGACAAAAATTCAAATAGCTATTTTGTGGAGTTCTGCCATAATAGGGAATAAAAAGAAAGAGAAAAATGGTAGCTGGAAAAAAAACGGAGTAAAGAGAAATTATTTTTTTTAAGGTGAAGAAATTGTGGTACATGTATACATCATTGGGAAAGATCCTGTGAAGGCTGATAATGTGGTGATAAAGTCACCTTGGATGTCTTGCTGGAGCAATGTCTATGAGCAGACCAGAAGCTAAGGGTTCTAGTGCACAATGGAAGAGTTGTACTCTACCAGTGATAGGTAGTTGAAGCACGATATCACAAGAAAAGTTTACAGACACTGGTAGGTGAGTAGATCTGGTGGTGTGGAAATCTACTTCGTATTGCATAGGAAGCTGGGGCCAAGTATAGGAAAGTGAAGCCATAGCTGTTTGAGACAGAGGAGTATCAAAAATAAATCTAAGATAGTGTATCTCAAACTATCTGTGGTGAAGGACCAGATTCTTTTTGTTTCTTTTGATTCCTAATATGTGGTGGGATACATTTGAAATTGTAAAAAAATTATTCAAAAAGTTAAAATGTAAACAGTCATAAAATATAAATCCAATTTAAAAAATATTCATTAGACGTAAAATGAGTATGTCAAATTATAACTGAACCAATGTAAGTTCACTTCTTGGTAAGTCAGACACTGTACTAGGTTGATTCGTCACACAAAACTTTATTTTCAGCGAATAAAGAGATCACGGGAGTGGTTTCCAAAGCTGACTCATCAAGCAAGGGAATCCTTTTGTTGAGGCGTGGGATGAATATTTGGATAGAGAAGCCTTGTCATCATATATAGAAGCAGGCATATAGTCACACATGTACCCAAAGGAAGCATGTCTCTACATACGTTATATGTTATGTAAATGAAGCTGGTGCGACTCTTTGGGTAGAGATTTTAGTATTATAAAGAGATAAAGGTGGCCATTCGAGAGGTCACTCCATGGTCTATCTCCACAGGTTGCATTCACGCGTTGAGCTTAAACTGTACTGGGTGGTCTGGGAGGTCTGGGCAGCCTGGAGGTCTTGTCAGGGCAGTTGCTGTCACTGGAGGGATGGTTTCACTTTCCATCTGCCTGAGTTAAGAGATAGGCTAGAAATAGCTTAAGGAAAAATGTGGCACAAAGGTCAGTGAGTATAAGCAGGTGGGGAGTAAAGATCAGGTCTTGGGGTCTAGCTGATGAGCAAATTGGTATAAAATATCACAAATGCTTTCTTTAAACTCCACTACATATCTTGCAAGTTAGTAGCAAACATTTCAGACTGTCTGTAGGCCAGGGACCATGTTTTAAATAGCACTATCCAAAAGAGTAAGAGACAGAGTAAACTAGAGAAATACAGTATAATTTCTGTGATTACTGAGATTATGATCATAAATGTAAAATGAGACTATTAGGAAGGAAGAAAAAATATTTTCCTTCTACCCTTCCAGGTTTTTGCCTGGGGCTCTATAACAAAAGACAGGTTAAGAAGAGCAAAAGGGAAGTTTATTTACCTGTGTACCTTATATCCATGTGAGAGAAACTCAGGGTTGAGTAAATGAGGGTTGGTTAAAATTTGAGTTTATAATAACAATTTAGCAATATAACAATACATTTTTATACAAGAGATAAGACAAAGGAAAAATACTTTGAGTCTTGGAGGTAGCATGTTGTGGGAAGGCAAATGTATGGAAGATAAGGGCTAGTTAGTAAAGCTTGTTATGTAGAATCTTCTGGTGTTGTCTCTCAAGCTGATAAAGGCCTAAAGTCTCCTGTAATAAAATTTTATGCTTCTTGGTAGAGAAGAGTAGACAGGGGAGGGAAGACACCTTTGCAAACTTATCTCCTGGTTTTAGGTAAATAGAGGGAAGTCAAAGAACTTTCCTTGTATCTACTTAATAGCCTCCAGGTCAAAATAATCCTATGCCAAAGTGGCATATTTTGGAATGACACACTTTGCTAGCTTATACTATTTAGCTTGATTTTGTTTTTTTTTTTTTTTTTTTCTTCCAACCATATTCACTTGTATAACTGAAGCACAAACAGAGATATGGAAGTTGAGGGTGTATTCAATGGAGTAAATAAATGATTGGGCATAGGATTTAAACTGGTTATCAAAGGAAGTAAGGGTATAGGGGAAGTAAGGACAGGACAATTGAAAATGGATTAGTGTGGGGATCCTTGATGGCTCAGTCAGTTACATGTCCAACTTTGGCTCAGGTCTGTGAGTTCGAGCCCTGCATCGGGCTCTGTGCTAACAACTTGGAGCCTGGAGATTGCTTCAGATTCTATCTCCTTCTCTCTCTGTTCCTCCCCCCACTTGCTCTTGTGCTCTCTCTTTCTCTCTCTCTCAAAAATAAATAAGCATTTAAAAAATTAAAAAGAAAATGGATTAACGATCTCAAGGGTTGAAGGCTTGTAGAGGTGAAGTACTAAATTAACTAAGCTGAAAGAATGGAAGATTGTGTTCATAAAATGGGATACTGAAAATTAAAATTGTAGAGAGATTACATATTTTAGTAATGACAAGCTCAGACTATAATCATGAGAGAGGCTGATTGAGATATGGGGGAGAAAGTTATCATTTGAGGAGAAAAAGTCAAAGATCCAAGGCACTAGTGTATTGGAAAAATTATCTTCATATGTACTGAAATCATTGGAGAACTGGTAGGGAAAGAATAAGAAATCTCAAGGACATTCCTGACCTGAGTCAGGAAAGAACTGCAACAAGGATAATGGATAACTTAATCAGAGGACAGATCAAACAGCGTGTACCTTTTAGGGATGGAGAAGGGAAAATTATCTGGAAATTGCAGATTGCAGAAATTAAAAATTGCCAGACTCAAATAGTAAGGGGGAAAAGAAGGGTGTGGATAGAAAACAGTTATCAATTGAAAAAGCTCAGGGCAGCCAATGTCCTCAAGGGAGAATCAGATTTCAGGAAGAATAAAATGCTGAAAGAAATGTTGGAGGTTAAAAACACAGAGAATGTTATTGATGACAGACCAATATTGCAGTTTAAAAACTCAGTAGAGACTTTTCCTGGGTTCAAATAGGGGACAGAAAAATGGTATGGGCAGAATATTATGGGCTGAGAGCCTAGGTTTGTGAAATTTGAGTTTCTTGCAGATACTCGACCTAAATAGTAATCAAGTGCATAGTGAACAGGTCTATATATGCATCAGTATTAAATCAGCTCCACTTTTCTGTTTTTCCTCCACCCACATGGAATGAGGTGCTCTTATTTGGTGGTTATATCCTATCTGCTAGCTGCAATATCAGTGTGGGACACAATACCCCTGGGTTGTTACATTGCAGCCAGTTCATAGTTAGAACTTATCAGGAAAGATAGCATGTGCCTCCATTGTGCAAGGACAAATCAGTGGAGGAAGTCAATAGATATGTTAAAGGGTCATTCTGGCTGCAGGCTAAATGAATATCCACAAAATAGAAGACAACAAGAATAAAAGAATGACTATCAATAGAAGCCATGAGCTTTGAAGTGCAGTTCCTTTCTTCTGTGTTTTTCCATCTTAGAATATTTCAACATTCTGGAATAACCTGCCCATGCATAGGTTTACCTTTCCTTGTCAAAGGAAAATACACTATGTACACACACTGCTGTAACTGTGCCTATGTCCTATCCTTATTACATAACATTTTCAAGGAAGAGGAAGGAGAGACATAAGGCATGACTCTTGTAAGCTCTGGACAGGTGCTTCTAGCATCCTGCTAGTATGAAGGAGTCCGCACAGCAAATTTGTTTATAACACAATTGTTCAGGTATTTTCATTCCTGTTCTTAACTTTAAGGTAATTCTTTCCATTGTCTCCCAAGAAGATTGTTGTCCTGGGCATTCATATGTTTTCCATGATTTCTCATTCTCTATCTACTTTGATTTAAACTGTATTCCTTCACCACTATTTAATTCCTTAGAAACATCATTTCCCCTTTTCCTTTCCATGTCCTTAATTTTTTTATTTACTCAAGCACCTAGGTGGTCATTGTGACAAATATATATTTGATTTTCTGGCTCACTAGACTTACAACCTAGAAAAGGGAAACTGAAAAATTAGTGATCCGGAAAACAGACATTGCTTATTTTGTGACCTTACTGTGTGCATGTATACAATCCATCGCTCCCACTTTTTCTGAAGATATGTATAGCAATAAAATAGAAACAACATGGGTCCCTTCCTTACATATTAAATTCACAAAGCTGTTTTTAAATATCCTGCAAAATATGTAAAAGTATGGGTCAATATAAGGTTGAATGGGATCATTTTGTGCCTTTTAATTTGTTCTTTCAAGGTGTCTGTTTCTTTTTCATTTGTCCCTTCACTTCTTCAGTCATATAATAGGGTTTCTTGATCCCAGTCTAAACAATATAAAAAAGAAGAAAAATAGGGAGGCTGGGGACATTCTCTAAGCTACAATGGGACCGAAATAGGTGAGTCATATCACAAAGTAAGGTTTTAATGCAATGAAAAGGATGACCTTGGAACTATAAAACTGGGTATAAAAGTAAGAGGAAACTGCAGTATCATAGAACATCTACATAAAGATAAACTAACAGGGCTAGATACCTCAAAGGATAGAGAAGTACTATATTCTGTCTTATATTTGTTTGAGTTTCATAAAAGCCTTCTTTCCTACATTTGGTGGGTAATATATCATTTTGGCATCTACAAATCACAAAATACACAAGAAAGCTGAGTGAGATAATGTGGTGCTTCCCAGTTAACTGTTAGACTGTGTAGAATTGTCCTGGAATTTCATATACCTAAAGGGAGAGAAGGAAGAGAAACTTCCAGCTATTATAATTTTCTCAGGGAGGGAGAAAGAAGAAAGGGAGAAGAAGTAAGCAAAAGTGACATTTTGTAAGTCGTATTAGTGACCTCAGGAATCAAATTTACATAAATAATGAATACATATTCCTAAATTTGGTGAGATTACCAAGCTGTATTTTGTTTCACTGACCTTTCTTGGCTCTTTCTTTGCCACCACTTCTATTTATGCTTTCATATTTTAGGAAATTTTTGTTTTGTTTCTAAATAGACTTAAAATGGAAAAAATAAAGAAATGTGCTTCATTTTCTGTTTCTCTGTCCTTCTGTCCCTCTGTCCTTTGTCCCTCCTTCCTTCTCCCTTTCTCATTTTCTCTCCTTCAGTTATTTTCTGTTGGAAAAAATAAATAAATAAAACAGGTACAATTGTCTTAACATTCTGAAAAGAGCTAAGAATTTATTCCATTACTTTTAGAATAATCCCAACTGAGACATGCCACATCAAGTTTGCCAGATCATTAGGAAATATGTCTATCTCTTATTCAAACTTTTTCTCTTCCATTATTTCAAATAGTAAAATGTAGGGAACCAGGGCAGGCTACCCCCAAAGGTGCCATTTTGGCATAAAGACTATTTCAAGTTAAAAGTAAGGAAAACCCAGCAGATGCAGGAAAGGCTCTTTCTCTGCCTTCC
Source organism: Herpailurus yagouaroundi (assembly GCF_014898765.1). Taxonomy (NCBI): domain Eukaryota; kingdom Metazoa; phylum Chordata; class Mammalia; order Carnivora; family Felidae; genus Herpailurus; species Herpailurus yagouaroundi. The sequence continues at coordinate 24,490,816 of NW_024412395.1, read as the reverse complement.
CCATAACTATGTAAATTTACCCTGGAAAGGAAATTCTGATACAGTAAGAGAAGTATTAACAAAGGACCCTTTTACTGAAGGAATTCATCTTAGAATTCCTTAATAGAACATAAGGACATAATAGAACAATCTTGTTTTTTCAAATATCTCTTTCCCTGTTCTTGTTAATAAGCTTTCTCCCCTGTATTATCTTCAGGCCCCCACCCATTTCCTTAGCTCATATAAGCTTCATGATGCCTCATTGGCTTTGGAATTTCATGTCTGTGTGAATTCCCCAACACACCCCCCACACACACACACACCTCCCCAACTCCCTGTGTATACAACTATTAAATTTGATTTTCTCCTGTTAATCTATCTCCTGTCAATTTGATTCTTAGTCCAACTAGAGGGACCATGGGACAGAGGAAGATCTTTTTCCTTGGCAAAAGCATTTAAGAAGGGACTAAAGAGAGAAAAGCAGTTTAAGTGAAGCTAGAAAATTATGAGGAAAAGCAGTTAAAGTGCCTATCTCCAAAATACGTAACAATTAAAATTATGCAAGTAAACTATTGGTTTGCTGTCACATAGTCTGGAGTTGTCTCTTGTCCAGGAAGAGAGTGGATGCAGAATTGAATATGAGACAGGCTAAGGTCCGGGAGGAGACAAGAGCACTGAACAGAAGTTTCATCTCCATATTTATTGAGCTCTCAAGATCTTACACATGTGGTGAATGTGAAGAAAACAAGATCTTAGACACGTGGTGACCGTGAAGAAAACAATCAGATAGTAATTGTTAAATTGTGTGTAAGCAAAAGCTCTGGGGGGCAGAGTTTCTGATCAAGGTATATTGGCACCAGATGGAAAGTAATTTGCTGCAGGTGATATAACAAGTTACTTGTGATTCCATTACCATATCTCGCTACTTGACCTCAGGCGCTTTCAACCCATGGTGGGGTCTTTCTGCCCTAAGCTTTTTTTCTAACCCTTATGTAAGTAGAACCTATTTCCCCATAGTTCTCCCTTTTTCGTTTTTCTTCATCTTAAGTTTACATACGAGGACTGTCATGACAAGCTTCCGATCCTTTTTTTGCTGTCGGGTAGTTTGGTGGGTGATTTTGTAAAAGACATAAAAAGAGGCACAGTAGAAGTATTCCACTTCCCAGAGTTATCCAGAATTTGAGACGGGCATTAGCCAAGAGAGAGAGAGTTAAAGTCTTTCCAAAAGGACCAGGAGTCGACCCATTTATTTCTTAGTTCTTCGGAGGATTGTAGTTGTTGGTGTAATGTTACATCTAACATTTCTATCACAGTAGAATGGAGGATTTGACCATCCATTGATTAAGTACATGTTCAATTTGATAGTGTAGTGAAGACTAATTCCAGCAATGGTAGCAGAGGTTATGATGCTTACCACAGCTAGGATCCCCATGATTAAGAAGCCTATGATTTAACTTTGCCTGGTTAATGAATACCAGTGATGGAGATCATGGTCATTAGATGCAAATCAGGGGTATATGCAATACCACTGTGTTCTAAGAGGATGCCGGCCTAGTTAGACAGGCATTTAAGGCTTCCCCATATATCAGAGGCAAGGAGTTGCATTTGTCGAGTGGCTTCAGGATGTGGAGTCCGTGAAGAGGCTTCCTCCATCTTGGAAAATGGGAGCGGTGGTCGCTCATTCAGAGTCATTCTCCGGAAGTCCTGGTTGATTGGAAGATATTCTGAGGGTCTCCACCATGCCATGTTATAGCTTCACCAACCAAGAGGAAATCCTCAGAGGTCTGGAATCTGAAAGAACACACATATCCTCGACCCCAGGTGAGAATTTTGAACGAGCACGATAGGGTGATAGGTTTTATCTAATTTAGAAGAAGGTAGCTCAGATGCTGTTAGTCCTTGAGGGTCAAAATTTGAAAACTTAAAAGTGATTATAGCACAATTGAGGAGAATTTAAGGTGGTAATGTAGACAGCTATGGATAATTATCCCATCTTTGTTTTTTTTAACATATTTTTAATTTTGTGCACTTCGTTCTACAATTTCTTGGCTTTGTGGGTTTTGAGGAAATTTAATTTTATCTGCCATTTCCTTCTGCCTTTGTTTCCCACATCATTTCTCCCCTGAACAATTTTGACCCTTAAAATCTTTAAGGTTGCTGAAGGTGGGTAGTCTTCTCTTCTGTAACTTCTTCCTGCTGAATAAGGGTGTAAAGATGTCCCTAAATATGGGTCAACGTTGTTTTGGTGGGGTAGATATAGGGGAGTCATGAAAGGGGACAGTTCAGGGGAAACAGAGCCTCCTTGAATAGAAAGGATCATCTCTGTCTCCTGAAAGTTATAGCTGTGAAGAAATCTTCCAACAAGAGTCAAAACTATGACAAAAAGACTCATGAATGAACATGATTAAAAGATATAATGCAATTGACAAGGAAATTCAGTTATGTCTGTGGCACATAACGCTTCAATAATCAAAATATCAAGTGATGACCTCATACTAAAAAAATATTAAAGCTAGGAATTGCATATAATCTCTAGAATGGTCACAACATTTACTCAAATGTAACCAAAGGCTTATTTGTTTGAATGTGCTTCCAGAGTAACTTAACATACCAAAGAAACCTAATTGGTCAAAAAGATTTCATTTAAAATTTAACTATTGGGAAATTTGTTTACTAAAGTCTTTGAAAGCTATCTAACAATTACCCATGAAAAGTTTGAGACAAAGTTAACTATTACTTTAAGTCATAACATGAGCTTGTTTGACCTTTGATAACAGGTCTATTTCAAACCAACAAACTTATGTTTGGGTCCACCTAAGCCAATTTGTCCCCCATGGTTCATTTTTACCTGGAACACTGGTGGAGAAATCTGAAGTGGGTGGTCTTTACTCCTTGACATCTTGGAGACAATGTTTAAGGGTTGGGAGAAGGTTTCTATAGCTAATAATATAGCTCAAAGTTCTGAATGTTGAGTAGAGCCAAATCAGCATATATGTTCGCAGTTTTTCCAGTTTTCCAAAGGCAAGAATCCTTGTAAGTTTTCCCCAAAGCATCTGTAAACACTGTAAGGGCATTCTTAATAGGTTGTAGCATCAGGGTAAAGATGTCAGAGGAAAACTTTTGTTCCTTTAAAAGGTTAGATTTTTCCCAATGACAAAAGGGGGAGCCAGTGTGCTCTGGATGTTGGGGTGCCAAAGGGACTAGCTGACAATAAGGAGGCTTAGGTTCCTTGGAAAATTTTTTTTATTTACTTTGGGTCGGTCTGTATCTTCATAAACATGATCTGACCTCAGAGGGAGAGTAGTCATATGAAATACAGGCCATGTAAGAATGACCTCCGGCAGAACATTGGTGACTTCCATACGGTGTTCCTTTAGTGTTTTACCTGTTCATTTCCAAATATCTAGATCAAAGTTTCCTTGCTCGGGAAACCAAGGGCAGTATTGTTGGATAATCATTAATAATTTAAGGAGTGCTATATGAATGTATTGTTTCTGTTCTAGGGATAGGGAATCTCCCATAGTGAGTCTCTCAAAAATTCTATGGCAGCAAATTCTAATATAGTTTTGCTTTTCTCTTACCTCGTCAGTAGAGACTGTAGTCCGGTGCACTTTTTCTGTTTTAAAGCTCTAGTTGTTCCCCAGTGTTCTGTAGTCCTTGAGTTACGTCGGCTTCTTGGCCACGTCGGCTTCTTGGCCACGTCGGCTTCTT
>NW_024412395.1:24474114-24487116 GCF_014898765.1 Herpailurus yagouaroundi | reverse complement strand
CCACGTCGGCTTCTTGGCCACGTCGGCTTCTTGGCCACGTCGGCTTCCCTTTTGATGCAGACTATGAGTCTGGAGTCCTCTCTTGCCCAACAAGAGATCAGATACAGAAGAAGAAAAAAACCTCTGACTTCAGGTTATGATTTCAAAGTTCATGGGCTCGAGCACTGCATCTGGCTCTGTGCTAACAGCTCAGAGTCTGGAGCCTGCTTTGGATTATGTGCCTCCATCTTTCTCTGCCTCTCCTCCACTCATGCTCTGTCTCTCTCAAAAATAAATAAGCATTAAAAAAAACATTTTAACAAGGAACCTATCCACTGACACTTGCTTTTGCCTCCTTTTGAGTATTTTGCAGAAATATGACATTGTATTGACAATCACTTGCAATTCCAAAGCAAGAAAGAGAGAATAACATTTGGCTCAGTTGTGATAAAGTGACATTCCACATCACCTACTCATATTGCAAGATATTGCTCATTTGTTAAGTTAAAATTTCTTAGATATGTTTGCTCATCTTGTGGAAACTCACAGAACAAGTTACTCACAATCCATTGTTTTACTGTATTTAGTTTCTTTGTATTATTAATCATAAGTCGTCAAGTGATCCTTTCCGAGACAGAGTTTAGATGGGATGATGTTGTAAATCCTTCAAATATGGTCTACCATGGTAGCTCTGAAATATCCAATTTACAGTAGGATTTTAGATGCTGTTAACCAAGGCATAGTTTAACACTCATGGATTATTGCTTTTCAATCTGAAAAGAAATCTGTTAAGCTTTACCCTTCACTTTTCCATTTCACAGATGAAGAAACTGAGGTTTCTTAACCTCTTAGACAAGGTTTAATACCTTGCCAATATCTCATAGCTGATAAACACATTTTTGGATTTGATTCCAAACGAACTCTCTTTTAAGGGCTGTACTCTCTAAAATATATAAATTGCTTAACTCAGAAGTAACCCTTAAAAAGTCCCAATAAGGCAATTAACATTATGTTTTCCTCTTTGTCAAAAGCTATTTGGTCAAAATTCCAGTGTATAATCATGGTAGACTCTATAATGTGAAGTTAATTGAGGGGCATCTTAATTAATATCTGGTGTTTTCCGATTATAACTACTTGTTCTGAAGCCCTGTCAGGATTCTCAAAGCTTAGCCTAGACTAATGAAGCAAAATCAGTAAAGTAAAATAAAACAGTTATTCTGTCTGAGGAAGGAGTTGCCTTGGTTTCACATTTTCTTCATTTCAGATCCAAAAGCAAAATGATGAGCCTACTTTAGAATCATAAAATTATAAAACTTTAGAGTTAAAAGTAAAAATACTAGATAGATAATATCTAGATAATGACAATTTATGCCAGTTTTATTTCATAACCTAATTTATAACAGATAGCTACAGAGTTTAGAAAATATGTCAGAAAAGATTTATTATTTGATATAATCAAATCAAATATTGCCCTTTGTGTAGGTTTAAAATGGTCAAATATGGTCAATTTCATGTTTCAATCTAAATATGATACCCATTTTAGAGATGAGTGAATCCAGCATTAAAGAAAAAGATCTATTTGACCCTTCAATTCACTTTCAAAAGGAATAGACCAAAAGTCACATCCCCAAAGCCTTTTCCATTAGATTCTCAATAGAGAATAATGAAGCAAAATCTACTTATTTCATTGAGGGTTTGATTACATTATAAGAAGACAGTATTTGGTTGATTTCTTTAAAAATTTAAATACTAGTATCCACTTGTCTACAGTGGGTTAAATGCTTGTTTTTCTAGAATGTCTATTACTCTATGGAGAGCTGTAATAAGTGAAAAGGACCAGTATTGCAGAATACTTCTTAGAAATTGAGTATTTTCTCCCTGTTTTTGTTGTTTTAAATAAGTAACCATTCCCCCTTTCTAAGTCATGAAGAGTAATTTTTGGTGATCATTTTCCATAACACAAAGTTATGATTATTATGGGTCTTCAGCTGATAGATATCCATTTGCTTATTGAAAGTGATATGTAAGACCCTCCTTAGGCCAGGACTATACTGTATACATCTCAGTAAGTCCTGCTCTGTAAGCACAGTTCTTTGCGGATAGTAGACACCTAATGGCTTTCTGGTTCTAAATTGCATTGGAAGAAATAATGAAAGGTCTCTTGGGTTTAAAATTGACGGGTGTTCTCGGTCTTTAATATCTTAACAGAATATGCATAAATTACTTTTTGATTTATTGCTTTAGATTTCTCTAGGACAGTGTACTTTTCCTTTGCAATTAAAGTACTTTGATTCAGTAATCTTAAAACTGTGATAGAGTATATTCATGGAGATGGCCTACTTGACTCAGGTCTTTGGGAAGAGGATACAATAATCTCCCAAGTGTCAGTGTGAAGCTATACTCTGCTCTCTCCCTTTATAAAGAGAATATGTCTGTCATCTTATTTTTAATTGTAAACTCCTAGAATATCAAGTGTTTTGAAAGATTATGCATAGAGACCTCTAAATAAAATGTATAGAAAGAATCTATAGGGGAAAGTTTGTCGATTTGGAAAAGCCCTTGGGCCTTTGTTTGTTTGTTTGTTTGTTTGTTTTTAGTCTTTTTCAATTTAGAGGGCCTGGTTTCTGTTTCAGAACAAATGAATGAAAGAACTTTCATTTAATTTTAACAGTTCACAAGTGTGTTACCTGGTTTTGACAAGGGCGTCTGTAATATCTCAAAACTATGTTAAAGATAGAGCATTTAGCAACCCAGGAAGACAATGACTACAAAACACAAAATTAACTCATCAAGTTACTGTAATTTTCTTTCCCTTTGTCTCCAGCTGATTAGTGCAAATTAACCGCCTGAGCAGTTAGCATGCAATATGGAAATCTTTGATATCTGCTGAGAAGGCAGGCTTTTTTTTTTCCTGCTTTCAACTACATCTATGTAAAATTCCAGAATTCCCTATAGACATTGCTCTATTGTGATCGTTAATATTTTTTGAACTTTAAGGGCATGTTTATATGTTTGTTTTTAGAATTTCTTACCTTAATTTATTAAAACATGTATAATCTTTATAAATTCCTATATAGGAATTCCAAAAGAAAAAAGAGAGAAGAGGAAAAAAAAAAAAAAACTGAGATACCTAGGTATCTCATCTCTTCACGTAGATAATAAATATCTCACTGGATTGTTGTGAGAATGAAAATTCAATGACGTATGTTTTAAAAATTAGGACATAGTCTAATCCATACTTTACATTTAGTGTGCATTGTAAAATTATTTTTATTAAACACATAGAATTTGATCAGTGAAATATGCTACTTATTTCAATCTCTTCACTCTCAGGAAAAGAGATATTTAGGTAATTTATATTGATTGCATTCCATATAGTCTGAGAGAGAGCTTAACAAATGTGAATTGCTATACAAAGAAAAGTGAACCTTTGACTAGCTATTGAAAAAGAATGGCGAGTTATGTTAAAAAGAGGTTAAAAAGCACATCAGTCATGGAAAGGAAACAAGTCATATACTTGGTCAGAAGTCAACTGATTTTTGGGAGAATGTATCTGGAAGAGTTTATAGTTGTGTGGTGGTTGGATATGATTGTCAGAACTACCTAAAAGTAAACATCAGGAGCTTTTTACCCCCTTTGTCTATCAAATAGTTGGCAGCTATTTCAAGGAGAAAAACATTTAATATAAATTGTTCATTCAGTATATTTGAATTCTTAAATCCTTATATTTTATTTTTGAATGCATTAAAATATTCCCATTTATAGAACAGTTTCTCTACATAGTAATTAATGCATTCTTTTAACAGAAAGTTTTTTATTTTATTTTTTTATGTTTATTTATTTTGAGAGAGAACATGAGCAGGGGATGTGCAGAAAGAGAAGGAGAGAGAGAATCCTTAGCAGGCTTCATGCTGTCAGTGCAAAGCCCAACGTGGACTCAAACTCACACAAACAGTGAATTCATGACCTGAGCTGAAATCAAGAATTGGCTGCTTAACTGCCTGAGCCACCCAGGCACCCCATTTAGTAGAAAGGTTTGATCAAGGATCACCAAGTTCTAGATTTTTGTGTTGGGAGTTAAGCACTGAACAAGGACAGCCTAGTTTCTGTACTCAAGGAACTTAATGCAGAGAGGAAGGAATACCCAAGCATGAATTTTATGAATGACAAATTCAAGAAAAGTCTGAAATTATTTTTATGATTCAAACCAAAATATTATTTTTACTTTAAAATGTAGTGACATCCAAGTTCTGATTTAGAAACAAATAATATATCTCAAGAACATGTTCCCATGCCAGGAACTGACCCATTGGCTCAGTGTTTCTCATCCTTCTCTGATGTGATGTAGGGAACTTGATTAAAAATGGTACTATCTTGGTACTGTTCAAGCTTATTGGCTTAATATCTTCAGACAGTCTCTGAATCTGTATGTTGAAAAAGAACCAAGGCACTTCTTTTTAAATTAGTTAATTCAAGAAACACTAGTATATCTCAGAAACTAGTCATTTGTTTGGCTCTTTAGGTTTTTGTTTATTTATTTGGTGGAGTTACATGGAATATTAATTAATTCAGTTTAATCTTGAAAGCCAACAGCTTGAATCTAAGATATCTATAGAAACCCATTACTTCCTGTCATTTGGAATAAGCCTATATCACCCTTATTTGGAACCATAGTATGGTATGTTCTTCAATTTTATCTCTTTGAACTAGTTTTTCTCCTTATAACTCCCATGTTTTAAATGTGTGCACCTATTCAATACTTAACTGCAAAGTTATGAATCACTGTATAATTGAGAGAAATCAGTGAGGTAGTCTAATATGTTAGTCTCATGATAAAATCAAACCATGGAATGTTTAAGCCTTCCAATTTTTGTGTTATTCTTTTCTCATTCGCTTTCCTTTTCTTCACTTTCTATTAGCTTGGAGTTAAAACTACTTACCATCTGTCCTTTAGTATCTGATATGATTTGATTTAAGAATACTTTTAAAAGATCACATCACAAGTGTTTTAAAACAAACTCTGCTTAAAAGTAACAGAAAACACAAATAACTGTCTCCAATAGTAGCAGTAGCATTTAAATTCAAAAGCATCTAAAATCTGTTTATTTTTAAATATTAAAAAAATTGAAATAAATTAATATGTAATTCTTATCCTACAAGGACCACATTATCTTTCTATTCATAAAATAGATGAAATTACTTTAGTTGTATTGATTTGGAGATAGGAAAGGGATAGCTGAAAAAAGTCAAAAATGAAAATGTAGGTCAGTGTCTAGGTTTGCTTGTCATCTTTATTAATAATCTACAAAAAGGATTAAGTAAAATTTTAATAAAATGTGTTAGATATATGAAATTGAGAGATGTAAGCATGAATGGCAGCTTAATGTTACAAGCCAACAAGGTTATGTAATTGATCAGGGAATAACAAAATGAGCTCAATATTAAAAATGGACCACCTCATAAAATAGGCAATCAGAGGAAAATCAGGATGGGTGATCAGTGTATGGAAAGAACATGGAAATAGCAGAGTGCATATGTATAATAAAATTGACATTCTTCATTGGACAAAGCAATTTGTGTCAAGGTGGAATATTAGAAAAGGCACTGAATTTATGATTAAAAAGAAAATCATTGTCATGGTCCTAGTTCTGTTCCTCCCTATACTATCTTGAGGAAATCACATAAACTCTCCAGGCCTCAATTTGCTTTAGTGTAAAGATGATGATTATACTGGTTTATATGCTACTTTCAAGGGATCCTTCGGATTTGTTAGCTCTTCAGGAGCTGTAAGGGATATGGTGGGCCTACAGAATTCTTAATTAAAATTGGAGTTCTGGGCATGTAACATATAACTGGAAAAATGTTTTGTTTAATGTTTGTTAATTTTTGAGAGAGAGAGGCAAACAGACAGACAGCACGAGCAGGGGAAGGGGGGTGGGGGTGGGGGGAGACAGAGAATCCCGAGCAGGCTGTGCATCATCAGCACAGAGCCTGATGTGAGGCTCAAATTCACAAACCATGAGATCATGACCTAAGCCAAAATTAAGAGGCAAACTCTTAACCCACTAAGCCACCCTGAAACGCCTAACTGTAAAAATCTTATTTAAAGTTTAAGCAAAAGATGAGAATGATATTCCAATTAGAAGGAGCATAACAGCAATTATCTAGATAATTCAATTTTTACATCATATTTACCTAAATTGCCTAGAAATGTTAACAGAAATTATTAAAAAAAGAGAAGAAATACTGATTATTAGCTTCAATTCTTTGTGAATATAAAGAACTCATTTTAATTCAATTTCCATAATTTAATGTAATAAATTTATATAATCTTTATATAAATTCTTATATTCCTATTTTGAATGAAATATGAATATAGTATTCATAGTTCATATATAATGAAAGTGATGATTTTTTCTCTTCAAAATTGTATAGTTTTTAATAAACTAATAAATCACTGTAATAAGACAAAATTATATAAATGTGACACAATTATTTTGCTTTAGGAATAAAACAAATGATCACATTTGCCATCACATTGTTAAAATAAACATATTTTTATTTACAGAACTGGTTCTTAAACTTATGTTTCGTAGGAAAAAAGAAAATTCTCCATCATTTTCACTTAGAATAGAATTGCATTTTGATGCCATGATCAGAATTATTATTCTTAGTACCCAAGTGCAGTAAGACAGGCAAAACATGGAGAATATGTATAGATTCTACTTAGACATTTTCTTTTAGAATATTGTGTATGTTATTTCAGAATGTAGGAGAGTCCTTGATCAATGTATTTAGTTAGTTTTTATTATAACCTCATAAAAATTCTGTTTTTCTGGCTCCCAAAGATCTGAAGTAAAGCAATATCCCCCAAATGACCTATAGGCCTCCAGTTTCCTTCTTCCTGAGCCCATTCCCAGTCTCTCCTTCATACTTTTGCTAGAGGTCCTTTTAGAACCCTTCTAACTAGGTAAATCTTATTACTAAAATCTTTAGTTGCCATTCCATTTCTTAGATAAAATACTAATGACTAATAAGGTTTTTTTCAGCTTTTCACAGGCTGCATCCAAACTTACTGCTTTGTGTATCCCCTCAAAATTCATATATTGAAGCCTAACCCCCACTGTGATAATATTTGGAAAGGAGACCTTTGGGGAGTAATTAGATTTAGATGAGGTCGTGGGGGTGGAGTTCCCTGATGGTATCCATGACTTTATAAGGATATGAAGAGCCAGAGCTCTTTTTTTTTTTTCCCCCACTATGTGAGGACACAGTGAGAACATGGTCATCTATGAACCAGGAAGTGGGTTCTCATCAGACACTGAATCTGTTGACACCTTGATCTTAGAGTTTCTAGTCTAAGATAAATAAATATTTGGTAGGATAAATAAATGTTTGGTGTTTAACCCACAGAGTCTATAGTATTCTTTTGTTACTGCAGCCCAAACTGATGAAGACCTATGTTTTCCTATGTCTTCTGTCACTCATCTGTCAGAATTCTATCCCTGCTATACCTGAACTGGCTGTAGAATGAACCCTTCATGCGCTCACATGTGGAACATCCATTAGCCTTCTATCACACCCTATTTCTGCCGTTCAGAATTCTACTTGTTATGCAAGTCCAAGTACTCTATGTCCAACTAGTCTGTGGAACCTTTTTTCTTTATATTCTAGGGGTAGGATATTCCTCTCTTACAATGTTTTTCATAGCTAAATATCCCTGTGTAATACCTTGAAACAGTAGTCAAGAGATGCTAAATAATTGAGGACTGTTATCCATTTTTTTGTGGTTATCCCTTGAGGTCACCTAAGTCCTTAGCCCAATCATTCCCCTCATTTGCTGCATCATACTTGTATTTTATACTCGTATTTGTATTTGTTTCTTTTCAGACACTAAACACTTTGAGGGTAGAAAGGTCAGTGTAATACTCCCACTATGTTTATCGCACCATTTATCTATTGCATCCATTTATCTATTGCATTTATCTATTGCATCCATTAATAGAAGATGATAGGACTGAAAGTATAGGTTTGTCTCCTATGAATTTCACAAAATTTTTCACCCCAGTTTAGGGTCCTACCTGTGACTCATGCTATCTGTTTGGAGTATCCACTCTTGTTTTCTGTTGTTTGTTCTTCTGTGTCTCATCCAGTATCCTGTTGAAATGTATGTTATATCATAGTACCCTGTTGAAATGTATGTTAGATCATAGTACTTTGCTTCTGTGAACTTGTCAATGGCTTCACATATCCCTCAAAGTAAAACTAAAGTCTTCTCAATAGCTAAAGTTCTTATATAATTCTACCTTTTTTTTAATCTCTCTGACTTGATGACCCATACATAGCTCTTCCTTTCTTCATACCACTCCATAGCTCCCATAGCCATGTTGCTGCTCCTGAATACGAAGTGTACATATTTACTTAAAGGACGGAGGTAATATAGGGCTGGAATGCTTTTTTCTCAGATGTTCCATGGGACACTGTCCTACCTCTGAGTAGTATTCACCTCTTAGTAAGGTCTTTCTTGACTCTGCAATTCAAAAGTGAATCCCTCTCCTACTGTTCTTCAATTCCTTTCCTTTTATATATTTCTTCATAGCATTATCAGCATATAAGATTCTAAAGGTTTTACTCATTTATTTTATGATTCCACCCACTCCTCTAGAATTTAAGCACTAAAGGGGTAGGGTTATTTTGTACGTTGTAGTCAGAGTTGTGTGTTCAGTTCCTAGAACAGTCCCTGCTGCTATAAGTAGCTATTAAGAAAATGTCTTTGTGGGAAAAAATTAATATTTCGAATTTCATCTTTATTGCAGGATTTATTTATAGACTACATTAAATCACTTGCTGAAAATATATGTTCAAATAAATGTCAGAAAGAGCTGAAATGTTTTAGGTGTCAAGAGACAGAAGTGTAGTGTCATTAAGGAGATTGGACTAGGCTATTTTTGTTGCAAATACCTGACTTTCATGCAAAGCCTTCTCATATTTTTTTTAATGTTTGTTTATTTTTGAGAGAGACAGAGTGTGAGCAGGGGAGGGGCAGAGAGAAAGGGAGACAGAATCGAAGCAGGCTCCAGGCTCTGAGCAAGCTGTCAGCACAGAGCCTGATGCAGGGCTCGAACTCACAAACTGTGAGATTATGACCCGAGCCGAAGTCAGATACTTAACTGACTGAACTACCCAGGCGCCCCCAAATGCTACTCATACTTATAACCTTAATCATAAGGCATAAATATAGAAGTACCTTGTAAAAGATAGCCTCTAGCATATACAAAATGGCACCCTGCATGGAATGAAAAAAAAAATTAATTAAAATAAAAATAAAAAGCTAAAAAATTAGACTAAAGCATAATGTTAATGGAACTATCAATGTTTTTTTTTTATTAATGAAAGAAAAATTTTCAAGCCTTCATATAGCAGTCTGGTACTTTGAACTAGGACTGGGTAGATGTATAGCATCTAGGTTGCATTGCCTGCCTTTCAGAAGCATTGTCTAGTGGGAGAGACAGACTTAAAAACAATAGCAATTAAATAAGTGTTTTAGGAGAGATGGATCTTATAATGTCTTAGAAGTCCATCACCCTTCCTAGAAGCCGTAATCTGAGCTGAGTCTTGAATAATGAGTAGGAACTGGAAAGGAAGACAAAAGAAGGGAAAATATTTTAGGAAAAAAGAAGAATGTGAATTGTTACAGAAGACAGAACAAGAAGTCAGGGAATTGAAGTCGATTGGCCTCACCACAATCTTGGATGTGGGCTAGTGACTAGGGTAAAATCCAGAGGGATCATTAGAGAATGTCATATTTCAACAAGGAATAAGCAGATTTTTAGTACATACGCCTTTCTAGACAGATATATTGTAGTGGAGGGAAATGTTTCCCTTGTCTTCCTTTGAAAATTAAACTGACAAAGACAATAGGAAAAAAAACCCATGGATTTAATTGTATTTTAACATGTACATGGGAGCCTTCAAAAGAAAATGAAGACTCAAAGAGGTGACCAGAAGACAAAGCTTCTATACCTTTTGAATGAAGAATCAATTCATTTGTTTAGGAATTGACAAAACAGCATAATTTAGGCTTGGGTCAATAAACGGTAAAGAGGAAACTAGGAGTATAATGGTTAGTTTAACAAGATTTGTTTACAGATTTCCCAGCCCCAAATTACCCATAGGTGATGATTAGAATATTGTCCTTCCCTTCTGGTAAATGGAGGGTACCTTTCTTGTGGAAGTTTTATGACCTGTTTCAAGAGAGACAGGTGAGGGGACTGTTAAATAACAAAAATTCAACCGAGAAAACTTGAAGATCTATTCACCTTTATTCAGTGATTCATGAATTAGTCACAATTTCATCTAGCAATTGAAGGAGCTCCAAAGGGCTACAGAGAGGGAAGGTTTAAAGAAAGGACAAGAAAGTCATAAGCACAAAAGGTTTATTTGGGGCAAAATCCTCTCCCTTTGGGGGATAAAAGTGTCTTAATAGGTGGATTACCTTACCAGTGCTGACCAGGAAATTCCAGGCTGAGTGGTTAAAGTTATGTTCCTTGAGGAAGGTTGAAACTGCAGTTAGGTTACGTGTTAAACCCTGATTTGGTGACATGGGGTTAGCACATATGACTCCATTTGGGGCCTGTGTTTTGTTCTTATCGTTGTTGTTGTCAGAGTGATCTTTCTGCTTCTGCTTTTATCTCAATTTCCTTTAGCTTAAGATACTCAGTATGCCAAGATGCCATATTTTGAAGTAGTGTGTCCTGAACCCCATAAATATCATTATCTGATTTTTTTTATCCTACATTTATTAAACTCTAAATTTGGTTTGGTCTTGGGTCACATCCTCTAAGTTATCTTAAACACAGAAAACAGTTCTTATACATAGAAAATCTCTGGACGATTACATGAGAAAATAACTGGTTCTCTTTAGGAAGGAGAACTAAAAGCTAAAAAAAAAATCTGTGTTTGGAGAATATGTGATCTATGATGATTTAAGTATTTGGAAGAGAATATTTCTTACAGTAATAAGTATTTCTCATACTAACAAATGAGTCATCTTCTTTGGATTGCCAATCCTAAATCTTTTCTTGTGAGCCATAGAGTCAGAAATTTTAGGATTGACAGAGAAAGCAGCCACCTGGGCAAGCGAGATTAAGTGACCGGCCCACAACCTAAGGAACTTAGTAGTAGCAGAGCCTGGAATGTGATCTGTTTTTTTGTTTTTTTTAATTTTAGTACATTTCTATGATACCTGAGTGCCAAGTCGATGTGTGCTTGTCTTTATCCTACTCTTGGACTGTACAGTAAAAACAGTCTGGATATGGAAAAAGTAGGGTAGAATCACAAGGCAATCGTTTAAAATCTGACTTCTAATAAATGTAATGCTTTCAAGTCCACGTAATTTTGTGAGAGAAAAACATGAAGGACAAAGATTATTGTTATTGGCCATGAATAACCATAATTTTGTTTCAAAATCTGTGAGAGTCCTATAAAATTTGTAGTTTTACTTCATTGGTTTTAGTCTCCCTCATGTTTGTAATGCAAGTTCGGAAGTAATATGCACAGAGCTGTGGGATACCCCCTTATTTAGAAATAAAACATTTCCTTGGCATTAATATGCCTGTCTTCTTGAAATGTGTGTGCATATGCACACACATACACACACACACACACACACCCCCATACATTTAGTTAATTTTGAGTATTCCTTGACAATAATTTTAGTGTCTGTTTTCTTAATTTTTCTTTAATGTTTCATAATAGTTCTATGGAACCACCTGTTACATAACCACTTTTTAAGATTTCAGGGAATAGATGGTGTTGGTTTAAAATAGCATGTATTTTCTGGGGCACCTGGGTAGCTCAGTCAGTTAACCATTTGACTTAGGCTAAGATCATGATCTAGGTTCCTGGGTTCCAGCTCCCTCCCTCTCTGCCCTTCCCCCACTTGTACTCTGTCTCTTTCTCTCTCTCAAAAATAAATGAACATTAAAAAAATAGCATGTATTTTCAACTTATACTAGGTGTATTTATATAACTGTATTTAACATCTGAATATCACAGTAGTGACTGCTGTCAATTTGTAATATATGTGTGTGAGAAAGAGATATGACAACATAAATATCCTGGATGCTTCTATTGGGGGATATCTAATATCTTCTTACATATAAAATTAGTATAAATTAACATTAAAACATAAAATAATTTTGTCTGCCATGAATTCAAGTGTAAAACATTTGAATTTTAAACATATTTCCGGGGCGCCTGGGTGGCTCAGCTGGTTGAGCATCGGACTTCAGCTCAGGTCATGATCTCACTGTTTGTGAGTTCGAGCCCTGTTTGGGGCCCTGTGCCGACAGCTCAGAGCTTGGAGTCTGCTTGGGATTCTGTGTCTCCCTCTCTCTCTCTGCCCCTCCCCCGCTGTTCTCTGTCTCTCAAAAATGAATAAATGTAAAAAAAAATTTAAACATTTCCTAATATCCCAATATCTATCCCCAGAGGTGAAGTATCAGCGTTGGTATTCCTTGGTAGTAAGGAACTTTCCTAAAACAGAACTTAAATATTAATAATAACAAATTTAAAAAATATATTTAAAAAGGAAGCGAGGGAGAGAAGTTTAAAAGAAGAAAACAAAGTAAAACCTTGAAATGTACACTGTGTATAGAATGAACTATTCTGTAGTTGAGACTTGAGCAACCATTCAAACTAAGAAAAGGAGCTGAAAGTGTTCTTAAGGTGACCAAACTAATCAATTGTTATTTAAAAGATTCTTTATTCAGCATCGTGTTAGCCAAACACTTTATGAGAATTCTTGTTTGAAGGTAAGTCACCTTCATTTTTGTCCATTGTTTGTTCAAAAAGATTCTTAGTGGATCTTTATTTGAGAAACATCCATTATTTTCTTTCGTTTTCCTTTCTTCCTTTTTATTTTCCTTCCTTCCTTCCTCCCATCCCCTCTCCCCTACTCCCTCCCTCTCCCCTTCCTTCCTGCCTTCCTGCCTTCCTGCCTTCCTGCCTTCCTGCCTTCCT
>NW_024412395.1:24389480-24474104 GCF_014898765.1 Herpailurus yagouaroundi | reverse complement strand
TGCCTTCCTGCCTTCCTGCCTTCCTGCCTTCCTGCCTTCCTGCCTTCTTTCCTTCCTTCCTTTGTTCCTATTGATCTATCATCTATCTATCTTTCTATCTTTTTGGTTCATTCTCTTTGAAAGATTTTTTTTTTTCCTTGCCACCAATTTCCTCTTTTCTGTCTCTGAAAAGACCAACGACGTACTTCCACTTAAATGTTGGCTTGAAAAAAATTAGAAATTTAATGTTATATGTCTTTTTTAAGAATAGCATTAATTAATAACATTCTAGGGAAAATTTTGTCCACAGATTTAGTGATATAGTGATTTACATAATAGTACCAATTCCTAAAGAATTACAGGATCACTAGGTATGAACAAGTTTAAGGCTGTTTATTAATAGTGTCAATTTACTTTTTCAAAAGCAGTGTCAATCTCTATTGCTGTTACACACTTGATTTATCAATCCTTGTCTCAACATTGATGCTCTTTTTTTTTTAAGATCTTTACAAATCTGACAGGTTAAAAAGATACATTTTAATATTATTTGATTTGGCTTTCTCTGATTAGTAATCAGAATTTTCATTTTTCAAATACAGTTGATTTCCATTATTCTTCTAATTATATTCTGTAGAGTTTCATTGAACAGTGAATTAGTGGATATTAAACCATTGCTCCCAGGGGAAATAGAAGGCTATGTTCTTGAGAGCCTCTGGTTACAACATTTTCATCAACCAATCAATATATAACTTTGTTTCTTTTTAAAGAGACCTTATTAAATATAAATTGTTGATTCATTAACATTGAATTCATGGCCAGTAGCACTATAATTCATGCCTGAATAAAGCTTACTTAATTTTTTTTTTCGTTTCATAAGTCACATCTCAGCATTCTTGAGCTTAGACATACTAGACAACATTTCAGCACTATAGTGGGGATCATTTTAAAACTAAAAATCACAGGAGTGCCTGGGTGGCTCAGTCAATTAAGTATCAGGTCATGATCTCACAATTCTCGAGTTTGAGCCCCATGTTGGGCTCTGTGCTGACAGCTGGGAGCCTGGAGCCTGCTTCAGATTGTGTCTCCCACTCTCTCTGCCTTCACCTGCTCAAGTTCTGTCTCTCTCTCAAAAATAAATAAACATCAAAAGAAATAAAAATCAACAATAGAAAAATGAGGGAAAAAATGTGGTACTAAAAAGACCATGAAAAGATCATTTGTATATGCTATGAGAATGGAAACAACAAAGGAGAGCCTAGCCTCTTTTGACCTCAGCTGGGAAGGTGATTTTCAGGCAACTCAAACTTTTTGCTTACCAAAAACACTCAGAGTATTGCTTTTGTGTTACAAATATATTTTAGCAAGTAGACAAATTCACAAATATGGAAACTGCACATGAAAATGACTAACTACACTTTTTGCATTTCCTTTTCTGCTTCCCTTGTCTTTGTTTTTCTATTGGGGTTTTAGAATTACTATTGGGGTGTCTGGCTGGCTTAGTTGGTAGAGCATTTGACTCTTGATCTTTGGGTCATTAGTGTGAGCCCCACATTGGGGGTAGAGATTACACAAAAGAATTTTAAAAAGTGAAACCTCAAAAAAAATTACTTGTATTAAATTATACAAGAATTGTCTGTTAGTTGCCTTACACAAAAGAATTTTAAAAAGTGAAATCTCAAAAAAAATTACTTGTATTAAATTATACAAGAATTATCTGTTAATTGCCATTTTTGTTACATGCTTATTTGCCTTCTAACTTATTCATATTAAAAAATTTACATGCTAAATATATTGCTTGGATTTTAGTTTCAGTGTATTGTGGTCAGACAGTGCAATCCTTAAATATGAGTGTTGTTTTGTTTGTTTGTTTGTTTGTTTCTGTGATATCTGTTACCTAGTAATCACTGGGATGAATTAATCTTAATTCACTGATGACTGTTCCTTCTCCTAACTATTCTATTATGTTGAGTGAATTTGCTTATCTTTGACCTGACAGACTATTTGTTGTTATTATGAAAAATCCCTAAATGTGGCTATATATTTAATGTGTTGGCCCACTTGGAAGCCCAGAGTACATATGAAAATTATTTTAAGCTAACAACATCTAAGATTCAATAGATGAAGAAAGAAGACTTCTCGGAACTTCACTTATCTAACTAAATGCAGAAACTTCTGGGAAATGAGGTTGCCATAAATCCTCTCTTTGGGGTAGCTTCACTCCCAGTAAAGAAACCAACAGTAAAACTATCATAAATTCCCTTCCAGAAAAGACTACTTGAACCTGCATTAACAAACATTATCTTAGATTTTCTCCTATTTTTTTTTTCTGCAAAGAACAATTTGTCTTTCCTAAAACCCATCTGTTCTTACCATAAAAGCCTTTTCTCCTCTCTCTTCCCTATTACCTTAAATATTTAAGCCTCTAACTTTAGCCATTTAATGGTGGATGTCTTTTGTTAGCTTCCATATGCATATGAATAAAGTTTTACTTTTTTCCCTTAATCTGTCGTTTGTCAATTTAATACCTCCCCAGGAAGAAACTTAAAAGGGTAAAGGAAATTTTTTTTTCTCCCCAACATTAGTTTTTTCTGAAAATTTTTGTTTTGCATATTATTTGTGGCTTAATAAAATAGTGTGGAGTATTCCATGGTGATTTAAATTAAATTAGAAAGATAAAAAAAGTAATTTATATCCTGTGGTTTTATATGTAGACACATAGACACACCCAGACTAAATCCTCATGACTTCACACTTTTTTATTTCGTATATATGTTCTGTTAAGGACAGAGATTTTTGTAATTTTACTGTATATATCTACTATTTTATTGTTTTATGCCTTTGTTCTTTTACATGTGTTTGCCATTTAGTTCAGAAACTTACAAGAATGTTATATTTTCATGCAGGTAGTTTCCCCCATTCTTCAGTTCCTCTCTGGAACTTTCCTTTCCATATCACCATCACAGCTCCTCTTTTATTTTGGGCTTCTATAGGCTATTGAGATGTCCACTCACAGTACTCTTAATCATCCTACCCATGTAGGCTTGAGCACTATGCAGTTAATAGAAGGCCCTTAGTCACTACCAAAGGTGACAGGGTTTATTTGCACTTTTAATGTGACTCCAAATGCTCCCTATATAGACAACATAAGAATGGGCTTGGGTAGCTTTCTTAGCTCCTTGCCTTGACTACCTATTAGGCTTTCTTGAGATCAAGTCATCTTTTCGTCTCTTTTTGATGCCCCAGCTCCGACTGAGGTCTCATATTTTATTTTGTCCCCATGATCTTTTGTGGAAAGTTGTAATCCCTTTGTCTGCCCTGTTCATGACTGACTCTTATCTCTTCTCCTGGAGGTAGGATTGCAAGGTCTTCCCTCTGTCCTCATACAGTTTCACTGCTTTGTTATGGTATGTTTGAATCTTCCTTTTGAGTTCCTCCAGGAATTTTTACTTAATTTTTAATTAATTCCCATTTGGCAGTCAAATAACTGAAGATGAGCCTGTTCTTACTTTTTGAAATTTAGCTAGACCACGCTGATTTTTCCTTTATTCCTTAGGGTTTCTTTGAAAGATTGCAAAAGGTTATAGAAATGTAGAAAAAAAGGAAAAAGTATAAAGCTTAATATTACATGGTTTTATCTGTCTCCATTCCTTTAAAGGAATCTATTTCACTCTTTTAAATTTGTTATTGACATTTAATTCTTCTTTGCCCAAAAGTAACACAACTATACCTAATTTCTTTATTTTGTAAACTTTGTGTGTGTGTGTGTGTGTGTGTGTGTGTATAATTTTTAAACCTTATGTGTCTTTATATTTTGAGTTCATCTCTTATAAAAATATAAAATTATCTTTGAGATTTGGCTTTGCTTTAGAAGCTTTTTTTAATTTAATGTTTTTACTTTTACCATTGTTTATACTGTTAGGATTTTTGTGTGCTTATTAACACTTCTTTTGTGTTTTATCTGTTATTAGGTGCACCCTGTTTTATGTAGGTTTTCAGTGTTTGTAAAAGTATGTTTTCTATTTTTCATTTGATAGTGTAAATTTTTCAAATTATAAAATTTTTAGTTTCTAATTATTAAAGTAAAAAATACAAAATGAATAATGTTTATATACCAGATTTATTACTATTGTTTAGATTTATCTCTCTTATTAAAATTCTCCTACAGTTTCTTATTTAAATTTTCCATTCCAGAGCTTTTAATTTAATTCCACTGTTTAAGTGCTATATCTATCGAAGGATGTTTTTTCATTAGTTGCATGTGGTGGTATGTTTTTAAAATATTTTTGTATCTGATAATTACTTTTGATATATTCACATGTGAAGGACATCTTGTCTGGATATAAAATTCAAACTTTGTAGTATTCCAGTGTTTAGTCATGAAAAAAGTCTGAAACTGAACCAAGGTCTCATGTATAACATCTTCTTATTGGATGATTCAGATATCTTTGATGTTAAATTTCTACCTTGTACTTTAATCTGGAACTTATTTAATGACCTTTTGTACTTATCGGAGGTTCTCCCCACTCCTTGCTCCCACTGTATCTGTAGTTTTTATATAAGTTATTTTTTTTTAATTTTTTAATGTTTATTTTTGAGAGAGAGACACACAGAGTGTGAGCAGGGGAAGGGCAGAGAAAAGGAGGCACAGAATCTGAAGAAGGCTGCATACTCTGAGCTGTCAGCACAGAGTCCCTCAGGGGGCTCAAACCCAGGAACCATGAGATCATGACTTGGGCCAAAGTTGGACACTTAAATGATTGAGCCACCCAGGCAACACTGATACAAGTTGTAAAGGAGCCACATTTAGTGTCATGGATTTCATGGGAGAAAAATAAATTGTGATTCCTGTTTCAGTGTTTACTTAAATATCAACGCTAGCTTGCTGAGGGATAATCAGAAAATCCAGTACTTCCTGATAATATCTTAATTGATTATTTTTGTGTTTAAGTAAAATAAAATGAGCATTTGTCACTTTTCAAGCTGATATAATAAGTGCTTGGTAGCACTAAACTTTTCTTCCAACTGTGCATTGAAAATGTATTATTTTCCAAGGCTGAAAAGCAAAGTTCACTCAGTTATGTAAGGAAAATAATAATGTTTTATGATTCTAATGTTAAAAATTGTTTAATAGAATTGGGATCATGTAATCAATCACAAGCATAAGCAAAGATTGTCCAATTTTAACCAATATCTATATTCAATCAAATTTTTAACAAAAATGGATGTTTTTATATAAAAAGTCATGCAAATCTAATGCCCTCTGATCAAATGAAACTGAAATATTATCTTTCAAAGTTGTTTTTTTAATTTCTTTTTTAAAGATAGATAATAACATATGCTTAAAATGACTGTAGAAATGTAACTACAGACTTATTTTCATCTCCATAATTTCAAGCACCACATGAAAAACTATCAGTGATATATTATCTACTAAATCTTCTAAGGCACAAATAGAAACATTTGCTATTTTGCCTATTGTTTAATTTTTGTTGTGAATACCATCAGGATGAATATTAAGCAATATAATTTTCTCAAAAGTCCTACCAAAATGCTTCAACACAATTTTAGAAAATAATGGAATTAGTGAAAGCATCTATTGGCTCAAAAGATAATATTAAAAGAAAACAGTGGTCTTACCTTGCAAAAATCACAATTCACAAAATAATTTGTTTTTAAAAGTAATAAAATTTTTACAAATATTCTTCCTTTTGAGGTAAATGTATTATACCATTCATTTTATTCTTTTTAAATCTGTTTTTTTAATGTTTATGTGATTAAAAGTTTTTAAAGTACTATTTAAAAGTATCTAGTCTTGGGGCACCTGGGTGGTTTAGTCGGTTAAGTGTCCGACTTCAGCTCAGGTCATTATCTTAAAGTTTGTGAGTTCAAGCCCACATCAGGCTCTCTGCTGACAGCTCAGAGCCTAGAGCCTGTTTCAGATTCTGTGTCTCCCTCTCTCTCTCTGCCCCTCGCCTACTCAAGCCCTGTCTCTCAAAAATAAACGTTAAAAAAGTTTTTTTAAAAATAGTCTTAAGAACCTAGGTATTTTTCTTAGCTCACTAGTTCTTGTAGGCACCTTGGTATCGCAAAACTAAAGTGGAACATTCTCTCTTACTACTTTTCTTCTATTAACTAACGTGTTTAGGATATGAGAAGTCTCAAAGAAAAAAATATTTAACTTTCAGGAAATTTGGTTTGAAGGTAATAAGGCCTTGACATTTTGTCAAATTTACAAATATGAGAATGAAGCATATGATTAAGTAAAGCAAGATGAAGTACCAAATCATGAGCTTTAGTAAAAAAAAATAAAGTAGTGAAATAACAACTTTTAGAAACCAACTTAGTATTCAAACAACTTTCAAGTTGGGATAGGAAGGGGGAAGTTGTCAGTGTTTGGCTCCCTGTGGTTTCCCATCTCTTTGCAACTTTTTACTTGTGTTGCCCTCAGGGTCACCAGCTTTATTTTATAGGATTGCTTGCTCCCTCTGGAGATTTTCTTGTGAGCTGTTATGTTTCCTCATACTTATGCATTGATGTCAGTGAAATAGCTTGCTACTTTGTGACCAAAAAAAAAAAAAAAATGCATTTTGAAAACCAGTTTAATTCCAGTGCAAATTTTATAAAAGTCCTAAAGTTTAAAACGTGAATATATTCCTAGAAAAGCCATATCATTACTTCATTTGTTACCTAATAGCATTCTCAGGGACTTTTTGTAAGCTTATTTCAACAAATTCACTAAAAGTTGCTTTACTGTAGAAACCAGAACAAAATATTTCATTTTCTTCCTTTTATTTTTCAGCAGCATTGACAAAGTTCAAGTTAAACTTTTTTTTTTGTTATACAGTAGCATAACTAGGGATTTACAGACTAAGATTTAAAGTGTTATCTAATGTTGAGATATATAGTCTAGAAAATAATTTCATTAAAGGAGAAGAAGTGGAGGGGCGCCTGGGTGGCGCAGTCGGTTAAGCGTCCGACTTCAGCCAGGTCACGATCTCGCGGTCCGTGGGTTCGAGCCCCGCGTCAGGCTCTGGGCTGATGGCTCAGAGCCTGGAGCCTGTTTCCGATTCTGTGTCTCCCTCTCTCTCTGCCCCTCCCCCGTTCATGCTCTGTCTCTCTCTGTCCCACAAATAAATAAAAGTTGAAAAAAAAAATTAAAAAAATAAAATAAAAATTAAAAAAAGGAGAAGAAGTGGAAAACAATACTAAAAGTAAAAACAGCACCAAAATTTAAAAGCAGTTATATTTTTAGGGAAAAAAAAACCTATAAATTTAAAAAACAAAAGCATACTTAAGTGTTATATGTCTTTTCCAAAGC
This sequence comes from Herpailurus yagouaroundi, assembly GCF_014898765.1. Lineage (NCBI taxonomy): Eukaryota > Metazoa > Chordata > Mammalia > Carnivora > Felidae > Herpailurus > Herpailurus yagouaroundi. Next base: position 24,466,807 of record NW_024412395.1, on the reverse strand, counting down.
ATCAAAAACTTATATGTCTAAATTGATTTAAATCAAACATTATCTGGATATATGAAATATTGTTGATCTAAAGAGGTCTGTTGATTTCTGCCCACATTATGACAAGCCACAGGTTTATAAATTATCCATAAAAATGATGATCATTTTTATCTCAGCTGTGTGAACAATTCTGATACTATTACTATTCTGCTAAGGTAATTATACTATATTATCTACTGAATATTACTACAAGCAGGCACCATTCTATATCATTTTATTCATTTTTTATTTATTCATCATAATGTCCTTGTAAAGGACTGTTATTAGTATATATACACTTTATAATTGAGGATACTGAGGTTTAGAGAGATTCACATCCATGGTTTTATTTCACAAATTGATCTCTTAATAATGCATTTTATTGCTAAGAGAGAGAGGTCAGAAGCCCAAAATCCTACTAAAAGCCAGCAAATGTGGTTAATAAGTAAATTAGCTGCAGGATAATCTAAAAAGGAAAAAAGCTTCATGTGTGGAAGCTGGATAGTGCCATTCTTATCCAAAGTGGAGAAGTAAGAAATCAATTCCAGTTGATTGTTGTTTTGGAAATAACTCAGATCCTTGGTTTCAAGAAATTTTAAAGGCAAAACATGTTTAGATTTTTATACTGTTCATTTTTAAAAATTTTAACAAGCAATTAAAATTAACTATAGACCAAAAAAAATCTTATCTGCAGGCTGAATCCCGCAGATACAAGGTGGCATAATAAATGATTATACCATTCATTTCGTTTTAAATGATTCAGTTGAAATCAAGTCATTTTTAAAACTTGGCATTTGAGGCACAAAGTGAAAGAGCTTGATGACCCTCTTTTTTCTTTTTTGTTTTTTAATTGAATTGTAATTGATATACAATATGTTATTAGTTTTAGGCATGCATCATTGTGATTCAGTATTTTATGCATAATGAAATGATCCTCACAATATGTTGCCATTTGTCACCATACAAAGTTATTACATCTCTATGCTATATGTTACATCCCCCTATCTGAATTATTTTATGACTGGACATTTTTGGCTCTTAATTCCCTTCATCTATTTTATTTGACACTGTGCCCTCCTACTGCTTTCGTCACCAACAGTTTGTTTCTTATATTGGTGAGTCTGTTTCTGTTTTATTTTGTTTGCTCATTTGTTTTTTAGATCCCCCACACAAGTGAGATCATAAATTATTTGTCTGTCTTGGTCTGACTTATTTCATTTACCATAATACACTCTCGGTCCATTCATGCTGTCTTAAAAGGCAAGATTTCATTATTTGTTATGAATGAGTTAATACCCCATTGTATGTACATACCACATCTTTTCTTAATCCATTCATGTACAGATGGACACTTGGATTGGTTCATATCTTGGCGATTGTAAGTAATGCTGCAACAAAACACAGGGGTGCATTTATCTCTTTGAATTGGTGCTTTTGTTTTCTTCAGATAAATACCCAGAAGTGAAATTTATGGATTGCATGATAGTTCTATTTTCAAAGAAATTTCATGCTATTTTCCATGGTGGCTGCACCAATTTATATTCCTACCAACTGCGTACTTAGGGTTTCCTTGTTTCCCTATCCTTGCCAACACATTTTTATTTTTTGTCTTCTTGGTAAGAGTTCATCTGGCAAATGGAAGGTGATATGTCATTGTGGGTTTTTTTTTGTTTGTTTTAAAATTTATTTACTGTGAGAGAGAGAAGAAGCATGTGAATTGGGGAGGGGAAGAGAGAGACGGAGAGAGAGGGAATCCCAAGCAGGCTCAGCTCTGACAGCACAAAGCCTGATGTAAGCCCACAAACTGTGAGATTATGACCCAAGCTGAAGTCAACAGCTGGAGGCTTAATTGCTTAAGTGAGACACACAGATGCCTCTGTCTTGTGGTTTTGATTTGCATTTCTGTGATGATTAGTAATGTTGAGCATCATTTAATATGCTATTTTTAACTGGGTTGTTTGTTTATTTGATATTAAGTTTTTAAGTTCTTTATATATCTTGGTTATCAACCACTTATTTAGATATAGGATTTGCAAATATCTTCTCCAGTTCAGTAGGTTGGATTTTCATTTTGTCAACTTTTTTTTCATTGTAAAAAACCTTTTAGTTTGATTTAATCCCATTTGTTTAGTTTAGCTGTTGTCACCCTTCCCTGAGTAGACTGGTCCAAAAAAAGAATTGCTAAGACTGATGTTCAAGAGCTTACTATCTATAATTTCTTCTAAGAATTTCATGTTTCAAGTTTTACATGCAAGCCTTCTCTATATTTTGAATTTATTTTCATGTACAGTATAAGGTAGTGGGCCAGTTTCATTGTTTTGCATATAGCTGTCCAGTTTTCCCAACACCATTTAGAGAAGAGACTCTTTTCCCTATTGTGTGTTCTTGCCTCCTTTGTCATAGATTAATTGATCATATAAGCATGGGCTTATTTCTGGGCTGTCTATTCTATTTCATTGATTTTTGTGTCTGTTTTTGTGATAGTACCATACTGTTTTCATTACTAAAGCTTTGTAATGAGACACCTTCGTTCTTTCACAGTTGCACAAATCACCAGTGTTAATAGTGCCTGGTTGACATATGCCAGAGTTTTCCTAAGAAGTTTAAATTCCATTTTGTGAGTGTACGTTGGTCTTACTTGTATCCTCTTATATGAAACAGTCCCTCCCCACCACCAATTTGGCTTTTGTCAAAGATCATAACAAATTGAGAGGACATTTACTATATTAATCCTCTTTAAAAACTTATATTAATTGGTTGCCAACCTAACAGATTCTGAAGATATCAAGAATTAGTGATTAATTTACTGATTTTTTCTGTGTGTGTGTGTGTGTGTGTGTGTGTGTGTGTGTGTGTGTTTCTCAGTTTTGTCATGAATAAGGAGTACCGATTAAGAAGCCATGCAGTTAGGAATCAGTTTAAGAACTAACATTTCTAACATTCCAGGATGAAAAAGTACTGTCATCTAAGCTCAAACAATACATTAAGTGTTACAGTTTTTAAACTACAGCAAGATACTAAGGAGACAACAAACGTGCTGACAACAAAAAAACATGAAGGAATTGTTCTCAGTGGAATTGACAGTCTTTATGTCAATGCTGAGTGTCCTTGATATAAAATGATTTGCTTATCAAAATACCACCTTGAAGAAAGATTTTGCTATAAGGGAAAAGGAGAAACCAATGCAATTTTGTTCAGCTTAAAAATAGTGTTTACAAAACCTCTATTATATATTGCTTATTTAGGTCAGTTATATTAGTAAATATATTTATTAAAAAAAGGTTTACTCCTGAAGAAAAGCTTCTAATTAAATTATCTTTCTTTCACAACTTCATTGTCAAGAATTGAGTAAATCTACCCCTTTAAAAATGCTGATTTTTGGTAGAAGGTAAAAACTATTAGTAGAGAAGTAAACATTTAAGGAAAATCTTTACTGCTCTCTATCTCTGCTGAACTATCAGAAAGAGAGAAAAATTGAAAGAGAGTCAGAGTGAGCATGTGTGTGGCCCAGCTTCCTAGAGCGTACTTATACCTCAATTTAATTAGTTGATCTGTGAATGAAGCCAAGACTAAACTCTGTTCCTGCCATAAGTGAAACAAGCCTATCTGATGAACCACACTGAGTGAGGAGCCAAGAAATGACATTGCATAAAACAAATCTTTAAATAATCCCTCTCTTATCAAGAGCAAACCAATTATGCTTATTACTTTCAGTTTAATGATTATAGTAAAGTAAAAGAGGCTTTTCTTGTTGTTAAATTGCAACTCTACTCTGGATAATTTTCAAAGAACTTGAAGTTTCTTTAAAATTTTCAAGTCCTATAACTTACAGATTTGTGCATAATGTAATATAATCCTTTTAAGAAAGATATTTAGAGTTGCATTTTCTGCATGAGATGGATGAAGCAGCCTTTCAAATACCAGCCATTGCTGACATTTACTTCATCATAGATCATAAAAAGTCGAGGTTAAAAATATTTCTAAAATTTGATTTTAATAAAGGTTGAAATAAATTAAAATGAGAAAAAATAGTGTTACCTTTAGCTTGCTTTATCATAAGATAAGCATGATAATATTATCATAAAATTTGTAGATCGGAATGTGGTTAGAATTTAAAACTTGTGCTAATTAAGAAGAAAAATAATCCACCCTTGGTATAACTACTTGTCCATAGAAAAAGTTGTGTTTTTCTTCTTAATGTTATCAATGGTTTGCAAGTAATCCCTAAGACAAGTTAAACCGGGTAGCTATAAACATTTAAGTGGCTCAAGTATACAAAATATTAATTTTATATATACTTGGTAGAACTCATTTATGACCTACCAACACAAAAGCATTGTTGTATAAACTGGTGTTTTTATCATAGTCATGCATTCCCTTTCATTTTCCTAGACTATGGAGACCTGAATTGGTTTGCCTTTTTTCATGCTTTTCCAACAAACAAACAGCTACCAGCCACATATAACTCCTTCCCCGTGGCCATATTTGCAACAGTTTTGGGCAACAAGTAGAAGCCAAGAATGATAGGATTTCAGAGCTGACCGTATGCTGTTATAGCAGCAAGAAAGATATGAAAACAACTGTGTTTTTAGTAGAGGTAGTCCTTTTACTCTCTAGTTTGCTCTGCTCCTCAATGATTGTGCAATTTAGGGTTGATTTCCAATAAAACTTTTAGTGTAATAAACTCGAGTCTAAATAGAAGTTTATTTAAGAAATATATCTTCTCTGTTGCTCCATGGCTGTGTTCATAGATATATGAGATTTGCAGACCTAACTTATAATACCTATCCTGTATTCACTAATTCATAAGACTCTACTACTGCTAAGATGGCAAGGAGGAAGAATTTAGACATGTTTGGGACCTTAGAATTTAATTTAACCTCTTTGAAATTTCATCTTCTATACCTTTAAAAAATGGATGAAATTTCTACATACATTCTTTCCTCATAAATTTTATGATACTAGATTGCAAAATCATTAACGAAGTTGCATAGCTTTGTGATTTTTAATTCATCCTTAGTTATAGCTATTGTGTATGTCATCTTATATGATTTAGTGAAATGCATCTTAAGTCATGACAAGAGAATCTTTTAGCCTTGTGAAACTATTTTTATGTGCACTATCACATTTGCCATTGGAAAGTATCATTCTCTTTATTGTAGAGATGCAAGGCAAGTAATTATTCTCCTGCATCATTGATACAGGGTCCCGCTTTGGGGATCACAACCCTTTGGAAATTTGGGATAAATTAAATAAACTCAGTCTGGTTAAGAGAATGGAAGTGCATTTATTAATGCAGTGAGGCTCACAGAACACTAAATAACTAGCATACTTTTGCTTCCTAGGGACTTCTAAAACAGAAATCCTGAAAAAGGTTAATATAAGAAAAAATGCCACCTTCTATGTTTCCATTTACTTATTCATAGATTTGTGCATTCATATTTCATTCATTCATTCAAATACATAATCAATTTATTGAACAGTCTTACTCCAGTGGGGATATAAATATAAATCAGTTTTATTATTTTCTGATCATTGAATTCAACTGTGCCTTGTCCAATATGCCCTTTCATTCTCTTACTAACATCTTAAGAAGATTGCATGTTTTTTTTTCAGTATCCTTACATTATTAAAAGTCTAGCCTTATCAAAAACTACAATTTAATGTCAGATTTAAACATTTTCTTCCACTCCCCTTTTCCCAGCATGTGTCAGGCATGTGGCTATAGAGAGCTGACATAAAGATGGGTATAGTTCATGAGTTTATTTTCTTTCCTTGATCAGCATGTTGTAAAGGAAGTAGTGGTTTTGTCCTGCAATCTTTCTCCTTAGCCTTTTTTTTTTCTTGATTGTGGGGTGAGGAGTGGGATTGGGTGGGATGACAAGGAAGACAGGAAAATTATATAACTAGTCATCTCTTGGTGTAGCATCTTCCCTGGTTTTTCTTCCCTGGTATTGGTCTGATTTCATTTTCTGCTATTGCCTCTGATAATATGATTGTTTCTGCAAAGTTGGTTCATTTGCATTTCACTGTGGTCCTCTAAGTCAGTGAGGGCTCCTTTAGAGAGAAGTAATAGCATGCATGACATCTCCAAAGGTTATTTCTATCCCTGTAACTTCCAAACCTCTTCACAAAGAGTCATAGAAACTAACGAAGACTCTTACATAATCTCAGCAATCCCTCATAAAAATTACATGTAGAGGGAGTGTTTTACCATAATGCTTTTAGCAGGCACACTATCCATGGAAATCTTAGCAAGCCTCTTGTGTCTGTGTATATTCCAAACTGCAGGGGGCACGGCTTCAAGTGCTGTGAGAACTCTTACACCATGCCCTTCTCTAATGTGTGAGAAGAAGCCCCATGTGGACCTAAAGATTTCTAGTTCAACAAGTATTCAGTCAAGGGATAAGAGGCCAGATATCCTTCTAGGTACTCTTGATCTTTCAAGTGATTCTGTTGAGTTACCTCTTTCTCATATTTATCTTGGAAAAGGAGGAATACACACCTGTATTCTCCCCTATGGGTTCAGAGAGAGTAGCTTCTAACATTGACATGATGATTTCAATATTGTCTGTTGACCCCTCCTTATCCCTTTCCAGTCTTTGTATTTAGGATGAGGGAAAAGGTGTTAGTGGGAAATGATGTTTGTTTGGAAACCTCTTATGAGGCCTTCAATTAGACATATACCCCAAATGTTTCTTGGTTTTAGAATTTGCTTACACCTTAGTTTATAACTGCTGGTTTAAGGAAAAGGTTTATTCATTATCCCATTACCTGTGATTATTGAGCACTTACTCTATGTGAGGCACTGCGCTTACCTCTGCAATGTTTACTCTTAACTCAGCACTGTTGGTCCTACACGGTTCCTTTCCATTTCTCCTTATGAGCTTTTAGAGTCTGGTAATATTTGGTTTTACTACATTTGGCTTCCTTTTAGGAAATTCAGTATTAAGAGATACATAATCCAGGATAAAGGATCATGAGATTGGCTTCCAGATTACATGCCTCATCCTGGGAAATAAAGGAAAAGTAGTGATGATTGGTCAGGCAAATCCATGTAAATGGGAGTCTGGTATATCTTTTTTGTAAAATAGAATACTAATGTTACCCATTCAGTGTTGAAATTATGACACATAAGCAGACAATATTTAAATTTCTAATTTAAATTAAATTTCAAAAAAGTGTTAACTGCAGCCATTGAAAGCTTCAGAAAGTGTAATTGAGGCGTACTCTCCATTCAACATGAGTTACATAGTTTCCATTTCACCATCTTCTTGCACATACCATGTAGGCTCACAGTTCTAAGTTTGTTCCTTCCTTAAGGGATGTATCTACGTACTAGAAATACTTAGGCCGACTTCTCAAACATGTAGTGATGAATTTTTCCTAGTGTCTTGTACATTTATCTCAAATAATAGCAGTCTTTTGAGATCTGGTATATTTGGAAGAGGTCCCAAACTCAAAATACGGATTTCAGCTAGATAGGAGTTTTTAACATTTTTGCTTTTTATTTGCTAGTAATGTAATTTCAAGCAAGTTCACTGATCTTGGAAAATCACAACTTGTTTGTAAAATTGTGGCTACTGATACTCATTCTCTAGTTTTGTTGTCATTGTTGTTTTTAGGAGATGAAATACACAGAGAGATATATACTCAGTAAACCTAGACTTTGGCATGTTGAAAGATTCACAAAAGAGTGACTCCTATTAGCAATAACAGGACAATATACTACTTGGTATATAAATGCAATCACTGGTCTTGTGTTTTCTGTTTCTGTGAACTATTTGATTTAGTCACTTCTCAAAGTTTGCTTTCATATAAATCTCTAGATTGTCTATATTTTTAGAATATCTGAACTTAGAATTCTGACGGCATTATCCAGTGTACCTGATTTTTTACATCAGGTGCAGTGCCCTCTGCATCTACACATGTGGAAAAGTTTCCATGGGACTACCTGGTTGTAAAAATCTCAGTTTTCATTTGTTGTTGGAATGTTACCAGTAACAGCTAACATAACTTTTCCTGAGCAGAAGAGCTGTGTGGGTACAGGTGTGTACATGTGTGTGAGATGTATGTGTGATGTTTAGGTGTGTGCACATGTATATGGATGTGCAAATCCAAATGTATGTGTGTGTGTGTGCACTCATGTGCAGGTTTCCTACAGAGGAGTATGAAGTTTATCCCCTTTGCTTCATAAAGAGCCAGAAAATAACAGATGTCCAGTCTTCATGTGCATTTGGAGTTGAACTATTAGAGAAAGCCCTGTCCTCTTCTTGCTGTATCTGCATTAAACAGATTTCTCCAGTGCAATTAAAATGCTATTTATCACTTTTTAACAAAAGATTAAAGAAGATTTCACTAGAAAGAAATTAATGTGCTGGTGTAAATTGCTTGATCTATTTGTGCTTTACCTGCATTTTAAAGAGCTGCTCCTATAAGGAAAACAAGATATATTAAGAGCTCTTTCAGTCAAAGAATAAATTACAAATATTTACTGAGAGCCGATTATGGGTGAGACAGTGTGTTAAGTGCTATACTTAGGCAAGTCCTTTGGCACTAAATTTTCTAAAGTGGGTTTTAGAATGTTAATATTTTTTACAATTGTGGTGTATTTGGAGAGAGTACTATTTTCTGTGTCCCCTGGACTTATGTTTTTACCTGAAATCAAATGATCCTTAATTTTTTTAAATGGCCTTTGTTCATCTAGAAACTGAGCAGCTAAATAAGCTCTTAATGAGACCTATTTTAATGGCTCTTGAAAATATCAATTAGTAGTCTTATTAAATTCATAGGTGAGGAGAATATCATATTAAACATGTTAGATTTTTTTTCCCTTAATTACCATGGCGCACTGAGGTCTGAGGTCCTCATATTAACTAAGATGCTATTTCATTACTGAGTTGGAGTTAATAACCTGAAGAAAAACAGTTGAGAAGACTGAGCATCAGTTATGGGCAAATAGCAGTTTTTAAAGTACTCTAGAATATATTTAATGTTTCTGGTGCCATATGTCATTTTTAATAATGCCTGAAATAAAAAAAAAATAGTACCACTTGATACTGTATGATAATTATCTAAGGAGAAGATAATTAGCTGATTTCAAAGAAGCACTTTAGCATTTACAGGATAACTGCAGGGCATAATTGAATACAGATATTCAGATAATAATAAATAATTGTTTTTCTTGTTTGAATCCTTGTATTTCATTTTCCTGTCATACCAAAACATTGTTGTAAGTAAGCAGTTTTAAAAATATAAAATCATATAAATTAGCAGTACACTTTAATATGGATTTATAATTCTCAAAAGGCTTTCATGTTTATCTCCCTTGATCTTCACAATAATCCTATGAAGTATGAAGCATGTTTTTATTATGACCATTTCAAGGATGAGTAAAGGAAGGCTAACAGACAATGTATTGTCTGCTCAAGGCCATGCAATTAACTCTCACCATTATCCCCCATGAATTTTCAGTTTAAAATATTTAGTAGAGGAAAACTATCATTGACAATTTATTATTTAACAAACATAGTTCTTGGCTCATTTAATTTGTTAATTAGTAATCACAATATCTCTCACAAAAGAGATTTTATCTTTGTCATTTTATAAATTAAAACAAAACAAAACAAAAACTAGTTTAAGAGCCTCAGTAATTTATTCTCATATGAACCAGCCTGTTCATAACATGGAAACACCAAAACTATCCTTTTTATTGTCAGTATTTCTCAGGAAGAAAATATCATTTGGCATTTCAGCCTATCATGTAAGGGAGAAAAAAATCTCCATTTTTAAAATAATTATGAAATTTTATGATAGAAAGGCAAATTGTTTCCACCATTTTAAATTTAAGTTGTTAGGTGGACAAGATAAAGTATTACTACATGACATTTCTAAAATTAACTGTATGCCACCTGCCAATTAATTTAAAGTTGCTGTTTTTTTTTCTTTCTTCTCTTTCTTCTCTTCCTCTTTTTTTCTTTTTTGACGCAACATCAATTGACAGATATTTGCTTAATAGAGACGATGATAGATACTTAGTAAAGAAAATAAGAGTGTTGGAAAAACTTTTCAAATTTTCAGAATTGAGAAATTATTATTTGTCACTGCAGTTTTTCTTTAAACGTTTCATGAACACACAGTCTTCTGATTATGAATAAATAAATACAGATTGATTCTCCATGTTCTGTTGAAAGATTATCTTTGAACAGTTCAGTGGTTAACTCTGTAATCAGAGAATGAGATTAGAAGGTTAAGAAATATATACTATATAAAAAACTGACAACTTTTCATTTTCTTGCAAATACTGAGAGCCCACTGTGTGTCAGCTGCTATGTTAGGAAGTTCAGGATTTTAATAATGTACCAATGTACCTATCATCAATAATTGACTAGTGAACAATGGCTTTCCCCTCTCATGAACATATATTCAAAGAGGTCTTCTGCTGGACTGTTCTCAGTGAGAGGTCAACTTAATTTTCTCAATTCACTTGAACTGTCATTCCTAGCAACTATCCAAAGACCTCCAGAAGTAGATTTCTTTCTACAGGCCTTATTTCACAAGACAAATTTTAAGCCAGAATCACTTAATTAGAATGGATGTCAGCATTGACTCAAGGGTATGTTCTCAAAAACAAAGTCCAAGTTTTCTACATTTAAAATGTTACTTGATTATATACTTAATCTCACTTCTGAGAATTTTCCCATTAAAAGAGGGGTTTTGGGGAAAAAAAAGAAATGTATCACACCTTGTTTTGTATGGGTGTCTTATCTCTAGAAACTCTTTGCTGGTTGGATTGCATTTTTTCTTATAAGAGGTTCAATAACTAACATCGGAACCTAATTGAATTGAGCATATTTGATATCGGGCAGGTATAATAGGAAAGAGAGGTTTATTATTCAAGGTCCAAGTCTAAATTAAACTCTCAGCTTTAAATGGCACAGAAAAAAAACTCAGCAAATAAATTAGTAGCAGTTACTGACACCTGAAAATAAATCATGAAGAAATGAGAAGACAGTAATGGAATGGTTTGTTGAATATAGCAGGGTAGAATTGGTTCATATCTCTTTTTGACCACAAGGTCCTCCTCAATCTGGGAAGAGTACCCTCCTGAACTTGCAGGCTTTTTGTGAGCAGTCCAGAAAGAATTGATGGAGGAGAGAACCAGCAAGGGGACACTTGTCTAACCAACAACACCTCCTGAAACAATAAGATCAAAGGGCACCTCGGTGGCACAGCCAAATCACTTGAAGGTCTGTGAAAGACACTTCTTAACCACACAATAATGCAATTAGTATATAAGGAAGACAATCTGGGTTGGGTTAAGAGTTGAAATAGAATAGAAGTGAATTTGATCAATATGAGAGGAGAATAAAAAAGTAGAAAGATCCTAGTGAAAGTTTACCATGGACAGAGCTTCTCAAGGTCTCATTAGGAAAATAATTTAAAAAAAATAATAATCTTAAGAGAACCTAGTCTATGTTACATATTTTTTATGTCATTTTCAAATATGGCATTATTTATCTTCATTATAAACTTAGTTTCAGTTAGTTCATTGGGCACACGTTTGTTTTTTCGTTGTCAACTTTGTTTTTCTAGTGAGCACTTATCATCTGCCCTACCTTTGGGACTAATAAATAGCCTAACATATTTCAGCTCTTATAGATTATTCCTCATAATCTGCTCAAAGCTTTCCTTCAAAAGACTTCCTCTCTTTTTTTTTTTTTTTTTTTTGTAGTGGTTATCACTGATTCCTTTTTTAATTTTTTAAAATTTATTTTGAGGGGCTCCTGGGTGGCGCAGTCGGTTAAGCGTCCGACTTCAGCCAGGTCACGATCTCGCGGTCCGTGAGTTCGAGCCCGCGTCAGGCTCTGGGCTGATGGCTCGGAGCCTGGAGCCTGTTTCCGATTCTGTGTCTCCCTCTCTCTCTGCCCCTGCCCCGTTCATGCTCTGTCTCTCTCTGTCCCAAAAATAAATAAAAACGTTGAAAAAAAATTAAAAAAAAAATTATTTTGAGAGAGACAGAGTGTAAGCAGGGGAGGGGCAGAGAGAGAAGGAGACAGAGAATCCCAAGCAGGCTCTGAGAGGTCAGCACAGAGCCCCACGCAGGGCTCGAACTGATAAAACCATGAAATCATGACCTGGGCCGAAATGAAGAGTCAGACACTCAACCCACTTAGCCACCCAGACGCCCCATTAGTGATTCTTTATTATAGCTAGTTTGCCGTTGTCCACAACATAATTGAATCACTAGAAGCTGAGCATAGTTTTGTCCTTGTAGTGTCCCTCTATCTTTTCCAATTTAAAATCCTTATTGGAGTTCTTAGGCAACGTTGCCTGTCCTGAGACTCTGGTCCTGTAATAATGAATGTCTTTCTGAACATAGTCCAGAACAACAGTGAGATGGGTGTTGTGTGTAATCTAGCAATTCCACATCATCAGAGAGAATACTTGTTAAGCATAAAGTTGAGTTGGGAAGTTCTAATTCTTTTAGTTACTCATTTTTTTGTTAGGAACACAAATGAGCGACTTATATATAAGATCTAGTCTCTGGTCTGCCTGTATAGCTTTAGTTGTGTCCTTAGACTTCATTTGTGTCCTACTTCATCTCAAAAATCTGCAAGCCAATGAGAAATGTAGTTGGTCTCTAAGATCTTTGTATACACTAAAATTAGGTGATTAAAGATATTTTGTCCCATAAGCATAGGTTTTAGATATAATATTATAGTTATAAGCCTTGGGTAGGATCATTCTGTTTTAAAATTACTGTTAACGTTAAAAAATAGTTAAATATAGGGGGGCCTGGGTGAGTTAGTCAGTTAAGTGTCCAACTTTGGCTCAGGTCATGATCTCCTGGTTCATGGGTTTGAGCCCTATGTCAGGTTCTGTATTGACAGCTCCGAGCCTGGAACCCGCTTCATATTCTGTCTCCCTTTCTTTGTGCCCCTCTCGTGTTCATACTCTGTCTCTGTCTCTCTCTGTCAAAAATAAATAAACATTAAAAAACATTTAAAAATAGTTAAATAGATTATTTGTTATATTTAATACATATTATTTTAGATTTTTTTATAGTAAACAATGACAGTTTAAAACATGTTTAAATGATTATATTTAGTACTTATAAGTCTTTGGACCTATCCTACAGGCACCAGAATGTGTGTAAAGTATTTTGGACCTTTATAATATATTTTAATGTCCTCTCTTTGTAACCAAACCAACATAAGTTTTTTCCTTGGTAAGTCAGAAACTGCACCAAGTTGAGTTGTTGCCCAAAGAAAACTTATTTGCAGCAAATAAGGAGATTATGGGAATCCAAAGCTGTGACTCCCTGAGAGAGGGTGAATGGGTTCCTTTTGTTCAGGGTTAGGATGAATGGTTACATAGGGAAGCTTTGTCATCCGATGTAGAGGTGGGAATAAGGTCACACATGTGCCTTAAAAAACATGCCCATACATACATTGTATGTTATATAAATGAAACTGATCCTCCTCCTTGGGGAGAGATTTGTAGTATTATAATGAGGTAAAAGTAATGGTAGGTAATTCCAGAGGTCACTACATGGTCCATCTATGTAGGCATAGAGTCAGGTTTAGCTCAAAAGGTCTGGGCTGTGGGGAGGTCTTGGCAGGGCAGTCACCATCACTCGGGGATGGTTTGGGGGTTCATTTGCCTGAATCAGGAAGAAAGCTGGACAGAAGAGTATAGTGGAAAATGTAGGACAAAGGTTAGGAAATAGAAACAAATGGGCAGTCAGGGCCAGGTCTTGGGGTCTAGCTGGTGGCATCTTCATCCCCCACCCACCTTTGAGGGTATTGTTAAATTCAGTTCTCACTGTATGTATAACTTTTTTGAAAAAGATATCACAAGGAAACTTTTCAAATATTAATAATTGATTTTTTTCAGTCACAAATTATTCCATCTTACTTGTACCTTCAACTCTCTTGTCCATCTCTTCATTTATTCCGTTCTCTTGGCAAGACAACAGACTTGGTTAAATTCAACTCTCCACATCTCTACACTTGTACCCAGGCAAGACAGAAGAAGCAAATAGCACACAAACAGAAAAACAGCAAACAAAATACAAATAACAATAATGATCATTACTCTCATTTAAAATTCCTAAACACTATTGTCTGAGTGGTTGATATTAGAGCCCAAAAATTTTGCCGTATTTTTTTCTTCTACTTCATTTTTTCACAACATCTCTTTTCAATCTTCTACCTCCTCCCCAAGTTTTTATTCTCTGAGTGACTTTTTCTTTTATTTTAGTGAGAAAATACGTGCCACACAACAGAACTTCCATATGCAACTACCTCCCATCAACCATCTCTATTATATCTAAATTGCTCTGCTTTTCTCATTGTTACTTTGAGGGCACTGTCTATCCCCCTGTCTAAAGCCAGATTCTTTCCTTCTTCACTAGTTTTCTTCCTTTCCTGGCCCCTTAAAAGCGTGATTCCCTCTTTTTATTGCACTGTATTTATTCTTTTTCTCTCCCATTCTTATAGATTACTAGCATGCCTGATTTTTCCTAATGTGTTAGCTGCCCCCGCCAAAAAAAAAAGGATCCTGACTTGTTACTCTTCTCCTTTACTTCATAGAAAAACATAGTACAAGAGTTGTCTCTACTCAATACCAATTCTTCTCGTTCCAGTTCTTTCTTAAATGACTTCAGTCATGATTACTCCCTTACTTCTTCACTGAAAGCACTCTTACTAAGGTCAAGAATCAGCTGAATATGTCTAAATTAAAAGATCAATTTTCATTTCACATTTTACTTGAACTCTCATCAGTGTTAGTCACAGCTGATTATTTTCTTTCCTCCTTGAAACATTTACTTTCTTTAACTTCAGGAACCTCACTTGGTCTTCATTCTTCTTCTGCTTTACTGGCTGAATCTTCACAGCCTCCTGGCTGTTCTTATATTCCTGAACCACAAGCCTTGGGGTGCCCCAGGATCATCCTCTCCTCACCCTTCTCTGCCTATACTCCGTAGGTGAACCTATCTAGTCATTGGCTTTAAAAAACACTTACATACTATTTACTCCCAAACTGTGTCTCTTACCAGGACCTCTTTCTTGAACTTCAGACTTACATATCCAACTACCTAGACAACATTTTCTCTTGGATATCTTACAGGCATAACAAAAAATAAATCCAAATTTGAACTTCCCTGCTCAAATATAGTAATTCAATTTGTCATGATGTCTGAGTCAACGTTCTTGATTTCTCTCTTCCTTTCATACCCTGACTCTAATAAAACAACAAATTGTGCCATCAAGAACTTCAAAATGTTAAGACTCTAACTTCTTACCACCACTACCTATAACTCTTTGGTTGAAACTATCATTATCATCTTGACTGCATCATGCCTCCTTAACTAGTCTCCTAAACCCCACCCTTACCCTATTTTTTGCATCACCATAGACTGATCATTTTTAAACTTAAGCAGATCACTTATGTTGAGGTATGGCTTCTCAGCTAAGAACTTTCCAGTAGCTTTCCATTATGTTCATAGAAAAAGCCAGAGTTCTGCAAATGGCTTACAAATCTCTGCATTATCTGGCTCTGATCATTCTCCCTGTCTGTGTTTATCTGAGCTTATTTCATACTCTTCCATTCTACCTTAATTATGTGGGAGACACAAGTTGAGATTCTTGATTGGAGGAGAAATTATTATTGACTAAACCTCACTTATCCGGCAGCTCTAGCTTCTCTACTATCCCCCAAACAAAATTGGCTTAACTTAGTTTTTCTTTTCTACTAAAAACTAACATTATCAGAAACTGGAAATTCAATCAAAGGAACTAGATATGCAATCTTCCATCATTTTATTCTGCCTTTTCATCTTCAATATTTGCAGTCAAATGTCTTTGTTCATTCAGCATAGGCCATGTTGTTCATATGTCTAATATTTATCATGACAGGATGAATAATTCAGTCTAACCTAACCCCACTTCCACCAAGCAAAGGTACACATTCAGATCAAATCAACTTTTTTTTTTTTTCAACGTTTACTTATTTTTGGGACAGAGAGAGACAGAGCATGAACTGGGGAGGGGCAGAGAGAGAGGGAGACACAGAATCAGAAACAGGCTCCAGGCTCTGAGCCATCAGCCCAGAGCCGGACGCGGGGCTCGAACTCACGGACCGCGAGATCGTGACCTGGCTGAAGTCGGACGCTTAACCGACTGCGCCACCCAGGCGCCCCTAAATCAACTTTTTAAAAAAAGTGACTGGGAGACCACTTCCAAATATTTCATGTAATTCTTTTGTAAAGTATTAATTTACTTAAGAGTGGATTCAATTATTTCTCATGCAGATATACTACTTTGCATTTATTGAGTTCTAACTTGGAACAAAACATAAATTGTTTTGAATTTAGATTTGAACCTACTTTTGTGCCAGGATACATCAAATCTATAAAATCCACATAAAAGAAATTTGGAATATTGAAACCATTGGAAAAAGACTTTTGACATTTATATAGTGATGATTTTAAAAAATCTAGCATTTGTCACAATTCTACCTAGTTGGCATAATAGTAAATAATGCAGTTTAGAGCAAGGAAGTGTTCACTGTCTATAGATTTTATAATTAGTTCAAATTTATACATTCACAAACTTTAACTTGCTTATGGACTAAGTTTCTCAACATAAGAAAGGGTATAAATTTCCTAATTTGTTCAGAATTTTGTCTTTTAACCAGTATTTATAGCTTTCTTAGCTAGATACAGCAATTTTCTTCTGTTTTTAGTATTCTTTCTATCAAGACTAAGCTGATGGATTATTCTTTCCGATAAGTAAGGATTGGCAGATTTTCTAAACAAGGAATGGAACATACACGGCAAATGCATTACCAGTAAGCCCTGCGGGACTCATGACCAAAATTTCCAATTTAGGTATGTTTGCTGACCAGTCATAAGGGCTTAGAAGCCTTCTTTAAATAGGGCTCCAGCACTAGGAAGGGTACTATCAATTGATTTCAGTTGACACTTAATTTGTATTCTTCCTTAGGATATCCCAATTACAAGAATTTAATCTCCTTTTACTATCATATTATTGCAGACACTGTAGGGGTCCCACACATGTCCCTTTGCTATTATCACTTTGATGAACAGTGGCCCAACGTTCAACCACCTGCACCTGTACTTCTTTGCCTGTGGGCTTTCTTTCACAGCTGTGACTCCTTTGCAGCCCTGTGATCAGCCACACATGGCAGAGAATTAACCCTAAGAGCTCTCCTCAACCGTGATGAACTGGGGAGGGGGGTGGGTACTATATACGTATCCCTTGCCCTATGAGAGAACACTGAAGTGAGATTTTACCCTGTTCCCAAAGTTTGTCCAGTGGAATTGAACTCCAGTCACTCACAGTGGGACCTGGCTTCATGGCATACGCTTCCCTGGCTGCTTTCCTTTCCTTCTTTGATTCGCCCATTTTCTGGTGTTTTTTTTAACTCCTAACTTCTGCTCTAATCTTTGTGCCTGCATTTGCTTCTGAGGAAACCCCAAATAAGATACACATACCAGAATACATTCAAAAGTTGCTAAGCCTGTGCACAACTTAGAGTATAAAACCAATGATAGTTGGAAGAAGGGTAGCCTATATGTTTCCTGTAAAATATAATCTCATGCTTTCATTTTCTGGATTTGGAATGATTTACACAAACGGCTTTATGTTTCCTTTCTTCAAATGCTATGTAAAATAGCATATTTGGTTTACATTATTATGCGTTTAATCATTTTCAGACAGTGAACTAGATTACAGAAGAGTATATTTGCTAAGTACTGAGATTCAGATATTTAGAATTGGTTCTAACAAATATACTAATTTTAGCCAGGTAAAAAGGAATGGAATGTGTTAGTGAAATGAGAGATACACACCGAGAAAGACATTCAGAGGTATTCAAATTATAGAAAACAATACTCAGCATTTAGCCTCCAGAACTAACAGCCCACTGTGCCTGAAGGGTTGCTGTGAATATTGTTGCTGCTATTAGCCTTCCGTTCAAACTGTAATGGATTTTAGACTATACATGACTGCATAGCATTTTAAGGATATCCAGATGTTGAGAGAATACTGCCAAGTAGTCACTTAAAGTGTTAGATGTCTTTCATGGCATTCCATTTTCTCTGAGACTGTCTATAAAAGCCAGGAAAAAAGCTTTGTAATACCACTAAAGATATAACATGTATTACTTTAAAAAAAATTAAGGTCTAGACAGATCCCTTTTATGTGGTCTCAGAGGGCTATGCATCAGGCTGGCTATGGCCCTTGGGTGTTGTCTTCTAGCATAAGTTGTAAAGGCAAAGGCTGATATCCCTAGCCATTTTGACATTGATTTGAAAGGACCAACAAGTTTATTGTCCCACTTGGAGCACCCTAGTGCTGTGTCTCTTTCTGCCAGCACCTGAAACAAGGGCAGAGACCACGTCTTCTATTTACCTTGCACTTCCCAGCAACACCTATTATAGTGCCCTCCAAAGAGTAGGTACTCAATAAATGTGCCTATCGACAAACGCAGAATGACATTAGTCATCCCCTGGCCTATGACCTTGTGAAGGGAATGTAAGTCCCTCTCATCCTCCATAATAAAAAGCTGAGTATGGCCACTAATGGATGAAAAGTTTTTAGAAGCTACATTTCAGGTATTTCCAGGTCTTGGGTCTTCATTTTCAAGCAGAACTTTTTAAAAAAGGTGGCCTTAGAACAATAGTTTCTTTAAAATTTTGTTACCTTTAGAATTTAAAAGGGTTCAAAAAACTTCTCTCTATTAATAAGAAGAGCCCCTTTGATGCTATTTATTGGATTGCATAAGGACTTCTATTTGCACATACCTAGTACAGTCTATCAGTCTACCCAAAGGCAAATTAACATAAACATGTGATAAGAAAATGCCTTCTCACCCCCTTCCTCCATTGGAAGGTAATTTGTTGGACTAGAATGATACCTGGGTTTAGAATCAGAAAACTGGAGTTTAAGTCTACCTCTATTTTAATTATATAATTCTAGACAAATTATTTAATTACCTTGAAGTTCCGTTTCCTTAAGAATTACAATGTCTAACACCAAAAGTGTGTCACAGGATTAAAAATAAGGCATACGAGAGAAAATCCCCAGGATCTCATCTCTGATAGTAACTCTGTGAATAGAACTGACATCTGAAGTGCCATGTGCTTAGTCATTTTCTGGACTTTGCATGCACTTCCAGTTCATCTTAAATCAACCTGGCAAACTCTCGCTCTTCCTTCAGACCTCCACTCAAGCTTCACATCTAAAGTTTTCCTTAATTCCTCCTGGCTGAGGAAGGCATTCCCACCACTTTAGAATCATGTTCATCTCAAGTGCTAATTGTTTGTCTGCATAAATAATTCCTATTGCTCTCTGAGCTCCTGAGTGGCAGCAACTGTGTCTTCTTCTCTAACTCTGATTCACTGTAGCTTGTTGTCCCCTGTATGCACTATAGGAATTTCTGTTAATTGAATGAACATCACACAGGCAAATATGCCTCAATCTGGATAAAAATGTTTATAAATTTTACACCAAGATACTAAAATTCAGCATTATATAGGCAGAATACATGCATTTTGGGAATTCTGATCCAAATGGAGAAATTTTCCCTTTTTATAGAAAGTCTTGGTAAAATGTCCAAGTACTCTTTTCCTTGCTTTATTTTGGTGTGTGATAGGAAGATTGATCATGTCTATACCACCCAAAGCAATCTACACATTCAATGCCATCCCTATCAAAATAACACAAATATCCTTCACAGAGCCAGGACAGTTTTAACTTTTGTATGGAAGCAGAAAAGACCCCCAAATAGCCAAAGTAGTGTTGAAAAAGAAAACCAAAGCAGGAGGAATCACAATTTCAGACTCCAAGCTACATTAGAGAACCCAGAAATGAACCCACAAATATATGGCCAACTAATCTTTGACAAAGCAGAAAGAATATCCAATGGAAAAAAAGATAGACTCTTCAGCAAATTGTGTTGAGAAAACTGGACAGTGACCTGCAGAAAAATGAAACTGGACAAATCTCTTAGACCATACACAAAATGGTGTAATTCAAAACGGTGAAAGACCTAAATGTAAGGCAGGAAACCTTCAAAATCCTAGAGGAGAAAACTGGCAGAAAACCTCTTTAACATCAGCCTCAGCTACTTCTTACTAGACATGTCTCCAGAGGCAAGAGAAATAAAAGCAAAAATGAACTATTGGGACCTCATCAAGATAAAAAGCTTCTGCACAGTGAAGGAAACAATCAAAAAAACTAAAAGGCAACTGATGGAATGGGAGAAGATATTGCAAATGACATATTGGATAAAGGGTTAATATCCCAAATCTATAAAGAAAATATCAAACTCAATACCCAAAAAACAAATTAATCCAGTGAAGAAATGGGCACAAGGCATGAACATTCTTCCAAGAAGATATCCAGATGGCTAACAGACACATGAAAAAATACTCAACATCACTTAACATCAGGGAACTACAAATCAAGACTACAATGAGATACCATGTCACACCTGTCAGAATAGCTAAAATTAACAATTCAGGAAACATCAATGTTGGTGAGGATGTGAAGAAAGGGGAATCCTTTTGCACTGTTGATGGGAAGGCAAACTGGTGTACCTACCCTGAAAAACAATATGGAGGTTCTTCAAAATACTAAAACAAACAAACGAAATACCTACCCTACGACCCAGCAATTGCACTACTAGGTATTTACCCAAAGGAAACAAAAATGCTGATTCGAAGGTGCATATGAACCCAATGTTTATAGCAGTACTATCAGCAATAACCCAATTATGGAAAGATCCCAGATGTCCATTGACTGATGAATGGACAAAGAAGATGAGTTATATGTACAGTGGAATATTATTGACAATCAAAAAGAATGAAACCTTACCATTTACAACAATGTGGATGGAACTAAAATGTATTAAGCTAAGCAGAATAAGTCAGAGAAAGACAAATATATGATTTCACTCATATGTGGAATTTAAGAAACAAAAGGGATGGACATAGGTAAAGAGAATGAAAAGTAAGATAAAATCAGAGAGGGAGGCAAACCATAAGAGGCTTTTTCTCAAGAGAGATAATTTGATTAATTGGGGTCATTAGTTTACACTGAAGACATTTATTGGTTACTCTTAGGTAAAATTCCTATCCCAAATTAGTACTTGTGATTGAGTATGGTGATTGAGAAGGAGTAGCGTGGGGTCACGTAACATAAAGTATGGCCATTTTGGCACACTCCTTATTGGAAAAACTATGAGAAGAGAGTCACGATGAACTGCTACTGGCAAAGCCTTTTAAACCTCAGGGTTTTTATAGGTTTTGTTCAGAGATTTTTTAAGCTTTGTCTTTTCTATCAGAAATGCAATCATTTTATTCCATTTCTATGAAGATGACTCACCTGCCTATCCCAATACTGCCCCTACCCTGCCACTATTACTATCACCACATCTGTTCATGGACTATGTTGAAAGCTTCACTGAGGTTTCTAGACGCACTAGAAACTTTCTAAAAGCACTGACACTAGAACTAAACAGAGAATTTCACTTAAAATTCTCCATAAGAGTTAATATGAGTAGGATAATAGTTTTCATTTCGTTTCTAATATTCCCCTTGATTATCTCTGCCTATTTTGGCCACTGCAGCACACTGGGTCAATGTCCTCAGAAAATCATCTATGCTGACAGCAGTCTCAACAAACCATTTGGAATAAAGACAGTAAGATGAGTTCACCTGTGTGGACCAATTGAATAAGTAATAAGAACATGGTTCAGCTTCCTATCCAAATAATGTTAAATATTTTTCTGTAATCCATTCCCTTAAGCTCGTTCATTGGATGCTTATGTCATTGTTTTGCCAAGCGGTAGCCTCTGGAGATTTTCCTATAGTTTATGCACATTGACTTGGCATTTCACTACTTTTTGTAAAAGCTTAGTATGATTTTCTAACTTGGAAATTTTAGTATGCTGTTTCTCCAATTATTTATACCAAATGTAAAATAAGAATTGTCTTGAAATGGATCTATAGAGTTTTGGTTTTTTTCTTTTTTCTTTTTACATTTCATTTAGAGAAGTGTTCATTTATCTTTTCGTTTTCCTTCGTCATTACTAAATCAGGTTTTTATTCAGAGAGATAGGTAAGTAATTTTAAATGCAGGACTTTACAAAAGTATGACTATCTTAACTGTATTATAGCTATCAGTGACTTTTATTTGAAAAAAAGAATCTGCATTTGCCCAAAGAGTTCTCAAAATGTCCAATTTATAGCTAGTTTCTAGTGAATCTGTGAGAGAATATGAGAACCTTGATGGCAGATGAATGGCCCTTCTTCAACTTTTATCATCATAACCTCTCACTTTGCACATTATTCGAGTTCAGGAAATGTTGGTTCCACTGAAGTTGGACTGTGCCTCTAAACAGCATCTCACATTTTCTTCTGTAGCCTAAAATTTTCAATCAATATGGAGTTCATTACCTTATGTAGTGTGAAAGTGAGGATCACCAAGTACCTACCTGTACACCACTCTTAACCCTGCCAAAGCCAGACCTTTTGGCAAGAATTTATTCCTCCAGCAAACTGACATTTACAACTTTGAACGCTGTGTAAAATTAACTCTGTTTCCAGTTATCATCCCCAAACTCTCCGCTAAAAAAGAAACAGAACATCATATAAAATAAGAAGCATTGGACAGAGGAAGTAGAGAAACATATTCATGTTGTTGAGTATCTTCAATATACTAACCATCTCATTTAACTCAAAAATGTATCTTTAGGCATTATTTTTTCTAATTTCCTGATAAATATGAAGTTGGGGCTTGGAAGTTAAACAGCTTGCTTAGAATAAAAAAGTTGAAATCAGATAATTCTGACTGTGTCTTTGTATAATCCAATATCAAGGTTGACAATAGCACAAGTTTGACAGTGTCTGACAAAATGGATGTTCAGTAAGTATTTGTTGAATGAAAGTATAAATGAATAATTCTCTCTTAAGTTTGTACTACTTCTGCATGTACTACCACCAAAGTCCAAAGGATTGTTCTGAATTACAACATCAAAGCTAGTCAGAATCAGCCTGCCATTTACTTCTAGGACACAACAGTTATGTTATAAAACTAAAATAATGGTAAGAGCCAGAGGCAGGTCACCATGTTGGAATTAAACTGTGCAATTAAGGATCTGGAGAGAATAAAAGCAGCCCCTGAGGAACAAAATCAGGAATATTTTAACTATCCAAGGGTAGGAACACCAGACAGTAGAGTTTGGACTTTAAGAGCAAACACCAAAGCACAACCTCAACAGGTCAAGGCATGAGAGACAAGTGTCTAGCAGGGAAGGATATGCCTGAAATCCTCAAAGTCCTGGTCTCACCCCCTCTATTGTTGACTTGATCAATTTTTGTGTGCCCAGTCATTTTTCTGTCCAATAGAATTTTAAACCCGAATATGAGCTGACCATTTCTAAAGTGTGAGCTTTCTTTAGCGTTTAGGGTATGTTGAAGTAATCTGTTTCTGTCAAGCCATTTGCTTTTGGCACTTAACAAATATTGGGTATTTTGGGATGAAAACACAGACATAATGATATTGGATGGGTACCTAAAAATTTTGAAGTGATTTGTATCTAGCTGATTTTATGATTATTCCATGAAGATGATAGTCCTTGATTTCAAACTACTTACAATTTAATGCTGGATTCCAAACTATTTAAGTGGTATATCTCATGTTAAGTGAGATCACCTTCCATGGAATTTTACAAATTCTTCATAAAATTAATTTACTTGAATTCTGCGTTCTGACTTTAACCTATTAACTTTAACTTTAATGATCATACTCAAATGAACATTTATGTGCCTGCTAATGTAGGTTCTAACTTAAATGGAGAAATCTGTCTTCTAAATGTTGCTTAGAACTAAAAGGGGAAGGAAGAAACTAAAAGAGGAAGAAGGAAGGGAAAGAAACTTGGGTTACGGGTTTTTAAAGTGTAAGTTTTTAGACCATTGTTATTTGCATTGTTATATAGTGTATGAAAAAGCTTGAGTCTGTTGCACTTGCTTTGAGTTAGCATTTTGAAGCACTTTACATATGAGCGTTTTCATCCTCTATTTGCATACATAGAAAAGGTGATGAAAAATGCACATACATCCAATAGCCTTTCACAGTATCTCAGCACATTACAGCTTTACATATAAGTATTTCAATGGTCCAAATACTGCAGAAAAAACTCACGTTCAGTGTTGTTATTGCTATCATTTGTTTATCAGACAGAAAATATTTCATATACTATAGACAAAACAGACTCCTTTTTCAGAATACTTACTGTCTAATTGAAAAAACAAATAGGAAATCTGAATACTATTTTGATACTTATAAATGATAGTTAAAATTGAATATAATTAGAACTATAAGAACGTGTGGTTTTATAACCCTATAACACTATATTGGAGAACAGGGAAATATTGGGAAGAAATTGAGCACAGCACATTTCCATGAATGAAGAGACCTGGAGTTTTAAACCAAACCCTCTAATTGCTTTTTCTTGTATGATCCTGGGCAAAGCAATTTATCTTTCTAGGTCTCTATTATGACTTAATAATCCTACTATCTCAGGTGGAGAGAAGATAATTTCACCATGGTAGTACAGAGGTTAACATTAGATCAAATTCATTTTCATTTGGTACATTTTTTTTTTTTATTGATAGCATCACTTGAAGTAAATCTTTATTATTCCTAAATTCTGGTTAGCAAACCCAGTGCTTAGCATAATAGTTTAAAAGGAGCCTTAACACATTTCCTGTGAGAAGTTTAAGAACATATATGAGCAAAAGGAGAATAATTCTTTCTTTATGATTGCTTCATTTCTCTCCCACTCCCCTCCCCTCCCCTCCCCTTCCCCCCCTCCCCTCTCTTTCTTTCCCCTCCCCTCCTCTCTAACCCATCTCCTCTCTAACTCCTCCTCCTCTCTTTTTCTTTCCCTGCACCCCCTTTCTGTCTTATTCTCATCTTTATCTCTATCATCTTTGTATCTATCTTCCCCTCTCGTGACAAGCTTTTCCTTTTGCACGACTGCATGCTTCAAACACAGCTAAACAAAGCCCTGACTTCATAGGTCTATTCCATCCAAAAGTCACTGAGAGGTTTCTCTGTCATAATTTTAAAAATCTAAGTCAGAGATCCTGATTGACACAATGCAAACACTTTATTGGATGCTGTATGGTTGGTGTCCACTGCTGGTCTAATAAGCTAGGGAAAAGGGGACGAGGGTGGAGATACTGCAATATAAGGGCAAATGTGCTATAAATGCTAAATCCTGTGGAGGAAGAGCTTCTTCCTGGGAAACAAAACAAAACAAAGCAAAAAACAGATAATGAACCAGACAGATATTTCAAACTGAATTTCCTAACTATGCATTCTATATTTTATGAAGAATATCAATGTCAGAGACTGCTGATTAGGTTCATGGTTGATAATACAGTTTATTTAGAATATCTTAGTCACCAGCCAATTGGGCATTAGGCCATAAAGGCCTAACCCAATAGATCATTACCTTGTTTTTATTCAACTAAGTAATTTTCATCTTTCTTTTATAAATAGTTAGAAACACTTTTGCCTCACAATTTAACTTGAGGATAGGTAAAATTCTATTATACTGAATATCTAAAACTTGTTATTTGGATAATTTATCTTATGGAATATATATATATATATATATATACACACACACACACACACACACACACACACACATATAAAATTTGGAACAGGTTGGCTGATAGAAATTCTATATATTTCTAATGGTTTCATTGCTTTTATTCTTCTGTGAATGTTGTTCTTTTACTTTTGCTGTTTCCTGTGGCAAAACAAAGTAAAGACTAAGCATTTATTGAGGGAAATTATGGATATTGTATTTCTAGACTTATGAATTTTTTGAGATATTGATCAAATCATTGACTATTTAAAATAACTTTTTAGGAAAAATAAAATTACCTTATAATAGTTCATATTTGTTTTTTTAAATTTCTGATTTTAATAAGCAATATTTGCTCAATACATTTGTTGTCAGGAGAACATTTGACTTCTATTTCTCTTTCTGTGATGATGATAGGTATTCCAGTGGCCATTTGTCTTAACCATGTGATCTTTATCACATAAGAATTTTCCAGTTGCAAATGTTAGAAAACTCCATTCAAATCAGCTTGAGCAAAAAAGAGAAATTTAATGGTTCACATTACTAAATAAAACAAGCAGTACTGATTTTGGCATGGCTGGATTTAGGGCTTCAATAGGTCCCCAGGACCTGTGTTTTCTCATTTGGCTTGCTAAATAAGTCTGGTTCACTTTTATGCTAATTACAATTACCTGAACTGTCAAATATCTGTTTTAAATTCTTACTCAATGGAGAGGCATTCTTCTAAATAGTTTTTGGGCATTGTATAACCAGAGTTCCATCAGAAAAAATAGAACAAGTAAGATTCATAAATATATACAAATTTCTTGAAAGGATTGATATGTGGTTGAGGGAGCTAGCTAATTAGATGAAAATACTTCGGGCTGGCAGTTGGAAAGGGAAGGCTGAAAATCTTGGACAGGAGCTCATGGTCCTGTCCACAAGTGGAATTTCTTCTTCATGGAGACTTTGGCTTTTCTCTTAAACTATTCAACTGAGTAGAATAAACCCACCTAGCTTATGAAGAATAATCTCCTTTATTAAAGTTAGCTGATTGTATGTGTTAATCACATATACAAAGCATCTTCACAGTAACACCTAAGTTAGCATTAAATTGAATCACTTAGAGACTATAACTTGTTAAATTGACATGCAAAGCTGAATATTATAGGCACTGATACTAGATGGAAAAAGACATGGAGATTGAGCAGCAAATGATAACTTAAGACCTTTGTGAGAAAAATCTTAATAGAAGTGTGATTCAAACAATCTGTTCTCTGAAAAATTAATTGCCCTCCATGTAACAAATTGCTAATATTAGGGCAAGATTACCATTACTAAATAGTCCATTGTTTGTAATTCTTTGACATGACACGAAGAAGAGCTTGTTGTAAGACAGTGCTTCTCTCAATTAACAATCAACAGAGCTTCCCTACCAATGTTTCCTGAGTATTCATAAATTGTAATGTACATTTATCTTCAATGATCTTGCTCCCTATTCCCTCTAGAGGCATAAGCTACATGCGTTAGAATACCCTGTTGTATTCCCAGAACATTGAGCACACTAAATGCTAAATTAATATTTCTGAGGAAGAAAATAATGGATAGGGAAGGAAAGGGAAGGAAGAACTAGATACAAAAATATTTTCCATATTTTTCTGTTACTAATAATGTTATGGTGATAACTTAGTACATGCATTGTCTCTTGTTTATGAAGATGTCTCTTCAAGATAAATTTTCAAAATAGAGATTGCTGGATTAAAGGGAAAATGCATATTTAAATTTTTTAAGATACTATCCAAATTTGTACCACAGTGATTATAGGAATTAGAGAGTTCAGCAAGCTCCCCAGGTGATTATTGTGCCCAGTAAAGCTTAAGAATAACTATTTTAGAACATGGATATTTACTTTTTTGAGTATTAACTCTCCTGTCAAAAAAACATTTGGTCATACATATTTGCCATTTTACCTTCCAATTTCCACAGCCCTACACAATTGGTAGTTGATAAAACACCTGAAGCTCATCCTGGTCAAGAAACTCTGGTGTAGAAGCATCTCAAAATTATAAAAATGCTTATGTTTCTAACTCAGGACAGTTGTTTCCCTTCACTAGCTTCATTTGGCCTCTACAGTCTTAACCACACTTAGCCTAAGCTTCTTTGTGCATTTCTGCTTAAAACTAAACCAAGAGGGGTGCCTAGGTGGCTCACTCATTTAAGTGTCTGACTCTTGGTTTCCACTCAAGTCTTGATCTCATGGTTCATGAGTTCGAGCCCACACTGGGCTCAGCGCTGCCAGCATGGAGAGCCTGACCCCATGCTCTCTTTCTCCCCCTACGCTGCTCACTCTCTCTGTCATTCTCCCTCTCAAAATAAAGTCAAAACAAAACAAACAAAACTAAACCAAGAAATTTGGGTAATATTGCTTATGAAGAAGTTGATTTACAGAACTTTTGTCTTCCTTTTTCTATATCTGTCCTTCACAACTAGGAAAGTGAACAAAGAAATCTTTATCTTTTCACACTGTAATTTTATCTGTGTAACCATATGATTTTGTCATCATTGCAATATTATTGGACAATCTATTCCAACAGCAAACTGAGATGTGCACAAGTATAAACAATAAATAATATACAAGAAAAGTGTGAGTAAATTTCATATTTCTACATCCTGTTTTTCCTCCATTTAGTAAGAATTTAAAATAGAAATTGACAGTTCAGCTAACTGGCAATTAACATAGCAGTGAACCAGATTTGTTCAGGAGTCCACAACTTCACGGATACTTATCTTAGTCACTTCTGAGACAGTCATCTGTGTTCTTTTTTAGCTCAGAAAAATGCCTCCATAAACCAAAAGGACTTCCTTAAGTGTGGAAATTAGGTTATACATCTCTGCGTATCTCAAAGAGCAACTTTTTGACATCTAATATATTACTGCCAATATTCTACCGTTCCACATGAATCAAGTATATTGAGCATGAGACTTTGAGTATTGACATCCTGCAAACTGACCCCTGAAGGACTCCTAAGATAGCAATGCCCTTGGTCATGAAGGTAATATACCTAGACTGTAAAATCATTCTTTTTATTAAATGGAGTGATCCTTGAGATCTTATAAGACAGGTAGACTTTCTGAGAAAAGTCCAAAGACAAAACATACTTAAAAATATTTTTATGAAAGTTATAGTACAATGCTATTCTGTACTCATCCTTGTCCCTAGTCAATGAATTAAATATCAAGTCCTATCTACTAAGACCCAAAATATTTCTGAACTGCCTTTTTTCCATTTTCAGCCCCTGTACTAGTGCATAACTACCAAACTAATATCTCTTTATGTAGACTACTAATACTTTCAAACCATCCTACTCATAGGTGACAATACTCTTAAAATTATATTAATGTTGATTATATTAACTTCCTACTTTAAGGTAAACAAAGGAGCAAGCTTTTGCTGGATACTACCTGTAGGTTGTCTGACCCCCTTAGAAATACAACCAACTGTTATAATCTGGTAACTATAGTTTAATACAAAGGAATGTTGAGGAGATGCCAATAAAAATGAAAATTGGCCAGGCACAGGAAAACCATATCTTACCATGAACTAGTCACTAATCCCTACAATTCTTGAAAGGGAACTATATGAAAAAGGGACAGTGCAATCAAACTAAAACAAAGCAATAATTTATCATCAGCTAATGATTTGGATCCAAAGAAGAGTTCCAATGAGCTGTGCTGGATAATTAGGAACATTAATTTATTTTCCTATGGTAGAATAGCCTTATCCATATTTTCACCCTTGAACCTAATTTCAAGTCTGATTTAGATTTTATTATCCAATCTTAGGAAGTCAGTCCAGAGCCTTTGTGTGTGTGTTGGGGGCAGGTAGAGGGAGAGAGTAGGGAAGGGAAGGGAACTGGAAAGACCACGAATGAATGGCAGATACATGAGTAAGTCCTGAGCATGCAATACTGAATAAAGCAGATATATCTTCTTGTGTTCTCTTGGAGATTATAGTCTACATAATAAACAGATCTTAAGCATATTGTGTGTGTGTGTGTGTCTGTATCTTTCATGCAAGTAAAATAAAGAAGAATGTTATAAAATATACAGAATGACATGAGATTATATCAGAGAGACCTAACATATTGGAAAAGCAGGAAAGATTTTCCACAGGAATTGACAGTTATGTTGAAAATTAAAGCCAAGATTCAGATACCATGGCAGAAATTACTTTTCAGACTGGGGGACTGGATATAAGAAGAGCAAGAATGGAGGAAAACACATGGATTGTTTAAGGAATTGGAAAATGGCCAAAGTATTCGAAGTACAGAAGGATACCACTAGATGGCCAAGGTATTAGAAGTGGGGAAGTATACCAGTAGATAAAGCTGGATAGATAGGCAGAGACTAGATCGTGCTTACCATTGTTGGCATTGTTGGCAATTATCATCTGTTGGAGGGTTTTATAATACAGAATCCCCTTTTTATTTTAATAAGATCCCTTTGGCAACTATGAGCAGAGTAGTTTAAAAGGAACAAGAAAAAGAGATGAGATAGGAGTTCCCAGGCAAAAGATGATGGTGACTTGGTTTAGGAAAGAGAAACAGAGAAGGAAATAAATATATGAATTTGACATATAGTTTTAAGCTAGAAGTGGCAGGATATGGTGATGAATTAGATGTAAAAGATATAAGGTAGAAGTTAGAGAGGGTGAGTGCCTGGTTTCTAGAATGAGTCATTGGGCAGAAAGTGACCCTATTTGCCAAAGAGGAGAAAAAAGAAGGGATAAATTTGGCAAGGAAAAACAATGTAGTACTAGATATATTATATTTGAGATGCCTAAAAGAATTTAAACACAAATATTAAAAATGCAACTGTATTTATGAGTTATAATCTCAGAAGACAGGTTAGAGTGAATGTAAGAAAGTTACTGTAGGGGCACATGGGTCGCCGTCGGTTAAGCGTCCGACATCAGCTCAGGTCATGATCTCGCAATTCATGAGTTCAAGCCCTGCATCAAGCCCTGTACTGACAGCCTGGAGCCTGCTTCGGATTCTGTGTCTCTGTCTCTCTCTGCCTCTTCCCTGTTCGCACTCTGTCTCTCTCTCTCAAAAATAAACAAATGTTAAAAAATTTTGTTTAAAGCAAGTTAATGTAATATTAATGAAAGTCATGGAAACTTTAAAGATTTTTCAAGAGAAAATTTAGAGATTCTATGGCTGATCCTGGGAAAGTCCAGTTTTAATATTCTGGGAATGATACAGAAAAAGGAGGTGGAAAACGTAGCTGAGAAAAAGCAGTCAGGTAGGAAGAATACCAAAAGAAGGCAAAGAGAAAAAAATAATAATCAAAAGGAAGGAAGGGATTTACTTGGTCTGATGCTACAGAGAGGTTAGTGAAATGAGGACTGAGAAAGGTTTAGCCACATGTAAGTAGTTGCCAAACTCTGTAAGTTAGGAGAAAAAAAGTGGCATGGTGTAGGGTGGAGTATTTATCAGTTTGGTATAAAGAGTGATCGATGGGAAAAATAAAGTCAGCTTGTATGAACAAATTCTTTGGAGAATATTGGATGCAAATGAAACATGGAGAGAAAGGGCTAGAAATGGAGGGTGTTTTGAGGTTTAGATTTGTTTCAGGATGGTAAATAGTAGAGCAGGTTCATACGTTGAAGGTAAGACTTGGAAAAGGAGAGGTTGAAAATGTAGAAAGAAGTGGGAATTATTGAAGACAAGTTACAGAGGAGATGGGATGAGTATGGAGTTTTGCTTTGTACTGCTCTAAAAGATGTGAGGGTGCTTCCTTCTGTACTACAAAAGGAGAAGGTGGAGAAGAATTGAAGTAGATGTAGATGGGTTTTAGCTGGGATTGTAAGAAAATAAATGGGGTGCTTTTGATGTGTTGTCACTTTTGTATTCAGTAAGAGGCAAGATCATCACTTGAGGGTGGAGTGGAGTGAATTAGACAGCTGTGGACAGTGGAGAAGAAAAGAGAAATAAAAGTTGAAGGTTGGTTGGTAGAGAATGGAGAAGGTCATGGGGACAAGTTCTCAATGGAGTCAAAAAGTTATTGCAATGAGATTACCTTAGCAATACAGATAGTAAACATACAGTCAGATGGAAGCATAAGATGCTCGTGTGTGTGTGTGTGGGGGGGGGTGGGAATCTCTTTTGATACAAGTATAATTTCTGGTGATGACAAATAACATACTGTTTATCATGGAAATTTGTGGTTGAAGTGTACTCGAAATGTAAGTGCATATGCAGAGAGGTCAAGAAAGCAAGGGAGAAAGCTGTGGGTCCATTGTCCTGCAGATATTGGAGATACTGACTCCCCCAGTTTCAAGCAGTCAGAAAGAAAGCTAGATGTTGAATCTTAAATAAAAATAATGATCTAAGAAAATCAGAAGGTTGGCAAGTGATTCTTTG
This sequence comes from Herpailurus yagouaroundi, assembly GCF_014898765.1. NCBI lineage: Eukaryota > Metazoa > Chordata > Mammalia > Carnivora > Felidae > Herpailurus > Herpailurus yagouaroundi. Next base: position 24,434,687 of record NW_024412395.1, on the reverse strand, counting down.
AAGATGGGTGCTATTTGTGAGACCCTCAAAAAAGTAGGGGATGTTATAAGAGGAAAATAATAATCTAGAATGAATATTGAGGAGGGCACTGATTTTATATCTACCCCTGAGGTTCTTGTTAGGAGCCCATGTTTTCAATGACTGCTGGGAAAAGATGACCTCAGGAGATATTATGTTTCAGAAAAGGTAAAAAGTTGGAAAGAACATTAAGAGGATGGTCTTAGAATACTAGGAAATTTATGGTCATGGAGTAGAAGACTCAGATCAGATAGGTTTCAGTAAGAAGAGAGGAGGTTGTTATTAGTGGACAGAAAGTTACGCTGTACTGCACTTAAGTAGAGACCTGCATAAACAAGGGTAACAATGTTGAAAGATTTTGTCTTAGATAAAGATGAGTTATAAGGGTTCCAATTACAGTCTGAGAATAAGGGCTATCGGCTAGTCAAATTGTGAAGCCAAGTGTGTCGTTATCTTTCAGGCAGTTATATCTGGCAGTTGCAGTTAAGTGGAGTCATGGGTAGGAGGAATGAGAGAATGAACAGAAACCAAGTGGTTCTTTTCTTGGAGAATAGAGGAAGTGATGGATCATAAGCAAGTCAAGTTGGATCAACTTTTCTTTTGCTATTAGGGCCAGTACTTCCCCTTCAGGCATTAACAATCCAGAAAAAGATGATTAGGTGTTTTTTCTCCATGGTGTCCCAATCTATGTTAAACAGTGATGAAATACCTATGTGACAAAGATAAAAAGAATAATAAAAAAATGTGCAGATCTTGGTGTTTCTCTACTTTTTTTAAACTGCTCTCTTCTTACCATGGCAAGTTTTTTACTTGCTGAATTGAATTCTGACTCTCAGAGTATGGAAAATGCAAAACAGAAGAAAAGCCTAAAACACTAATATTTATTACTTTTTTATTATTAGGTAAAAATAATAAAAAAGATGAGTTCAAGGCAGTATTGGGGTGAGGTACAGTTTGAGGTAGGCTGTATTTGATTTTGTAAGTGAGTTTAGCCAGCTGAAATTAGGGAAGGATATTTGGAAATCTATGACTTGAATAATATATTCAGTTTAAAAAAAATGAAAGGTGACTCTTTTTAAAGGTGCTCTTTGCTAGTATCCTTCTTTGTCTTTTCATTGGAGATTGCAAGATGTATGCAAGATTGATATAATTTTTTAATGTGATCCAGTGCCAAGATGGGAGTTATTTGAGGATTACATGTGACAATTATAAAATGATTGCTTGCTTTATTCGTAATTAACATACAATGTTATATTAGTTTCAGGTGTGCAACATAGTGATTCAACAATTCTATACATTATGAAATATTCACCACAATAGGTATAGTCTCTATTACCATACACAGCATATTATTGATCATATTTCCTGTGTTACACTTTTTATCTTAGTGACTTATTTATTTTCTAGGTGGAAGTTTATACCTCTTAATCCCTTTGATTTATTTCACTCATCCCCATTCTCCTCCCCTCCTACAACCATCAATTTGTTCTCTGTATTGGAGAGTTTGTTTTTGTTTTAGATTCCATTTGTAAGTGAAATCGCATGGTATTTGTCTTTCTCTGACTGACTACACCTATCATAATACCCTCTAGGTCCATCCTTGTTGTTAGAAGTGGGAAACTCTCATCATTTTTAAGGCTGAGTAATGTTCCATCGTGTGTGTGTGTATGTGTCTATGTATACCACATCTTTATTGATTCATCTATTGATGGACACTGGGGTTGTTTTCGTATCTTTACTATTGTAAATAGTGCGGCAATAAATGTAGGGGTGCACATATCTTCTCAAATACCCAATAGTGGAATTACTGGACCATATGGCGTTTTTATTTTTAAGGTTCTCAGGAATTTCCGTACTGTTTTGTACCATGGTTACACCAGTTGACATTCCCACCAACAGTACACAAGTGTTCCCTTTTTTCCACATTCTCTCCAACACTTGTTATTTCTTGTCTTTTTAATTTTAGCCATTCAAATTGGTGTGAAGTGGTATCTCATTGTAGTTATAATTTGCATTTCCTTGACGATTGATGATGTTAAGCGTCTTTTCATGTGTCTGTTGGCTATCTATATGTCTTCTTTGGAAAAATATCTATTGAGGTTCTCTGTCCATTTTTTTTTATCAGACTATTTCTTTTTGGTGTTGAGTGTATAAGTTCTTTAGATATTTTGGATATTAACCCATTAACAAATATATCACTTGCCAATATCTTCTCCCATTGATTATTTTATTTAGAGTTAACATTTCAATGTAAAATGCCTTCTAAAGTGGTATGATTTTTATTTGTTCAGTTACTTCAGAACAAGAATTATCTGAATCTTAAAACAGAATATTAAACAATGTAGTTTCTCATGGCACTTTAGCTTCCATGTAAAGAAACCCACTGAAGCTAGCTCAAATGTATAGAGATTTCCTGAGATGATATGGAAAATGTTAGGTGTTTACACAACTAACAGCAAGAGGTAAATATAGGCTTTATGGGGTCTGGCAAATTCCTCACTCAAGAATTACATGGGTCCTTTCATCCCAGTTCCGTGTCTCATCTCTTGCCCACTTCTGTGTACATGTTCCACTATTCCTCCTCTCGTACTGCCCCCATCCCTGTCACCACCTGTTCCTCTTACCCATGTTAGCACAGCTTCCAACTAAATTTTGATTTAGAATATGGAGAGAAAGGATTTTGGTGATTCAGCTCAGCCTATGGTTTGTTTTCATTTATATCACATTTTCCTCATTGGTCTAATTATCTGTAAACAGGAAAGAGAAGTATGCTATTGTCACATAAGGCTATCTCTCCCAGGAACACTAACTGGGTGGAACAGGTTTAGGTGAATAAGGGTGTTGAATGGGCCAGCCACATTGACTGACATGTCTAATACATGTACACTTCTGGGAGAATCATTAGTGGGAATGTTTCCAGAATACAGAGCAGCCAGCTCAGAGCAGGAGTCTATATGTCAAGTTTAATTTCTGTGTGTTTATGTATGAACTAAAAACCAAGTTTGAGAGAGATTTTTCAAACAGTGAAAGCAAAAACCTCAACAAGTAAAAATCAATAAATAACTGTCTTGAACAGTCTTGGCTAGGCAGAGAAAATAGTTTGTTTATCATCCACATCCCTTAAGTAGCAGAAGCTAATAGAATTTGAATTTAAACCTCTTACTCCAAAGACTCATTACTCTTTCAGATTTACGATTGCATTTTAGAATTGCAATGCTAAATATTTAATATTCCTACTTTGGTTCTGAATGTACTTTAATTACTCTATATAATGTGGAAAATCACTTTCTTGTTCAATATTTGTATACACAATAGAAGGAAAAAGCTGTATTACTATTGATGCTATTTGAATAACAATTATTTTAAAAACAAGGCTGAAAAATGAAGTTCCTGATGTAATCCTTGCCAAAGAAAATACATATTATTTTTCTAAAATGTAAAGAGATGCAGTTACCTTCTTTAACACATGATTAACAAATGTGGATGGTTTGCTAGGCCCTAATCATAACAATGATTTTTTTTTTTTGATCTGGTAATGTATGGCCCACTAGTTTTATGTCTTACTCCCCTCACCCTTACTCCCTAACCCAAATCTCGCCATATAAACTTATTTTTAAGCAGTTGAAATGAATAGTAGGTAATTTCATTGTGAGAACTCTGAAAATTTCTAAATTCTATCATTATGCTATAAGCAAATGTTAGGGGTAAGAATGTGACATAAAACCAAGGCTGACCATGCAGTTGAAAGATGTGGATAGGACTCTAATGTGTTAAAATTCCCCTTTGTCCGTTTGGACAAAGTATAAAACTACAGAAGCATCATTTAGCATGTATATCACTGGCAAAAGTAAGACTTATTTTTATCAGCTAAAGAAAATAAAATACATGTTTTAAGATGCCAGGACTTGTAACAATTGCTTTGCTTTAAAGTGTAGGGATGATTGGAGCCATAACGCTATAAGCACAGTACTCTATCACTGTCTGTGAGGGCTCCCTTTGCGACTTTTGATTTATGTCAGGCAAGTTTACCAACAATGCTCAAAGTTTCTTACTATCTCCAATGGTATAAAACATATATCTATAGTAAAACAGGACTACTCATATAATCAACAAAGATGTTAGGTAAACTCAGTTTCCCATATCTGATGAGATAAGGAAGCCAAAATGAAAAAGTCTTTATTTACTACAGATGCTGAATCATAGGAATAATGACCTGGATGAATAATTGAAAATAGAAAATACATATATCCTTTATGAACTAATTGTGAAACATGGCATAGAAATACAGACAGTAGTAGGAGTATTGTTTTATTTTAATTTAAATATTTTTTTTTAGCGGGGATGAAATAGACTCATTCAAAAAATAAGTGAAGAATAAGAGAATAGCAATCTCAATTGCTATTGAGAATGTTAGACAATAAAAAGCAATTGATGTCACATAAATGAACAGAGAGAGAAGAAATGTCAATACTGTAATCCTGAGGGAATTGAGCATAGGACAGATTTTAGAATGGTCCCTGATATCCACCATGAGTTCAACAGACATAGTACTATACTGGGGGCTTTGCTGTAGTTCAAGCATCATAAGATACTTGGTTCCTGGTAGGAGAAGATATGGAAAGGGGAAGTGAGAGCCCTGGAAGTTAAAGAGAGTTACGTGTTCAGAAAATACTGAATAAAATGGAATTAAGAGAGTCCAAACTACCATCTGTGTTCCTTTCTATGGAGTTTCTGGGGTAGAGTATAGATTTACCCATAGTCTCTAAACCCAGGGGCAGTAAGAAGAAAGTATAAAAGTATTGCATTTCAGTTCAAATGGCATGGCATGATATAGTTTCAAGAAAAAACATGCAAACTTAGCATAAAGATTTCTTTAAAACAACGCATTTACCCTTCAGAAATGGTAACATTGTGAACAACAAAGGAAGGTTGAAAAACTGTTCAGAATTAAGAGTCTAGAGATAAAAGATGGTTCAATGCAACAAATGATGGTGGGTTAGATCCTCATCAGAAGAAAAGGAAAGTTTATAGAATGTAGTTAGTCAACAGGCAAAATTTGAATAAGAACTGTATATTTTATCAGTGCTAAAAGTATTTATTTTGATGGGTGTACTATGGTTATGCATGAGAATGTCCTTGTGCTTAGGAGGTACAGGCTAAAGTATTTAGGTGTAATGGGTCACAATGTTTGCAATGTACTGTCAGAAGGTACTAGACAATATTAGAAATGGCCAGAGGGACGAAAGGTGAACTGATGAATCTAAGTGAAGGATATAGGTCTTCATGCTACTATTCCTATATTTTTTCTTTAAGTTTCAAATTATTTTACAATAATTAGTTAAAAAATAAAGGCATGACAAACATTCATGTTAAGGCTCTGATAGTGAATAATCATGTGGACTTTGAACTTGTTTCCTCTGTAATATAATCTGCCCCTTCTATCTCACAGGTAATCAGTGAGATCATGGGGTTCACAAAGCATTATTTACTTTTTCTAAGATTTGGACAGATATTTTCATTGGAAAGAAAAGAGTGATTTTTCAACCTAGCTACACTGATATAACAAATGAAATTTAGATAGATTTTAGATACAAACTTTAGCTTTTGTTTATCAATTATAATACAACTATGCCTCAATTAAAGAATGTCCTGAGAATGAAGCTTTTCTCTGTAACAGTAGTAGATTTAAATTTTTTTCAACAGTTTTTATTTATTCATGAGAGAGAGGGAGACAGAGTGTGAGCTGGGGAGAGGCGGAGGGAGAGGGAGACACAGAATCTGAAGCAGGCTCCAGGCTCTGAGCTGTCAGCACAGAGCCCAATGCAGGGCTGGAACCCAGGAACTGTGAGATCCTTACCTGAAACGAAGTTGGCCGCTTTACCGACTGAGCCACCCAGGTGCCCCAACAGTAGATTTTAAACTAAAGTTAAACATTACTAAAACAAGCAAACAAACAAAAAAATATATAATCCTGTGACTATGGGTATTTACTGCTTGCAGTTTTGTGATGTTAGTGCTATTATCCTTCACTTACAAGTAAACAGAGCTCATCATAGTCAGTATTCTGAAGTCTGAGAAGGTTTGATTTAGTGTAAGCGTCTTTCATGTCTCCATTGGGTACTATTTTTGTTTTGTTTTTGTTTTTGTTTTTCTCTGTGTTGGGGATATAAGGCAAATTCTTTACTGTTTCTTTTGCACATACCATACGTCCTCCTGTTCTTTTGATTTTACTCCTCATTAAAACAGTAGAATTTTGATAATCATATTTTTTATATTTTCCCTCCATATTTTGGTTGAAACTTAGTTACCTCAACCACTTTTATTATGACCTGGAATAAATATGAGACTCAGTTGCATCATTCCTGCCACAGTTGGTCAGTATCACTGAAAATCTTCTTGGAAAAATAAATTACATTTTACTGACCCATCATCAGCTGATTCACTCTTTCTCCATAACTAAACCTCTTAAGGAGAAGAATCAAAAAATTACTAATATGTTAACAAATACCAAATTCAATGACATTTTCTTAACCCTTATTATTATTATTTTTTTCATTTTTGTGATTGGCCCAGTCAGCCACTGCAATCCTTTATCCTAGAACTTTTCTCCTTTAGACTTCTATGAAAGTCTGTGTGATCTTTTTGACCATAGCCTCTGATATTTATTTTATTTTTATTTTTATTTGTTTCCTCTGATAGCATACCTCTACAGTTCTGGTCTTGGCATACTTCTCTCCTTTCCCTTTGGGATCACATGTAATTTAAGCCAACACGAGATAACTTCCAAGAAGTCTCTAACTCTGGACTCATTTTTTCTCTTCAACACTGTGTAGTTGGTACAATCATCTGCTTTATATTACTATCTATGCACGGTCTATACATATCATATCATCCATAGTGTGCCAGAGCCTCCAACTCTCTGTGCCTGAAGCTAATCTACCCATACACAAGCATCTCTTCTCCATAAAATGGACCCATCATAAAAGGAAAGTAGAAAAGGAGAGTCATTTTTGTGTGAGCTGAAAAAGAGAGCTTGATATAACAGGAATAGTGGGCAGTGTTCTACAGTAAGAAATAGGAAAGCTAGGTACTCCTTATAGTAGTTTAACTTGGTGTAGCTGTGAACAAATTGACTTAAAGAGAAGAAAGAGAAGATGAAAGATAGAAGCAGGAAAAGAGAGAGAGCGGTTAAGAGCATAGGAGTAGAAGTTTGAGCATTACGTATGATAATAAAACACAGGACCTTATGCCCTTTTATTTATTCTTTTTTTTCAACGTTTATTTATTTTTGGGACAGAGAGAGACAGAGCATGAACGGGGGAGGGGCAGAGAGAGGGAGACACAGAATCGGAAACAGGCTCCAGGCTCTGAGCCATCAGCCCAGAGCCCGACGCGGGGCTCGAACTCAGGGACCGCGAGATCGTGACCTGGCTGAAGTCGGACGCTCAACCGACTGCGCCACCCAGGCGCCCCCCCTTTTATTTATTCTTTACTAGAGTAGAAAAGTTCTTCTTCTGAATAGAATGTCTCTTGAAAAATAATTGTTAACTTAGTGTGATAAATCAATTTTTAAGAACATTTGGGGAAATATATACTAATAATAAAATCTGGCTTACACTATTACAGAAGAGTGTGCATTAATGTTTAAAAATTAGTCAAAACCTCCTCAGGAGAAAGAGCCAAATTAAAGTTTAAATAATAGTTTTTAGCTTGAAATATACCTCATACTGTTAGATGAAGCAAGGATGTTGAGAAAAGTAACTAAACACTAATTCACCAAGTTGGTAAAATCAAATATTCTATACTCTAGGTAATCTTAATATTGCTCAGTCACTGTAAATCAGATTATTCTTGAGATTGTATTTAAGTCAAGGCAAAATTGTCTTCTATTTACAAATGTAATTTAGTCTCCTGAGTAGGTAATCTTGTTAAAATATTGTCAGGTTAACTGAAATTGATTTGTGTTTACTAAACATAGTGAATACTAATCAAATATTAGACACTGAAGTGTTGGAGGTATTTAAACCTTTGATAGACACTGTTAGTGCTTCATGGAAGGATTATTATTATTTTTCTTTTCTTTTTTTTTTTTGTTTTTTTGTTTTTGTTTTGTTTTATCTTGGAGGTCAACACTGCTCTTTAGACTCTTCTTTAAAATAAAGAGAAAATGAAGAGAAATAGCCTGCATTTGTTTTATGAAATTTTGCGATTTGGGAATATTTGGGAGAATTTGGGATTGGATTTTTGGAGGGGTGGTTATTTGTGTTTTATTTCCAGTGCTACAAACACCACATTTGCTTTTCCATCTGCTTAATTCCATTCCAGGTTTGCTATTCTCTACCACTCATAGCATCATTGAGCTCCACATAATAGCTTTTATAGGAAACAGACATTACTAGGCAATTTGAAAAGCAGGTTGAAGATAAAGCCTGATAGCTCACGTGCCCTGGCCTGGTGACTTGGCTCACTTCTGAAGCTTCTAGCAAATGGGCTGCATGCATTCCTGTGGTGTCTGTGTATCAGCTCTATGAGGCTTAAAGAAACATTTCCCCTAATACAAAAATAAACCCACCATAATCATTCGTTTTGGGGAAATTTTACAGTTGTTAGTTAACCTGCTCCCTTATGCCCTGCAATATTCATTAGCAGATTTCTCTGTTTATGAGTGATATTATATGGAAATGGTTATGGGAAGCTAACAGATGTAACTACTGAAATAAATTAGAAGGAAAAGTTCTGTTTTTTACAGATGGTTCTATTGAATATGCTTCACACACCCCCCACCCCCACTTTAACATTTAGTTTTCTTTCAACAGAAAACTTTTCTTTACTGACTACGGGAATGTGGCCAAAGTGGAGCGATGTGACATGGATGGGCTGAACAGAACAAGGATAATTGATTCAAAGACAGAACAGCCAGCTGCATTGGCACTAGACTTAGTCAACAAATTGGTTTACTGGGTAGATCTTTACTTGGACTATGTGGAAGTCGTGGACTATCAAGGAAAAAACAGACATACTATCATTCAAGGCAGACAAGTAAGTGCAATTCTGTTAGAAAACGTAACTAAGGTAATGAAATGAATGGTATCATACTAGGAAGAAGACCCAAAATTTGAATTTCAATGTTGGAAATTTCTTACAAAGTCAAGGTGCAAAGGGCCGTAAAAATTATGATGTATTTCCTATATGGGAAAATGTTCTTTTCACATTACGTTCCATAATGTCAGAGATGCCTCCGCCTCCCTCCTTTGCTCTATTAAAAGCAAATCACATCAAAACAAAAAACAACAAAAATAGAACAAAAACAGCAAAGAAAAATAAAAGTACCATACTAGTAAGAAAGGTGTTGGAATAGGACAGATGTTTTGATGTATTAAAATTAAAACTTGCTAAAAACTAATTTAAGTAGTTTATTCGTAAGGAGCTAGACTATCCTCTATCTCATGTGGCCCTGGAGATACTTTGCTTACAAAAGCAAATGCCTGCTCACAAAAGTATTTTTATTAATTTAATAGGCTGGGCTAAATTTTGCCTTCTGATATATTCACGTACTTCCTAGAATGAGAATTCCATGAATGTCATTGAGGTCAACCAGTTTCCCATCTGTATAAGTTTTCCCTTGTTGAATTAAAAGTTTTGCAGATAACACTCAGTAAACACCTAAAGGACATCTTTCAGTAGAAATAAGCCTTATTCACTAGTGTACTTTCTCAAATTCAATTTTACCTCAGTGATTGAACTAATTTCATGTAAGATTCTTATTGTGGGAAGCTGAAATACATGAATCTCTTTTCTTTCTTTTGTAATCTGAGAAAAAATATTCTATAATTATCCCTTAAGGGTACTTTTCCTTTCTAATCAGTTTTTTGACAATGAGATTCTTTTTCCTTCCTTGACAGACAAGCAAATGCACTAATCAGGGTAATTAAAAGTGTTCAATATTAGAGATGAGGCCAGTTGTCTCTCTCTTAATTTCACATGTCCTAAAAACCTTGATTTTTTTTTTGAAAGCCCTAGTAATGACTTTCAGAGGATCTAATTACTAAAATGATTATGATGGGCCTTCTTTTCACCTATATGTCATGACGATATTAAACCTTGAAACAAGGGTAAGAAATTCAAATGATTCTCCTCATGACTACTTTTATAAAGTTTTTTAATATCTGAAGCTTTTAATTGTTCATTTTTTTCCATTTCTATTTCCTATGTTTTTTTTTCTATTCCCTAAACATATGCTTTCTCTGCCATTAAGTAATCCAACATAGATAATTTTTCAAAATATTCAGGCTATAGGCAAAATGGTCTATCCACCACTCTCAGCTCCTCCCACATCTGTCAGAGGTAGCAGAGCAAGAAACAGTGTACTTACTTTATGGGAAACAGGCTCTTCTGAAGGAAGACACGGGGTCAGGGAGTAGTACGATTAGATCTTTACCATGTGAACATGTTCTCTACTCTGCCCAACGGCCCCCTCTATGATTATGCTTTCTTTCCTGAATGTTGAAGAGCAATGTAAGTATGCCATAAATCACACACTCCTAGATGAAATGTTCTAAACTTCAGGCAAAACATGCATGATATTAATGGTGTTGGGATAATACAGTACACTTGGAATTTTTATAGGAAAAAGTATTGCTCAAGTCAAAATTGGACCATAGATTTATCTAGTGAGTATGATGTCAGCTTACGTGGAAATGATATTAGTAAATAAACACATGTCATCCCCACCCCTTTTCTCTGGTGCGTGCACACGTGCACACACACATTAGGGAATAACCCTTAATTAGAAAAACATTATTATTTGGGCTTTAACATGGAATGATTCTCCTTGTTGATTCCTGTCTTTGATTTCTAGCCTGGACATGAAGAAATGAGATATGATCACCACCACCCCAAAAACAAACAAACAAAAAAAAACATGCAAGAGCCAGTCTTCTTTTAATTACAGTTCATATGAGAGGACAAGAGATAGTAATAATGAGTCACATAGGTTGGAGAGATAATAAATCAAATGCTTTTGCTTAAAGTACAAAATTTATAAAATTTCCTGCTTAAAATAAAAAACTTGGGGGCACCTTGGTGGCTCAGTGGGTTGAGCATCTGACTTCGGCTCAGGTCATGATCTCACAGTTTGTGGGTTTAAGCCCCGAGCCGGGATGTGTGCTGACAGCTCAGAGCCTGGAGCCTGCTTCAGATTCTGCGTCTCTCTCTCTCTCTGCCCCTCCCCCATTTGTGCAATGTCTCTCTTGCTCTCAAAAATAAACATTTAAAAATTATTTAAAAAACAATTTAAAAAATTATAATTTTGTTCCATAAAATATCTTAGAAACCATACATAGTTTTTTTTTCAAATTCTCTTAACTACATTTTGTGCTAAAACTGCACTAAAAGTGCACTATAATGCCAGAGAATTGTGACAGATTTTTTTCAACGAAATCTCTAGAGCAAATCAAATGATAGCCTCACCCTACCCCGAGGCAGAACCATTGTAAATCAAATATAATACAAGGAATACTCAAATGCATTGTGCACAGCTTTTAGGCATTTGTATGGGAAAATCAGTAAACCCATTCTCTCTCTGCTTTACTAGCAGCTTTCTGTGAATGCAACTTGTCCCTACCTGCACTCAGTCCCCAGGACCTCTGCTAAGGAGAGTTTGCTGTTAAAATGTCATGGGTAGCAAAGCAAACAACTCCATTTCTGTTACAAATATGCTTTACGAAAAAAAAAAAGTGATTTCTGAGTAGAATTTTTTTTTTTACATTTATTTAAATATGTTGTTTCATTATTATTTATTGTTTTCCATGCTGGGGCAATTATTCATCTAATGTAACATGTGATTTAAAAATTTTTAATTAAAAAATGGCACCTTGGTGGCTCAGGCTGATAAGCCTCTGACTTCAGCTGAGGTCATGCTCTCAAGGTCCCATGATTTTGAGCCCTATGTCAGGCTCTGTACCAAAAGCTCAGAGCCTGGAACCTGCTTCAGATCCTGTGTCTCCCTGTCTATGCCCCTCCCTCAATTGCACTCTGTCTCTCTCTCTCTTTCTCTCTCTCAAAAATAAAATAAAAACATAAAGATGAATTTTAAAAATGGGATTTTGAACTTATAAAATAAATTTTCAAAGGTGTTTTCTCATCAGTCCATACAGCCAGAGCTACACTGTTTTAAATTCCGTATTTCACAACTGTATGAACAAACAGCCCCTAAAAACATCTGAAATTTTATATAACAGTGTCTTAAGCACATTATTGAATATGCTTGGAAGTTTGGTTCTCACTAGCCTTTGAAAAGTAGCTACTCAACATGTTTTCTTAATGAATCATGTATAAAATTCTTCATACATTTGGAACTGCTTTATCTACTATTGCATAATGTTTTCTATTCAGAGGAAAAAATTTAAATTAGTGAAGTGTTGAATTCTTGAAGAGAAAATAAATGATAAGATGTGTGTGACTCTTCTATGGGGATTTTCCACAGTAGTAAATAGCAATCAGTTTTTCTTTCAAGTTAAAAGCAGCATAATTAAAAATCATAGTTATTTTTGTTCCTCCATATAGGTCAGACATCTTTATGGAATAACTGTGTTTGAAGACTATTTGTATGCAACCAATTCTGATAACTTCAGTATCATGAGGATAAACCGATTTAATGGCACTGATATTCAATCATTAATTAAAATGGAAAATGCTCGAGGAATCAGAATTTATCAAAAAAGAACTCAACCAACAGGTAAGACTCAAGACTTCTTCATTGCCTTTATAATGGTGGGTTGAATGGGGAAATGGTCCTTGTGCTCTGTATGGAGTTAAAGTGGGTGAGTCATAAATTCTGTTTGATAGCAAAAGTGTACATGTCTGCTTGATAAAATGGAAGAGCGCTCCCTGCACAAGTCTAAATGACAAATTGTTCAGTTCCTAGTGAATTGTTTCTACAACCATAGAATTGAAATGATGGCTAGATTTAGATTCAGGAAAGAGCTTTCAATCATCATGTGTGTAGACAGGGAACCCAGATACTAAGATGCTAAGGATGTTTTTTGGTATCATTCTGAAAGAAATTTCAAATCAGGTGACTTCCTTACAGTATCTGTTCAGTTTTTCTTGTAGTCATTTGGGTCTCTTAACTTTTCCTAATTATTCTTTAATACAAGTTAATTAAAAATAACTTTTAATGAGAAGGCTATAATGTTTCCAAGTATTTCTTAGAAACACAAACTAGTTATTTTTGCATAGTAGGTTAATGATGCTTGTTCATCAGTACAATTTACATTCAGTCATGTATAGAATAATGTAACATGCCAGAATCACCCCTCCAAATTTTCATCATCTTCTTGTGCTTCAAAATGAAACTAATTTAGAATAATGTAAACACTAACATAGATTTAGTTGAGGCAATGTATTGTCGCAAATCTGTTTACAGTCAATTTAAATTTGGGATTCTGTAAATAAACCTTATTAGAGTTTGATGTTAGTATCCATTTATTTGCCGATTATTCACTGAGCATTTACTATGTGCCAGGAACTGTTGTATGTACACTGGGATTGTAGCAGTAAATAAAACAGACAAAAATTCTTGTATTTATGATATTTGTATCCTAGTAGAGAAGCATAATTTTAAAGCGATCAAGTATATTAGAAGATAATAAGTGCTATAAAGAAAAAATAAAGCAGATAGGGCATCTCAGGGATGGGGGTACTTTGCAATTTTATATTGAATGGTTTGAGGAAGTTCCAGTGAACAAATGAAATTAAATGAAGACTTGAAGTAATTGAAGGAGGGACACACAAACATGGCAGGTAGAGAGATGAGCAGGCACAAAGACCTTAAGGAAGAGCATGTTTAGAGTTTTCAAGAAACAGCAAGGAGATGTATGTGTCGAGAGCAGAGCAAAAAAGGTTAAGAGAAGTAATAGGGGAGGTTGGAGAAATGAAGGAGGACCATAGCAATTAGGGTCCTCTAGACAATTGCAAAATCTTTTCCTTACAGAGATGAGGATTCCCTAGGAAGCATTAGACAGAGTCTCATGATATGACTTACTTTTTAAAGCAATCACTGTGGCTACTATTTTCACAAAAGGCTATTGGGGACAAAGGTAGAAGGTAGGGGTATTTTCATTTTGAAAATAGGAATACAAAATGAACATGGCAGAATTTTAAAGCATAACCATTTTAGTATTAAAAGAAAATTGCCATGTTATTTGTCACAATCTCAAGTAAGTGATGATCATAAAGAAATATAACCACAATAGTATATAAAATCTTAGTGACATTATTCCTACCACAGCCTTTTTTTCTTTGACTCATCTTTTTCTCATTCTCTTCATATGTCATGGGGTAGTTTTTTTTTTTTTTCTTTTTGTAACTTCTACACTCATGAAATGTTCTGTTCCTCAATCTCTACATGCAAAGTAGCCTCTACATTTTGGAAATTACTCTGTCTCTGTCTCTCTCTCTCTCTCTCTCTCTCTCTCTCTCACACACACACACACATTCATTTTGTGGTAGGGTTCTCAAAATGGCAGTTGACTCAAAATTGAAAAAAAACAGTATTGTCTCAGCACTTCTCAGTAAAGATAGTTCCTGAGTCATGTTTCTTCCACGTTAAGTGCCCACCTAATGGATTTCAAAAGAAATCCTTTCTCTGCTTAATTACCTAACCTGGCATATCTTTATAGTATCTTTTTATATTTGTAAGAAATATGTATTTTAAGAGAGAACAACAAGCGTGAGTCAGAAATACCAAGTTACTTTTTGTGCCTACATGTAAACAGTTTAATATAAAAGCAGAATTTTTTTCGATATAACCTTAGGAGGGCTTTGAAAAATTCCTACCTCTTCTTTGATGAGGTTTAAACTCTTTTTTCCAATTGATTATGGTAATAAATCATAGGGTATAAAGATTTGGGGGAGGATTCCCTCTTCATGCACTATAAAAGTTTCGACATACTGATGCACATAATTATCTTGTCTTTGGAAATTTTCAAGTGTGCTGTTTTTTATTTGTTGTAGTCAGAAGCCATGCATGTGAAGTGGATCCATATGGAATGCCAGGGGGATGCTCACACATCTGTCTGCTCAGCAGCAGTTACAAAACACGGACCTGTCGCTGCAGGACGGGCTTCAACTTGGGAAGTGATGGCAGGTCGTGCAAAAGTATGTTGTTAAAATCGAACACTTTGCCAGCAGCTACTGCTTCAGAATAGGTTTTTTTAGTATTAATTAGCTATGTCAACATCAGCAATAACATAAGACTTAACAGGTGGAATTTGCCTACACAATGTACCAACCATTTTTCCTTAGTATTTAGGAGTTTTGTTTTTGTTTGTTTTGTTTTGTTTTTGTGAGAATGTAAATGAGAAACTGAATCAGGCTATAGAGTCACTAAATTTATGAGTCTCTGGGGAAATATATTTCAGGGAAGATTTTTAGGAAGATCTTTCTTTAATGCCCTAAAGAAGGTTTTTGGTCTAATGAGCCTGAATTATTGGTTGACCATATTTTCTCTTATCTGAACCAAGAAGCTGCTCCTAGTAATAGGTGTGTTGTTTAGTCCAATAAAAATCCACATAAAGCAATGTTTCACCTTATCCAGCATCACTGGGGAGTGAAATTCATTTCATTATTTAATTTTCCAGGTAACTGGAGCTATACTAATTAAATATCAATCTCTTTAACAATTTTATTGAAAAGCTTTCCAACAGACTTATCTTTGCTTTATTTTTGAGATATGCTGAATAACATAATTGTTCTTTATTTAAAAAGATAATTAATAATTATATGCATGACTTTTGCAAATTTAGATTTTTGCCCCCATATCGATTAAAGTCTTTACTTGGAGTCTTCATAAGCAAATAGACTAGAATGGCCCTTGTAGGAATGGTGTCCATGTGGAGATTACTGTCTGTTAAATGTCTCCCAAATACCATAATTTTTAAAGTTATGATGACTGCTTTTTACAGTGTCCATTGTGTCTCCATTTTGTTATAACAATGGCTTTTTATTTCTGTCAGTGTTCCTTCTCTGGTCACTGTCCTGCCATGTCTTTGACTTTCTTGTCATTGCTTACTGAGGACTATGAAATTAGATCACTAAATTTGTTATAAGTTAAGTCCAAATGGTTTGAATTAGTAGTACAAATACTTTTAAATCGACAATCCAGGAGGCTCTACTGTGATAAAATATATGTCTTAGTATTTTGTTTTCATTTCTAACTTTGTATTAATTGCTGGGTTTCATGTTCAAGATATCCTCTGGATAATTGAAAGTTAGGAGACTCAAGATATGCAAAGTTGTGCATGCATGTGTGTATGTGTTGCCAACTTTTAAACTAGTGTGGTTACCACTTGAAAAGTGATGGCATGTCACGCAAAAATGCAATCATACTCACTTATACGTGCATATTTTCATGCATACTCACATAAATACATATGTTTGGAGAAAAACATAGGATGACAATTGCATAAACTTCAATCACCCGTAATGTAGTGTATCAATCAAGGCACATTTACATTAACAAAGACCATTGTAGCTATTTTAAGCAGAAAATATAGGTGCTTATACAATCTTTGAAAAGTTTGAAGCAATAGCTCCTAGACTCAGTCTTCAGAATATCCCTCAAAACCACCATCAAACTACCCTGGCTTAAAACCAGAAAACGGTCACAATTAGAAGCTTGGGCATCAGGAAGCCACAATGGCCATGGTAAGTCCAAAAGTCCACCATTTTGGTTGAGATCCAGGATCTCCACAACTTGCAACAAAGCTATTAGTGCCAGATATGTGTCACAACTGATAGTTCCTTACTGGCAAACAACACAAAACACAACAAAACTAAACCCTCTTCCTTGCCTTTTAATATACACAAAGGAAGAACACTAATGTGGA
Source organism: Herpailurus yagouaroundi (assembly GCF_014898765.1). Classification (NCBI taxonomy): domain Eukaryota; kingdom Metazoa; phylum Chordata; class Mammalia; order Carnivora; family Felidae; genus Herpailurus; species Herpailurus yagouaroundi. Next base: position 24,417,780 of record NW_024412395.1, on the reverse strand, counting down.
AAAATTCAATTTCTCCTTTAGATGAATAATGACAGAAGTAACAAAAGACAGCCTCATTTCCACATTCCAAACTTGAGCTAGTACATATGATTGTGGTACTTAAAATCAGGCCCATCTCTATTTGAGTGTCTCTGAAATGAAGTTTTTAGTTTCAATTGTCTTCTAGTGTCTGGACAATGTCAAGTGTCAAGACACTAGAAGAGATTTTAAAGTAGGTATTGAATGACTAAAATAAGTAGCCAAGTAAACAATGGGGACAATGGCTACTCTTAAAGCACACACACACAAACACATACGTTAAACAAATGAAGTGTTATGTTTACCAATTACCAATTAAAACATTAATGAAAAATATTATCAAAATTTGATATAGTGAAAACAGTATTCTTATGCATTGCTAACAGATATTGGAAATTTATGTCACTGTTGGAAAGACATTTGACAAAACATACAAAGACATAAAACTGAAAGTATCCTGTAAGAAATTATTCATTGTTTGAGTGTAGAAATTCATTATAAAAGTATTTATAATAACAAAGACCCAGAAACAATCTAAATACCCAGCAATAAGTAAGTAGCTGACTTATCATATTGCCTCTCTAGCAGGGAACATGTTGCTGCCATTGAGAGTAATGTTTTGAAGACCTTTTAATGGCACAATAAGATATCATTAATTTAAAAAAATGAGGTAGTAAAATGCATATGTAAGATTCCTATTTTTTTATGTCATTGTTTTTTTTTTAAGATTCCTATTTTTAAAAACAAAAGTATATGTGCACGTAAAATTTGTAGGAAATGTCACTTTTGAAAGAAATACTCACTTTTAAATAATATGTAATATTATTATTAAAAGATATTCTTGGGGCACCTGGTGGCTCAGTCGGTTAAGAATCCCACTCTTGATTTCAGTTCAGGTCATGATCTCATGGTTTGTGAGATAGAGCCCTGTGTCAGGCTCCACACTGAGAGTGGGGAGCCTGCTTAGGATTCTTTCTCTCCTCTCCTCTCTCTCTGCCCTTCTACCACTTGCACTTTTTTTCTCTCTCAAAATAAATAAACATTCAGAAAAATAAAAACGGTACTTTTGAAAATAGATACAGTGAGAGACGGTGAAGGCAATGAGGGAGATGGATGTTAATATTCTTTACCAGTAATTCCATTTCTAGAAATGTATACTTAGAGATCATCATAAAAATATATAAAATTCTAGGTTAAAAAAATGCTTATCTCAGTATTTTTATAATAATGAAAAGATAAAATCAACCCTAGCGAATAGTTTCACAAATTATCGTATAGGATACAGATCATACTCAAAGAATGTGAAGCTTAAATAATGGATCAACATGGGACATAATTTTGATGCTAATATTGAGTAATAAAAGCAGAATATAAAATTGTCCTCATATATAATTGTGCATTAGAAAAATTAATTTTGCAATAGTCACATAAAGGAATATAATACAACAGTGGAAATAAATGAAAAATGAGTACAACAACCATGGATGAATGTCACAAATATAGTAAAAATAAAGATAACTCAGAAGAATTCACACATGCAATTCAAACATGAAAAATCATGTTTGGAATACATACCACATATAGACTGAAACTTGCAAAAAAAAAAAACATGATAAACAATATAATTAGGATATTGGACATCTCTGATTTGAAAGGGGAATAGGAAAAAAAGGGGGAGGAATAGGTTTAGGGCACATGAATCCCTTCCAGTGTCCTGGAAATATTTTTAAGATGTGTGTGGGGTACATGCAATTTGTTTTATTTTTCTTTGTGATAAAATGTAATAAATATTTGTTTATATACATTTAATATTCAATAACACTAATTTTGAAAGAAAACAAGGGAAAGAATATATAAACTGATAATATAGTTTGTATTGAGAGTGTTGAGTTTATAAGTAATACTCATTTTTTCTTTTTTCTCCAGATTTTCAATAGGTTAGTTATTTTACTTTGCTAACAAGCTGACTTATGGTACTGTCATCCAATGAAACTGAATCATTTGTAACCTCGGTTTTATTTATAAAACTCAATATGTTTTCCCTTTTATATAAAAATATTTTTTTCAAATTATGTAGACTAAGTCAATTGCCCTAGCAATTGAAGAGCCTGGAATATATTTCCATATGAAAGTCTGTAGGAGTCAGTTCACTCAATAGTAAAAGCTACATTGAATTTGCCATTTTTAACCTGGGGAATTCGTTTTGTTTGGGGTGTTCGTTTTGTTTTGTTTTTATCAGGGCTGCGTTGTACATCAGAGTTACTGGAGGACAGCATCAACCTCTAACATTCTTATTAATATTTAAAAAAAAAGTGATGTAACTGACATTTTATTTCATTTCTTAAACAAATAAATCACTTGTTTAGGCATCTGTAATATATTCACATGCAAGTGTGTGATACTGTGTGAATCTATTTTTTTGCCTCTGACAGCCTTCCATGCAGACTCTGAGGAGGGGTGTTTTAAATATTGTAAAGTTTGTAGCATTGTCAGACATAATGAATGCTACAGTTTGTATCTACAGAATGTGCTAGATTGTAATGAATTGTAAAATTAAATGTGCTGGATGTTTTAATAAATGTCCATTTTACTGTTACCAGTTATCCAATGATCTGTCATGTTTTTGCTATACAGACAGTTACAGACAAAAGAATAATTAACTAAATATAACCCATTCACGGAAGTAATTTCGGTTTTAATTAAAGTAATGCAATTAGCTGGCCTTCTTGCATCGAGATACATTTGGCATATTTTAGAGTTTAATTTTTGGTATTGAATTTTAAAAAAGCTAATTGTGCCAGTTAATTAAACAGTGGCATTATGCAGTGTAAAGAAGATTAGGCAGCATCAGTTGTTTATGTTTGTAATCTTTCTTCTGCAGGACCGAAGAATGAGTTGTTCCTCTTTTATGGGAAAGGACGCCCAGGAATTGTTAGAGGAATGGACTTGAATACCAAGATAGCTGATGAATACATGATCCCCATAGAGAATCTGGTAAACCCTCGTGCTTTAGATTTCCATGCAGAAACCAATTATATCTACTTTGCTGACACCACCAGTTTCCTGATTGGCCGGCAGAAGATAGATGGCACTGAGCGAGAAACCATCCTGAAAGATGGTAAGTGACCATGTGTAATATTGACATCAAACTGCTCACAGATAAAGCACTGTGAAAGGATAAATCCAACATACGTAGAACTTATTTTAACCAGAACCTAAGTTGCTGTTTATTTAAAAATATTTGTTAATGTAATTTTCTTCAGTAACATTATTTCTACGTTTTTTCACGTACTAGTGTATTAAAACCATCATTATAAAATGGAACTTGGAATTGTCCAATTCATTTTAAACATTACAGGAATTAAACTAAATTATTTATTCACCTTTGTGGAAACGGCAGATTTTCAGTTATGTGTCTATAGTGCTCTATGGCAGAACATAAGATTTAGCAGGACGTTAGAATTTGTGTAATATTTGATTCTTACAAGCATATTGGTCATGTCATTCAAAGTGCATTAAAGATATCAATGTCCCACTGTCATTGCATTTCTTGCATATTGTTTCTTACTTTATAAATCATTAAAATTGAGTTCTCTAGCGATGCCCTTGAAATATCTGTAGTCTCAGATAAACTTTGTACCTAGTTTTACTTATAGAAACTTTGTACCTAGTTTTACTACTTATATGCAACCATATACTTGCAAAGATCTATGTATAAACTTTGTTAAAATGGTTTATTTTATAAATGTCATGGCTTGGAAACAACCAGTCAAGTAATTAATTAAGTAGTGTAACTTTGGTATCAGTAGAAAATAACTTCAATAACCAAGCAAACCTTGGGGCGCCTGTGTGGTTCAGTTGCTTAACTGTCCACCTTTGGTTCAGGTTATATTTTCATGGTTCCTGAGTTCAAGCCCCGCATCAGGCTGGTGATTCTCTCTGTCTCCCCTCTCCTACTGTCTCTCTCTCTCTCTCTCTCTCTCTCTCTCTCTCTTTCTCTCTCTGCAGATAAATAAACTGTGTAAAAAAATGATCAAACCAAGTCTTTGACTAGTCACTTTTAAACATGTTCACTAATGATTCAGGGATCATGTTTCCTCACACATACAATCTACTTACTTCTTAAATATTTTAAAAATCCTTGATTTAGAGAACCTTAATTATATGCTTATTATATGAAGAACAAAGTACTAGCTATCTCGGGAGATAAAAAGAATTTTAAAAGTGACCACTGCCTTCAAGGAGTTCATAATCTACCTTTGGATAGAATATAAACACATAAAAATGTAAATGCTTTGCAGCATTTAATAAGTTCAATACTGGCCCAAAGAAATACATGATTCATGGAGAATGTCCATGTGGTGGGAATCCACAGGGAGGAGGAGATATCTTTACGTGATTATTCTTAGAGAACTTTCTGTGCAGGAGGTGATGTTTGGGCTGGATCTTGAAGAATATTATAAGGGAGGGAAAGATATTTTGGAACCAAGAACTCCATTGAACCAAGAAAAAAAAAATATGTACTCCAGAAAGAGGATGAGATGAACTTAAGTGGATCACTTAAGATTTTAGTCACAGGGAAGAGGGTCCGAGGAGAGGTGGAAAGTGGAAGGTGATGAAATAAAAGACCTGGGATATGAGGTGAAGGGACTTGGATGAAATCCTGAAGGGCTAAGAGGCAGGCAATGCTTTTGAGCCAAAGAATCATGTGAATGAAAACATATGTTTTAGGAGAATCAAACTGGAGGGTGGAGTGCAGAATGAATCAAAGAGGAAGGAGAGAAAATAAGAGCAGAGACACATTAAAATTATTTATAGCATGAGTGGTAATGAGTGGTGGTCTCTCCTGTCTTTTAGTGGGAACAGGGAAGCATAAGGAGATTATTCATTTAACTCAAGTTCACTTTAAATCAAACCTTGAATGATAAAATGTACACTTTCCACGAGTGACAAATGAAGTGTTAAAATGAAAAATCTCCCTGTTTTTTTTTTTTTTTGTAGTTTACTGATGAAGGCAATATGAAGCCACCACAGCATTTTTAGAGTTGCTAATTAGAGTTAAGATTTTTATCTTAAATTGGACATGGCAGAGGCTGTCTTCCTACATTTCTTTGTAATGTGATTTCACATGATGGAGAATTGACAATTTTAGAAGGACAATAGACTTTCACATTCTGTGTCAGTAGATTCATTTGGATTGCTCTGATTTTGAACGAGAAATTTTCAAGGACTAAAATGTAACATAGAAGGGTCTTGGTTTCCTTTAAAAAAATGTCAGTTCCTGTGCTGTGACTGAATGTTCCAGTTAATAATTCTAACTTTGATAAAAATATCTTATCAGTGACATTGGTGCGTCTTTGCATTTCAGCACAGCAACAGAGATCAGCTCTAATAGCCACTTGACTGCCAGGCACATGTGTACATTGTTGTTTTGGCAGTATGAAGGTTATGAGAACATTTTGTAGATTTCACACCTGAAATATACTTAACCTTTTGATATTGCTGTGTAAAGACTGTTTCATACTTTTTTCTTAATCTTTCTCCTCACTATTAAAGAGAACAATAATAGACATTATGATATAAGATTAAGATGTCGAAACAGAACTTACATTTGGCAAATAACAATTCATTATTCTTAGAATCGAAACAAAATAAATTCTGTATGTATTCACTAATTTAGCTAGACTATCTATCCACCATCCAACCTGAAGACTAGAGGTAATGCTTGGTTTGACAAATTATTTTGTAAGCTTGGTAGAAATTCTGAATCTCAGATGTATTTGTATAGTTTGAAGTACAAGGCTATAAAGATTTTGCTGTTTGTAAATAAAACATCAATATCTTGAATATCTTTCATGTAAGCTCAGATCCTTTCTATAAAGAAAGAAAAACAGCATTTCAGAAAATTCCCATCTCTATTTATTCTTTGATTTTTTTTTTCTCTCAGAGGTTGATGGAAAACTTCCTAAATGTGGTGTATCCTATAGTCTGTAGAATCTTGTGGGCTGAAACTGTAGCTAAATAAAAGATAAAGGATGGGCACCTGGCTGGCTCAGTTGGTTAAGCCTCTGACTTCAGCTCAGGTCATGACCTCACAGTTCATCGGTTCGAACTCCACATCGGGCTCTGTGCTATCAGCTCAGAGCCTGGATCCTGTTTTGGATTCTGTGTCTCCCTCTCTCTCTGCCCCTCCCCTGCTCATGATCTGTCTCTCAAAAATAAATAAACGTTTAAAAATATTTTTAAAAAAGATAAAGGAAAATTGTCTCTTTGAGATACTTATATCTACCTCAATAAGTACTGAAAACATCTGTGAAATAAAGACATATTAATGATGTAATTAAAAATAGACGTCCATAAAGACAAATCTGTACCAATCTGTAAGTTTTTTATTCTCCAGAATTCTTGCCATAATTTTGTAAAATTCATACTATTTATTTTAATTAATTATTTATTTATTCATCCAGTCAATAAACATCCAGCAAATGCCTTTGCTGGGCCAGGTGCCATTGTAAATGATGGGACTATTGCAGTAAACAGGACAAAGCTTTATATTTAGTTTGTATCTAAATAGTAGGAGGCAGATAATAAACACATGCATAAATGAACAAGATAATAGTAAGTGCCATAAAGAAAATAAAGTAGGACACTGGTCAAAAGTAAAAAGAGATATCAACAGGAGGCAAATTTAGACTAAGTGGTTAGTGAATTTAATTACCTATCCTTGCTAGGTATAATTGTTATACCATCTAAGAGAACAAGATGGATATTCTTTATAAGATCAAATTCACTTTTATCTTCTTGGGTGTCTTGTCCAAGATCCATTTTTCATTGCAGGATGAATTATAATTCTCAGCAGAAAGGAAGAAGGTAGAAAACTGATAGCTTACTATTAAATTTATTATTGTATGCATTCTGTTAATGCAGTACTTGTTTCTAAACTGTATAAATTAATTCTACTGGGATATGTATATCCAAGTAGAAGACATGTTAAAACAATCTTTCATATCGTTCCATATCTTTAAAGTACTAAAAAAAAACCACTCAAAGCATTTTTCCTGAATTTGAAAGTTATTAATGCCTCCAGCTATAACAGAAAAACTGTAATTTCAAAAGCTCCCATAATTAAACTGGAGATTTGAGGTCACCAAGTTTGTGGTAATTTGTTACAATAGCCAAAGGAACTAAAAGAAAGCGTGTGCTCTTAACCACTTTATATATTGGGGGTGGGTCTCTCTCTCTCTCCCCCCATATATATACATATATATTCATATACATATATTCATATACATGTATATACATATATACATACATACCTATATCATGGTGGGTTCTATTTGATTGAGATCTGGAGTAGGTACATGTTTCCACACCTCAGACTCTTCCTTTTGCAAAAGGTATTTGCAAAAACCTTTAAATTGGAGAATAAAGAATAACTTTGGACAGGATTGCAACATAGGATATCTTTTCTGATAATATGAAGAGAAGTGTAGCCAGGAGGAAAGAGGAGTCTGTCTGTGCTGAACATATTCTCTAAATAACATGTTTGAAGATAATCTGTTGACTACCAAAGCATAGTACCTTATTTGTGTGTTTGCTTGTCTAGCATCTGAAGGACCTTCAGCTCAATTCTATCCCTGGCATCTCCATTCTCCCTCCATGTCAACAGTTTTTCCAGTTTTTCAGTTTGAAATATATGGTATTATACCCGGGGCATGAATTATTATTCATCATTGTAAATCTTAAAATACTCACTACCAGCACCACCACTGCCAGCACCACCCACACCCGCACACCCCCTCCCACTCCCCCCCCCACCCTCCACTCCCCACACTTACACACAAATGACGACCAACTTAAGACCCACTTCAGAACTCCAGAAACATTTCCAGGCCTCTCCTCTAACTGGTCCTAGGGCACCTACTTACAACAGATTACAGGATATAATCTGTTCCCAAAGGACACCAATCTTAGTGTAAGATTATCATTTTCTAGAGATCACTGTTTGTTCTTGGATGTCAATGAACTTCACCATTGTATAATGCTGTATGAATTTCTGGTATGTCCTAAAGGTCCATTTTGTGTGTGTGTGTGTGTGTGTGTATTTTATTTTTTTTCCATGTACATAACATAGTATTATATTACTTTCAGGTATACAATTAGAGTGATTTAACATTCTCATATAATTCCCAGTGCTCATCAAGATAGGTGTACTCTTAATCTTCACCTGTTTCACCCATCTTCCTATCTACCTCCCATCTGGTAACCCTCTGTTGTTTTCTATAGTTAAGAGTCTGTTTCTTGGTTTGTCTCGACTTTTCCCTTTGTTCTTTTTTTGTTTTTTGTTTTTTGTTTTTTTGCTTTATTTCCTAAATTGCACATATGAGTGAAATCATAGAGTATTTATCTTTCTCTGTTTTATTTCACGTACCATTATACTCTCTTGCTCTATCCATGTCATTGCAAATGCTAAGATTTCATTCTTTTTTATGTGTGGATAATACCCCATTGTGTGTGTGTGTGTGAGTGTGTGTGTGTGTGTGTGTGTGTGTGTGTGTGTGTATGCGCACATGCATCCCATCTTATTTATCCATTCATCTATCAATGGACACTTAGACTGCTTTAATAATTTGTCTATTATAAATAATGCTGCAATAAACATGGGGGTGCATATATCCCTTCAAATTGTATTTTTTTTTATTCTTTGGATAAATACAAGTAGCATGATTCATGGATCATAAGGTAGTCCTATTTTTTATTTTTTTATTTTTGAGTAGCCTCCATACTGTCTTCCACAGTGGCTGCACCAGTTGGCATTCCCACCAACAGTGCATGAGGGTTCCTTTTTCTCTACATCCTTGCCAATACTTGCTGTTTCTTGAGCTTTTGATTTTAGCCATTCTGACAAGAATGAGGTAATATCTCATTGTGGTTTTGATATACTTTTTCCTCATGATGAGTAATGTTGAGCATCTTTTTTGTCTATTGGCCATCTGTATGTCTTCTTAGGAGAAATGCTTGTTCATGTCTTCTGTCCATTTTTAATTGGATTATTTATTTGGGGGTGTTGAGCTATATAAACTCTTTACATATTTTGGATACTAACCTCTTATTGGATATGTCATTTGCAAATATCTTCTCCCATTCTGTAGGTTGCCTTTTAGTTTTGTTTGTTGTTACCATACTGTTTTGATTACTACAGCTTTGTAATATAACTTGAAGTCTGCAATTGTGATATGTCCTGTTTTGTTTTTCTATTTCAAGGTTGTTTTGGCTATTTAAGTTCTTTTGTAATTCCATACACAGTTTAGAATTGTTTGTTCTAGATCGTTTGATATTTTGGTAGAGAGTGCATGAATCTGTAGACTTCTTTGGATAGTATAAACATTTTAACAATATTTGTTCTTCTAATCCATGAGCATGGAATCTCTTTCCATTTGTGTCATCTTGAATTTCTTTCATCAGTGTTTTATGGTTTTCAGAGTATAGGTCTTTCACCTTTTTGATTAAGTTTATTCCTAGGTATTTTTTTTTGGTGCGGTTGTAAATGGGATTGTGTTCTTAATTTCTCTTTCTGCTGCTTCATTATTAGTGTATAGAAATGCAATAGATTTCTCTATATTCATTTTTTATCCTGCAATCTTACTGAATTTATTTATCAGTTTTAATAGTTTTTTGGTGGAATCTTCAGTTTTCTATGTATAGTATCATGCCATCTGCAAATAGTGAGTTTTACTTCTTTGTTACCAATTTGGATCCCTTTTATTTTGTTTTGTTGTCTGAGTGCTGTGACTACGACTTCACTACTATGTTGAATAAAAGTAGCAAGAGTGAATATCTTTGTCTTGTTCCTGATATAAGGGAAAAGGTCACCATTTGTTTTTGAATGTCAGTGAACCTCAGCATTGTATAACTCTCTAGGAAATTCTAGTGTGTCTAACGAACTAATTTTATGGTGATGAAACTAACATATTGAGATATCAGTAATGAATTTTGTTAGAAACTTCCCATGTACTTTAAGGAGTGATTATGCTTTGGAAAACATTTTAAAATTAAGAACAACCTTTTACTCTCTGCTCTTAGATTCCAGGTGCATATCAGTCTCATTTTTCTGACATTGACTCCGAACTTTCTCAAAAGGGAATGCTCAAACATTTTGAGAGATATAGATTCTGACCAACCATTAAAGAAAATAATGGACACATTTGTCAGTCATCAGACATTTCCTAATTAAAACTGTTAAGAAGAGATTTGTGAACATTTGCAATTTCTGAGATTCTAATAGATATTGCCCCACTGAGTAGCAAGGTTATAGCCTGTTAGCACGTACTAACTCCCATTGTCTGTCAATAAGATGTTTTTGTTTCCAGAATTCAGTGGATATTTGAGTCTGAAAATATGGGCTCAGTTTCATAGTTAATTTGCAAACATATATTTCTCATATTTTTTTATGTTTCTCATGGAGTATATGAGATATTTGGGGAAAAAAAAACCTCTAAGCGAATATATATGTCTTCTGTGAAAAGTTGACATGAATAGGAGTAACTTGAAATCTGGATTCCAAAGTACATTGTCATTAAAAAAATGTAATTGGCCATGTGGTTAATGAATTTTGGTGAACATAAAGATATCTTTCCCCTTATTTATTTCCACACAACATAGGCATATATACCTAGGCATAAGCATGGACAAATGTGTGCTACTTGTGCTGCAAATGCATGCATACAATGAACTACAAATACATGCATATACATAATAGCTGAGATAGCTCTAGAACTTCTATAAAGACATGTCTTATCTTGTAAATTCTAAATTGCTGGTAAGATCAAAAGAGAGAATGTGAAAATACTTGGTAATCTCCAAAATATATTAGAGTATTATTACAAATATAACCATTATATCAATAGATATTCTGATCAGTATAATTTTTTGCACATTTTAACTAAATTTCCAGTTTTCATGATGAATTAAAATAAAGAAATGAGTTCTACCCAGTTTCTTAATTATTCTTAGCATTATGTGATTTTTAGTTGTTACTTAAGAAATCACTTGGGAATCCTTTATTAACCTAGGGCTACTATTGTGAACATTGACTATAGTTGTAATGTTTCTTAGTTTAATACAGATTTCTGAGTAAAAGACAAGTTTGACAAATCATACTTGGCTGACATGACTTTAAGGTCTTAGACTAGGAAATGCTAGCTCAAATTGTGGGGAAAGATAATATCCATGATGCAAGCTGAACAAGTTCCCATGACACTCTCCATTTTGAGGGGATTTTAGGGGAATGGTAATAGCCATTGTCTGTGTAACCAATACATCAAAAATGTGGCTCTGACCTATCTAAAGCATAACTTTATTTTTGTCTCCCATTTGGTCTTGAAAATTTATTTTGTAGCGTAAGTCTCTTATTGGCAGAACTTTCCACAGCAAAACTTGAAAACTTGTGTTGTCTTCTGGCTAGAAGCCTGGAAAAGGAAAGGAGGACATATTTGGTTCCTTATCTGTCTCTGCCATGCATTTATTTATTTTCCCTGCTACCCATCCCAACTTGCTGGTCAACTACCAGTGCTGACTCATTGCTTAGCATTGGTGGGAACTGGTGAAAGGGGTACAGTGATACAGAGACAGCAAGGGTCTTATTTGAATTAATCCCTTTGTAAACTGACCTCTCTATGAGCATGACAAGTCTTTAAAATTTACTCTCTTGAGGAGTTGAGGTATGTGTGTCTGTATGTTTGTGTGTGCATGTGCAAGATTTTGGGGAGTTTTCTGTTAGATCTAATTTAATTTCCCTTGGACAAAGTGTATGAGATTTTATGTTTGTGATTTTGCATTCTGAATATCCAGTTTATATCCATTTTGTTACTGTTTGAATCCTTGTACTCAGCTGAGCTACGTTGTTCTGGACAGAAGACATTGCTATGCCAACATTCTCTCCTGTGTGGTCTACACAATAATCTGAAAAACTTCTGTCTTGGTAAACTCGGGGAATACAGATATAGTGCAAATCAACCACCACTTAGCTTTTTCAGATATAAGACTTTCTCAGGCATGAGTTATATGCATTTGGGAAAACTGACAATTGAGAACTCAATTCAAAGATCTCTCAGGGGTGCCTGCATGGCTCAGTTGGTTGAGTGTATGACTATTGGTTTTGGTTCAGGTCATGATCTCCTGTTTCATGAGATCAAGCCCCAAATCGGGCTCCACACTAGGTATGGAGCCTGCTTGGGATTCTCCCTCTCCCTCTCCCTCTCTGTCTCTGCCTGCCCCCTCACCCCCCACTCTTCTCATTCTCATTCTCTCTCTCTCTCTCTGTCTCTCTCTCTTAATAAATAAATAAATAAATAAATAAATAAATAAATAAGTACATAAATAAATAAACAAACAAACAAACAAACAAACATTAAAAAAAGTCACATGGAAGCTCCATCACTAGAGTTGAGGTGAAGGGCATTCCTTCGATCTCTCTTTCCTATAGCCTTGGGAGATTGAAGGGCAAGGACTAGAGAATTACAGAAAAGTAGCCTCTCCAAAGTTCTCTTCCCTTTACATTGTCTTCCCTTTACACCATTGATCCTGTTGAGGTACCCAGGAGCTGTGTAAACAGTTCTGATATAGTTCTTTGTAAAATATGAGAACTATTTTTTTTCTCACACTTTGATTTTTTTCATCATTTTGGCTCATATTCCAAGCTTTAATTTTAACATCCCATTACAAATGTCACAGTGAGTTACTATTGCTCCTAATTTTGCAACCAAATTGCCGATGTTCTAACATTAGGCAGTTGTCCAAATGACACCTGGGGAATAAAAAGCAATAGTAAGACTGTTTTGAAACTTCATTTAAACATACAGGTGATAACAAATAATATTTTCACTCACCTTATGCTCCTAGTTCTTTTTTTCATTATTTTATTTTAATATCACTTTTGTTCTTTTTATTTGAAACACTTTAAGCATTTTGTAAGGCTTAGAATTATGTCTTTTCAAATTAAAAAAGTGTTTAAAAATAAGAATAAAAGCTCCTGAGAGGTTCCAAGACAACACTATCCCTAGACAAGAGGTACAAGAGCACCTCTTTACCTCTCATCATTTTTCTCCAATTGTAACAACTCAAATGGCACTTTTGCCTATCATTTATATTTTTAAGTGTAAGGAGTACTAGGTGTGGCATGATTTCTAAAATGTTATATTTCTGGCCATTGAACAATATCATCTGAGTTAATTTTCTGTCCAAATTCTCCAGAATCACAAAATACATGGACATTAAAATTATTTCCAGTCATAGCACTGGCTCTCAAGATAAATGAAAACATTTCTTATTTGCTGTGTATCGCAAGTCATAAAACTGTTGCTATTAAATAATTTCCATTGCAAATATTATTTTATGTTATGCCAAAGAGAAAATTATGTCACTTTTGGATACCACAGTCATGATTTGTGAAGTGAACAAAACTAGACTACCTAGCCATGAGTATATATATATTCTATACCCTCTTTACCACTGATTAGTTTGATGATGAGCATTACCAGATATATTTAAATATATTTAGAGTCAAAAATATTAGATTAAATGTGACTCACATTAGTTATTTGGTATCATATAGACAAAAATCTTTAGGTAATGGATCTTTTTCTCTTTCTTTTTTTCCTAACAAAAATGGTTGAATTAAATGATATTCTTTTGTTCTATCTAAAAATGGCTACAAATTTTATTCTGAACCTCTGTATTTTTCTTCTGATAAACTCTAGCCATTTTTATAACTTTATTTTTAAAAATCATCTTTATTGCGTCATAATTTGCATATAGTAAAATTTACCTTTTTAAATATTTTTTTAATGTTTAGTTATATTTGAGAGAGAGAGAGAGAGAGAGAGAGAGAGAGAGAGAGAGAGTGAATGGGGAAGGGGCTGAAAGAGGGAGACACAGAATCTGAAACAGGCTCCAGGCTCTGAGCCATCAGCATAGATTCTGACACAGGACTTGAACTCATGAGCCGTGAGATCATGACCTAGGTCGAAGGCAAGATGCTTAACTGATTGAGACACCCAGACGCCCCAAAATTCAACTTTTTTTAAGGGAATAGTTCAATGTATCCAGATGAATAATCATCACCACAATCAAATTAGAATATTTCCATCTCCCCACAATGTTCCCTCACATTCCTAAAAACTAATAGTCTAATTTCTATTCTGCTCTGTTTTTTTTTTTTCTGTAGTTTTATCTTTTCTGAAATGTCAGAAAAAAATGATCATATAGTGAATAGCTATTGAGTTTGGCTTTCATCTCTTAGATAATGCTTTTGAGATTTCTCCATGTTGTTGCATATATCTATTAAATTTTTTGTTAGGTTATATTACGCTGTATGGATGTACCCCAAATTTTTTATGCGTTTACCAGTTGATGTTCATTTGGGTTGTTTCAAGTTTAGTCAGTTATGAAGAAAGCTATTATAAACACTTGTGTATAGTACACTGTGTAGACATGTGTTTTTGTTTATACAAGTGGATTGCCTGGTAATATGATAAGATCTTGTATAACTTTATAAGAAACTACTAAACTGTAAACTGCTCAGTCTGTCCAAACTCTTTTTCACTGTGGTTGGGTAATTTTGCTTTCCCAACATCAAGTGTGAGAGTTCCAGTTTTTCTGCCTTTTCACCAATGCACAGTATTATCAGTCTTTTCATTTGAGCCATTGAGGTAGATATTGATAACTCATAGTTTTATTTTGAAGGTTTACACCTCAAGGTTATCTTCGGGTCAGATTCTATTGATAGCTGTACCTCTTCTGTTGGTCATTTTATCTCAGTAAGTTAGGTGTATGGATTTTGTTCTTATTATAGTTACCTTTGGTAAACCAAAGCTTTCATATCTCTCCAGTGATGGGTTGATGCTACCTTGTGCTTTATATGGAGATTTGAGTATGCCTGCTCATTCCTCAGCTTTTAATACTCCATTCTCAGCTGCCTTAATGCCTTTGTCTACACTCTCACCTTTCCCTCGGTGAGATTATTGTGATATGTTACTAAGTGAGAAACTCCTGGGGCGTGGAAGAGGGGTTCTCCATTTTCTTGGTTCAGTTTTGGTCTTAGGTATCTGGGGTTTTGAGGCGAGTCTTCCTGTGCCTCTTCTCCCTTAGCAGCCAGTGTCCACCATGTGCTATGGGAACGCTTGGCCTGGAGATGATGTTCTGCTACAGCCCCAGAGTGGCAAACACCTGTGTTGTTTGTTTGTCTGGGTTTTGTTTGTTTATTTGGTTGTTGTTTTGTTTTGTTTTTGTAGCTAGGAGGAAACAGCTTTGCTTCCAGGGGCAAACAGTTTTGTTTCTCCTGTTCCATCAACATCAGTGTACCTGTGCTTTGGACCTGTGGCAGTACAGATTCTTACCTTTCTCCAAGACTAGTGTTGCTTGTCATGAGTAGCAGAGTTATGGTAGGACCAAGGGTGTTATGACTCCTCCTTCAGGTTCCCTGTGGCTTTGGCTTCTACCCCTCCCTCAAGGGCAGCTAATCTTTTTTTTTTTTTATTTTTTTTTAACGTTTATTTGTTTTTGAGACAGGCAGAGACAGAGCATGAACGGGGGAGGGTCAGAGAGAGGGAGAACAGAATCTAAAACAGGCTCCAGGCTCTGAGCTGTCAACACAGAGCCCAACGCGGGGCTCGAACTCACAGACCGCGAGATCATGACCTGAGCCGAAGTTGGCCACTTAACCGACTGAACCATCCAGGCGCCCCAAGGGCAGCTAATCTTGATAACTCATTTTACCTTTGAGGAAGGAAAGCTTTCCTTCCCCCTTTCTAGTGGCAGGTGGTTTTTGTTTCTATACACCCTTCACAGTCAGTGGAACTTTTGTCCTGCTTCTAGGAGTGGGAAAGTATCTCTCCCCATCCCCAGTGGTTTAAGGAATTTCTTTTGTATGAGAGAAAAATCTAGGAGATAGAGTGGGTTTTATATATGTGAGACACATAAGGATTTCTCTCAGGTTTCCTGCTACGCCTTCAATATTTTTCATGAATTCAGTGAAAGAAATTTCTTGTGCCAGTTTCCCAGGGATTCTAAATTTTCCCTCTAAACCAAACTTAGTTTTAACAATTCTTTACCATTTTGGCTTTCTTAAAATTCTATTTTTATGGCACTTTGCTTTTCCTCCTATGCTTTGCCAATGGTATGACACTTCATTGGTCTCATTTTTTCCTGAAAGAGGCCTATCACTCTTTGGATTTTTCATCTTGTTGCCTTGGGATCTCAGCTTTTATTTGGACCCAGGGAAAGTTATGATCTTGTAGATTATTGGACTTTCACTTATTGTTGTGTTTCAATATTCTTTTGTAGCTTTCTTCATCCTAAACAAAGCCCAATTCTACATGTCTATAATTCATAAATGCAAATGGGAATTTTAAGAGCAAGCTTGAAATATTTTTAAAAACTGCTTTGTCTCTCTTTACCTCAGCATTAGAAGTAATTCTTAAAAATACTGACTACTTATGAATACATGTGAATGCCTTGTGATATTTTTAAACATTCACAGTTTACACACACACAAAAATTCACTTGATGCAAAAAGATTTGTGTTTCAACTTTCAGTAAGCTCATTTTGTATTTCTTTTTAACCATAAAAAAATATATATACTAAAAGTATTGGTGGGAGTTTACACTTTGCAAAAAGGAAAAAATAACTTAAAACATTATGTTATCAGGAAAAAAATATGTTGGGGTGCCTGGGTGGCTCTTTCAGCTAAGTAACCAACTCTTGATTTTGACTAAGGTCATGATCTCACGCTTGTAGGATCAATCCCCGCATCAGGCTCTGCTTGGGATTCTCTCTCTGCCTTCCCCCCCACTTGTGTGTGTGTGCGTACGTGCTCTCTTTCTCTCAAAGTAAATAATTAAACTTAAAAATCTTTTATTAAAATGATGGTACAGGATGATATGATTAAAGGCTATCTGAAAATCTGATTCTTATTGCCCAGATTTCCATTTATTTATCTACATTAAACATTATTTAATTACCAAAGATCTGCTAGATAGTAGGCAAGGTATTCATCTAGAATTATGATTGCCGTTCTCAAAGAATTTGCATTCTTGTTCAATGCATCTGTCATATTACAAATGAGTCAAAGGAGCAAGCAGACAATTAAGCCAGACATTTCCCTCTATATTCATAAAAAGCAATGGAAAATATTAACAAAAGAAATTGATAACAGCACTGAAAAATTGAAAGGTATTCATGAGTGATTAGAAATAATGAGAAATTTCTAGCCAGAATGCAGATTGGACTATATTGACCAGAGAGCAAGAAACCATAGCCTAAAACATCACAGGTATAAACTTCAAATATAAGAGTTGAAAAGGAGAACGCTATGGTCTTAAAAACCAAAAGAGATGAAAAAAGCCTTAAGGCAATGTTTAAAGAAGTTTAGTAATTACGTGAATTAAAAACAGTGGTTCCAGGTCAATCCATCGCCCCTGGCATTAATTATACCCCTAAAAAGCACACACAAAGAAGGGGTTGGGATGTGTCTACTCATTTATGGGGGGAAAAAAAAGATAGAATTCTACCTCCAAAGCATACGAAAATAAAGCTTAAAGAGCACAAAAAATTTAAAATTTAGGAAAAAAAATATTTTATGGTTTTGGGGTATGGAACATTTTTTAAGGCACAAAACCCAGAAACTATTAAATAAATGTAATATATTTATAAATATATATATATAATATTTAAATTTATTTATTAAATCAATATGTATAAGCCTATAAATCAAGCTTATGTATATGTATAAGCTATATAAATCAATATATATAAGCTTATGTATAAGCTTATATATACTAAATAATATATAAATAGAAGCTGTGTAAAAATGTTTTATTTTTTATGACAAGGGACATGATAAGCAAGTGAATACAGACAATAAACTAAGCAAAAGTCTTTAGAGCATATATATCAGAAAAAAAGTGATTATTTTACTGAATAAAGACAATGTCAGAAAAAAAATTAGTCAAGGTAATTCACAAAAGAATACAAATTTCCTAATTAGGCATGTAGAGAGATGCTCAACATTATACTAGTCATGAAAATCTAAATTAGCACAATAATATATGACTTTCCACTTGTATAAGAATAAAAATTAAAAGACTGATAATAGGTAATATTAATGACATAATAAGAAAATAAAATATTTTCTACACTATTGGGTAAAACGTAAATTGTTACAGTGGCTTTGAAGCATTATTTGGTAATATCTATTAAAATTAAATTACTTGTAATATTAAGCCCAACAATCCCATGATCAGTTATTTATCCAAGTAATGTGTACACGTTTAAAAATGTACATTACCTGTAATAACAATAAAATTGGAAATAACATAGATGTTCATCAAAAGAGGTATGATGTATTTTTGCTATGAATGATAGTAAGTAGTGGTTAAAATGCATGAAGTAGAAATATATCCTTAAAATGAACAAACTCTAAGATAAACTGATAAGTAAACAAAGTGAGTTGAAAATATTTTTCTGCAGGCAGACTGATCCTATTTATGTGAATATATTAATTTTTTAAGAAAGATGAGAAAACTGTATAGTGACTATCTTTAGGGAGGGCCATGTGAATTATTTTACTCACATACGACTGTACTTATAAAGTATGTACAACATGAAATGCATTGATATCTTCCCTTTTGTGGCGAAATAACTTAATGTTTAAAAAGGTAAATGTTACATGGGGTGCCAGGAGAGGGAGTACTCAACATTGGACGGATTGATTAAGCATTGGACTCTTGATTTCAGCTCAGGTCATGATCTCAAGGTTCCTGGGTTCTGCCGCTGCGTTGGACTCTGCACTGACAGTGTGGAGTCTGCTTGGGATATTCCCTCTCTCTCTCTCTCTCTCTCACTCTCTCTCCCCCTTCTCTCTGTCCATCCCCCGATCCCTCTTTCTAAATGAACAAAGTTACAAAAATAGTAAAATTACATTTGACACACAAACCCTCATTTTAATTTTTTAATAATATTTAAAATGTTGATTTTATATATGACAGAGAAAGAGAACAAGGGGGATAGTGCTGACAGAGAGGGAGATATCTGGAGGGGCTTGAACTGGCAAACTGCGAGATTATAACCTGAGCCAAAGTCAGAGACCTAACCAACTAAGCCATTGAGGTATCCCCAAAAGGTCATCTTATTTTTTTTTAATTTTTTTTAACGTTTATTTATTTTTGAAATAGACAGAGCATGAATGGGGGGAGGGTCAGAGAGAGAGGGAGACACAGAATGGAAAGCAGGCTCCAGGCTCCGAGCTGTCAGCACAGAGCCCAATGTGGGCTCCAACTCGTGAACCACAAGATCATGACCTGAACTGAAGTCGGACACTTAACCGACTGAGCCACCCAGGCACCCCCACAAGGTCATTTTAAAAACTGTTCTGGGGTACCTCAGTGGTTTGGTTGGTTAAACATCCACCTAACTCTTGGTTTCGGCTCAGGTCATGATCTCAGGGTTTCATGAATTGCAGCCCCATCGGGCTGTGCGCTGGCAGCGAGGAACCTACTTAGATTTCTCGCTGTTTGCCCCTTCCTCGCTCATGCTGTCTCAGTCTGTCTCAAAATAAATAAGTAAACCTAGAAATTTAAAAACCGTGTTCTGAATGTGTCTCACTGTCTGAGGCATCTGTAAGTGTCTACTATTTCCATAAAAACCAGGCATAGTTTCTCCTTGTGCAAAAAGGCAATGCACATTCCTGCTTCTTGGCAGAGAGGAGTTTTCATACCCATTGTCTCCCTACAGGGAGTCTCAGACAGTCTGTCTGAGATAGATGTTTCACTCCCTCTTCTTGCCTGACAGAAGCCCAATACTGAAATGCCCAGCATGGGACAGAGAATGCCTGAACATGGTGTTACTGCAATACACCCTGCCTTCATGGCTGTCCCCACACCCCCATCTAGTTTTCTTGATGGCACTAGACCAAATTGTTCTATTTTAAAAGAAAGCAAATATCACAAAATAAATACAGTTATGGGTGAGTGGATTTAAAACAAGAGGAGTTTCAATACAACTAGTGAAATAATGATGACTTTTGTTCACATTAATGTAAGTTAGTCTCTTCAAACATGGATAAAAACAAACAAAAACAGCCCTAACTGTTCATCTTACCTCTTAGGTGGATGTTGTTCTAGTTTAGTTTGCTCTTTGCCTACTAAGTAATTCCCCCAAATTTCATACCATTGAATTTTTTCCTTTTATATTACATGAGGGATTTTTTTTCTAACCAAATGTATGTTTTATTGTTGTCTAGTTGTGCTATAAACTTTTCTTCTTATACCTCCATAAACATCCATCTACTTCAGTTATGACTTAATCAGTTATTTAAAAAATAGTTTCAGGACTGATTTCTTTACCTAAACATATTGTTTTCACAAGTCCTATATAGTATTTCACATTGAGACTACTTCAAGGATTATACAGTTAAAATGAAAATTTATCTCATAATTACCTTTTAAAAAGTTTCAAGGTAGAATACTGACTCAATACATTTAAAGTAGTAAGTAGAGAATTAAAATGATCGAAATTCTCAATTTCAGATAGGAAAGTAGTGGTCTTCAATTCTGAAATTTGCCAAATATTTTATAATTTTTATTTCTTTGAATATATATGTATATATACATATGTATATGTATATATACATATATAAATATATATGTATATATACATATACATATGTATATATGTATATATACATATACATATGTATATATACATATATACATATATATGGCATTATATATAGCCCCCCATGTTAATGATTATTTTGACAAATTTTGTAGTTTCAGTACTTACAATAATATTTTAAACCAATTTAAATGTGATCTGATTGTGAAAATATTTAATGTATTATACTAGTAGCATTTACTTAAACTCCTAATATGTACCAGACATTTCATTATAAATTATTCTGGATCCTTTTAATATGAAATTTATTTTCAAACTGGTTTCCATGCAACACCTAGTATTGATCCAAACAGGTGCCCTCCTCAATGCCCATCACCCACTTTCCCTTCTCCCCCTCACCCCCGATCAACCCTCAGTTTCTTCTGAGAGACTCTTTAAGAGTCTCTTATGGTTTGGCTCCCTCCCTCTCTAACTTTTTTTCTCCCTGCCCCTCCCCATGGTCTTCTGTCAAGTTTCTCAAAAAAATATGGTGTGTCTGTCTTTCTCTGTATGACTTATTTCACTTAGCATAACATTCTACAGTTCCATCCACATTGCTACAAAAGGCCATATTTCATTCTTTCTCATTGCCAAGTAGTATTCCATTGTGTGTATAAACCACAACTTCTTTATCCATTCATCAGTTGATAGACATTGAGGCTCTTTCCATAATTTGGCTATTGTTGAAAGTGCTGCTATAAACATTGGGGTACAAGTGCCCCTATGTATCAGCACTCCTGTATCCCTTGGTAAATTCCTGGCAGTGCTATTACTGGGTCATAGGGTAGATCTATTTTTAATTTTTTGAGGAACCTCCATACTTTTTTTCAGATTGGCTGCACCAGTTTGCATTCCAACTAACTGTACAAGAGGGTCCCCGTTTCTCCACATCCTCTCCAGCATCTATAGTCTCTTGATTTGCTTATTTTAGCCACTCTGTCTGGCGTGAGGTGATAACTGAGTGTGGTTTTGATTTGTATTTCCCTGATGAAGAGTGACAATGAGCATCTTTTTATGTGCCTGTTTGCCATCTGGTTGTCTTCTTTAGAGAAGTGTCTATTCATGTCTTCTGCCCATTTCTTCACAGGATTATTTGTTTTTGGCGTGTGGAGTTTGGTGAGTTCTTTATAGAGTTTGGATACTAACCTTTTGTCCGATATGTCATTTGTAAATATCTTTTCCCATTCCATCAATTGCCTTTTAGTTTTGTTGATTGTTTCCTTTGCAGTGCAGAAGCTTTTTGTCTTCATGAGGTCCCAATAGTTCATTTTTGCTTTGAATTCCCTTGCCTTTGGAGATGTGTCAAGTAAGAAATTGCTGCAGCTGAGGTCAGAGAGGTTTTTTCCTGCTTTCTTTCTAGGGTTTTGATGGTTTCCTGTCTCACATTCAGATCCTTCATCCATTTTGAGTTTATTTTTGTGAATGGTTGTAGACAGTGGTCTAGTTTCATCCTTCTGCATGTTGCTGTCCAGTTCTCCCAGCACCATTTGTTAAAGAGACTGTCTTTTTTCCATTGGATATTCTTTCCTGCTTTGTCAAAGATTAGTTGGCGATACTTTTGTGGGTCTAGTTCTGGGGTTTCTATTCTATTCCATTGGCCTATGTGTCTGTTTTTGTGCCAATAGCATGCTCTCTTGATGATTACAGCTTTGTAGTAGAGGCTAAAGTCTGGGATTGTGATGCCTCCTGCTTTGGTCTTCTTCTTCAAAATTACTTTCGCTACTTGGGGCCTTTTGTGGTTCCAGACAAATTTTAGGATTGCTTGTTGTAGCTTTTAGGAGAATGCTGGTGCAATTTTGACTGGATTGCATTGAATGTGCAGATTGCTTTGGGTACTATTGACATTTTAACAATATTTATTTTTACAATTCATGAGCGCAGAATGTTTTTCCAGTTCTTTGTATCTTCTTCAATTTCTTTCATAAGGTTTCTTTAGTCGTCAGCATACAGATCTTTTACTTCTTTGGTTAGGTTTGTTCCTAGGTATTTTATGATTCTTGGTGCAATTGTGAATGGGATCAGTTTCTTTATTTGTCTTTCTGTTTCTTCATTATTGGTGTATAAGAATGCAGCTGATTTCTGTTCATTAATTTTGTATACTGCTACTTTGCTGAATTCATGTATCAGTTCTAGCAGAACTTTGGTGGAGTCTATCAGGTTTTTCATGTATAATATCATATCATCTTCAAAAAGTGAAAGCTTGACTTCCTCTTGGCCAATTTTGATGCCTTTGATTTCCTTTTGTTATCTGATTGCTGTTGCTAGAACTTCTAACACTATGTTAAACAACAACGATGAGAGTGGACATCCCTGTCATGTTCCTGATCTCAGGGGGAAAGCTCTCAGGTTTTCCCCACTGAGGATGATATTAGCTGTGGGCTTTTCATAAATGGCCTTTATGATGTTTAAATACGTTCCTTCTATCCAACTTTCTCGATGGTTTTTATTAATTAAAGATGCTGAATTTTGTCAAATGATTTTTCTGCATCGATTGACAGGATCATATGGTTCTTTATTTTTTCTTTTATTAATGTGATGCATCACGTTGATTGATTTGTGAATATTGAACCAGTCCTGCAGTCCAGGAATGAATCCCACTTGATTATGGTGAATAATTCTTTTCATACGCTATTGAATTCTATTTTCTAGTATCTTTTGAGATTTTTTGCATTCATATTCATCAGGAATATTGGCCTGTAGTTCTCTTTTTTTTGCTGGGTCTCTGTCTGGTTTAGGAATCAAAGTAATACTGGCTTCATAGAATGAGTCTGGAAGTTTTCCTTCCCTTTCTATTTTTTGGAATAGCTTGAGAAGGATAGGTATTATCTCTGCTTTAAATGTCTGGTAGAATTCTCCAGGGAAGCCATCTGGTCCTAGAGTTTTATTTGTTGGGAAATTTTTGATAACTGATTCAATTTCTTCACTGGTTATGGGTCTGTTCAAATTTTCTATTTCTTCCTGTTTGAGTTCTGGAAGTGTGTGGGTGTTTAGGAATTTGTCCATTTCTTCCAGGTTGTCCAGTTTGTTGGCATATAATTTTTCATAGTATTCCCTGATAATTGCTTGTATTTCTGAGGCAATGGTTATAATAACTCCATTTTCCTTGATGATTTTATCTTATTGGGTCATCTCCATTTCCCTTTTGAGAATCCTGGCTAGAGGTTATCAATTTTGTTTATTTTTTCAAAAAAACAGCTCTTGGTTTCATTATTCTGCCCTACAATTTTTGCAGATTCTATATTGTTTATTTCTGCTCTGACTTTTATTATTTCTCTTTTTTGCTGGGTTTGGGGTGTCTTTGCAGTTCTGCTTCTATTTCCTTTAGGTGTGCTGTTAGATTTTGTATTTGGGATTTTTCCTGTTTCTTGAGATAGGCCTGGATTGCAATGTATTTTCCTCTCAGGACTGCCTTTGCTGCATCTCAAAGCGTTTGGATTGTTTTATTTTCATTTTCATTTGTTTCCATATATTTTTTAATTTCTTCTCTAATTGCCTTGTTGGCCCATTCATCCTTTATTAGGGTGTTCTTTAACCCTCATGCTTTTGGAGGTTTTCCAGACTTTTTCCTGTGGTCAATTTCAAGTTTAATACAAAGAATTGGGGTCTGAAAGTGTGCATGGTATGATCTCAATTCTTGTATACTTATGAAGGGCTGTATGTGACCCAGTATGTGATCTATCTTGGAGAATATTCCATGTGCACTCAAGAAGAAAGTATATTCTGTTGCTTTGGGATGCAGAGTTCTACCTATATCTGTCAAGTCCATCTGATCCAATGTATCATTCAGGGCCTTTGTTTCTTTATCCATTGTAAGTAGGGAATTAAAGTCCCCTACAGTTACCACATTCTTACCAATAAGGTTGCTTATGTTATTAATTGTTATATATATTTGGGGGCTCATATTTTCGTTGCATAGACATTTAGAATTGTTAGTTCTTCCTGATGGATAGACTCTGTAACTACTATATACTGCCCTTCTTCATGTCTTTTTACAGCTTTTTAATTTTTTTTTCTTAATGTTTATTTTTGAGAGAGATAGAGACAGAATGATAGTGGGTTAGGGGCAGAGAGAGAGTGAGACACAGAATCTGAAGCAGGCTCCATGCTCCAAGCTGTCAGCACAGAGACTGACACAGGGCTCGAACTCTCGAGCTGTGAGATCATGACCTGAGCCAAAGTCGGGCACTCAACCAACTGAGCCACTCAGGTGCCCCCTTTTACAGCCTTTAATTTAAAGTCTAGTTTGTCTGATATAAGTATGGCTACTCCAGCTTTCTTTTGACTTCCAGTAGCATGATGGATAGTTCTCCATCCCCTCACTCTCAATCTGAAGGTGTCCTCAGGTCTAAAATGAGTCTCTTATAGGCAGCAAAGAAATGGGTCTTGTTTTTTTTATCCATTCTGATACCCTATGTCTTTTGTTTGGGGCATTTAGTCCATTTACATCCAGTGTTATTATTGAAAGATAAGGGTTTAGAGTCATTGTGATGTCTGTAGGTTTCATGCTTGTAGTGATGTCTCTGGTACTTTGTGGTCCTTGTAACATTTCACTCACAGAGTTCCCTTAGGATTTCTTGTAGGGCTGATTTAGTGGTGATGAATTCCCTCAGTTTTTGTTTGTGAAAATGTTTATCTCTTCTTCTATTCTGAATGATAGACTTGCTGGATAAAGGATTCTCAGCTGCATATTTTTTCTGTTCATCACATTGAAGATTTCCTGCCATTCCTTTCTGGCCTGCCTGGTTTCATTAGATAGGTCTGCCACTAGTCTTATCGATCTCCCTTTGTAGGTTAGAGCCTATTTATCCCTAGCTGCTTTCAGAATTTTCTCCTTATCCTTGTATGTTGCCAGTTTCACTATGATATGTTGTGTAGAAGATAGATTCCAGTTACGTTTGAAGGGAGTTCTCTGTGCCTCTTGGATTTCAATGCATTTTTCCTTACACAAATCAGGAAATTTCTCAGCTATGATTTGTTCAAGTACACCTTCAGCCCCTTTCTCTCTCTCCTCCTCTTCTGGAATTCCTGTTATATGGATATTGCTCTGTTTGATGGCATCACTTAGTTCTCTAATTCTTCCCTCATACTCCTGGATTTTTTATCTCTCTTTTTCTCAGCTTCCTCTTTTTCCATAGTTTTATCTTTTAATTCACCTATTCTCTCCTCTGCCTTTTCTATCCGTGCTGTGTCCACCTCCTTCTTATTTTGCACCTCATTTATGGTGTTTTTTAGGTCCTCATGACTATTTCTTAGTTCCTTGATCTTTGTAACAATAGATTCTCTGCTGTCCTCTATGCTTTTTTCAAGCCCAGTGATTAGTTCTATGACTATTATTCTAAATTCTTGTTCCGTTATATTGGTTAAATAGTTTTTGATCAACTTCTTGGCTGTCACTACTTCCTGGAGTTTCTTTTGAGGAGAATTATTCTGTTTTGTCATTTTGGGTCGTCCCAGTGGTATCTCCAAACTGCAGGGTACTTCCCCTGTGCTGTTGGGAGAAACTTGTGTTGGTGGGCAGGGCCGCAGTCAGACCTGATGTCTGCCCCCAGCCCAACATTGGGGCCACAGTCAGACTGGTGTGTACCTTATCTTCCCCTCTCCCAGGGGCAGAGTGGAGTGGTATGGCCCCTGTGTGGGCTGTTTGCACACTGCCAGGCTTGTGGTGCTGCTTTGATGGGATCTGGCATATTAGTGAGGGTGCAGGGGTGGATCCGCAATGTGCACAGCGGCGGGAGGGGCAGACTTAGATCACTTTGCCCTCAGTGGTCCCCTGCAGGAGGGGCCGTGCGGCACCAGGAGGGAGGCAGACCTGTTGGAAGGATGGATCCACAGAAGCACAGTGTTGGGCGTTTGCGTGGTGCAAGTAAGTTGGGTGACAGGAACTGGTTCCTTTTGGAATTTTAGCTGGGGGATGGGAGAGGGAGATGGTGCTTGCCAGCACCTTTGTTCTTCCTTGGAGCTCTGTCCTTCTGGGACTCAACAACTCTTCCTCCCGGCGTCCTCTTGCCCTCCCCGCTCTCTGAGAGCAGAGCTGTTGACTTTTAGCATTCCAGATGTTAAATCCCTATGGCAGAACTCATGGAGTGCGACCCCTCCACCCTTGCAAGCCAGATTTCGGGGGCTCTGCCATGCCCAGCGGGCTGCCCCTCTATTGCTCTGGCTCCCTCCTGCCAGTCCGTGTAGCACACACCACCTCTCTGCCCTTCCTATCCTCTTCCGTGGGCCTCTTGTCTATGCTTGTCTCCAGAGAATAAGTTCTGCTAGTCTTCTGGTGGTTTTCTGGGTTATTTAGGCCAGTGTGGGTGGAATCTATGTGATGAGCAGGGCAAGGTGAGCCCAGCATCCTCCTAATCTGCCATCTTCTGAGCATCCCTCCTAAGTTATTCTGGATCTTTAAACTTAACCTTGAAAGTAGGAGAATTTGTGTTTTTTACATGAGTTAGGAAGCTTGGTCTTAGGAGTTAAGGAATATTCTCTTATAACTCAATTAGTTATGTTATATGTTAGGATTTGGACCTGTTTCTCTGATCGCTGAACTCCCAACTGCCATACTTTTTCTAACATGCCATAATACCTCCCTTCATTAAATTTGTTTAGTTTGGAGATGATTACAAACAGTTATAGAAATTTGGAAATGAACATGTCCTTGAAGATCATAATAACACACTGTAGAGTTTACATGAGCAGGTGCAGGAGTAGTGTCAAAGTGTCTGAGTTGGAATTCTGTTCCATACTTTATTAGCTGTGTAACCTTGGACAAATTATGTAACCTTTCCAAAGTTTTGTCAACTACATATGTGAAGTAGGAATAATAATTGTTGTCGTTTGCTTTGAGAATCAGGAGCCATCATGTTTTTGCAAGGTATTTAGTACATGGTAGGTATAATATATGCATAGGATTCTCTAATTTTGCATGGGAAGACAAATGGGTTCAGAGAGGCTGTGTCATTTGCCCAATGTCTAACAGATAGTTAGCATAGAATTTTAATCAATATCCCCAAGTTCCAATTTATATTCTTACACTCTTTCCACTATTTGGTATGTTGGGCCATCATTTGTAAAATGCGTAAATTCTGTGGCATGTGGGTGGCTCAGTCAGTTAAGTGACAGACTCTTAATTTCATCTCAGGTCATATCAGGCATGAGATGAGTCCTGTGAATGGGCCTCAGCGCTAGGAGTGGAGTCTGCTGAAGGTCCTCTCTCTGTCCCTCCCCATTTGTGCACCCACACGCTCCCTCTCAAAAAAAGAAAAAAATTAAGTAAGTTCTGCAGTAATAATGTTCTGGAAGAATTGTGAAATTCAGATCAACTTCAACATGTAAATATATGAAGAAGAAAGCATCTTTCCTGGTAGATATTTCACTGTTTTGTCAGGAATTCTGGGGGCTATAAACCAGATGAGATAGAAAAAAAAAGCCCTATTGAAATGTGGCATGGTTTTTAGAAAATATCATCTGTGATCCAGAAGGATGTATTTATTACATAATTATTTCAAACTGTAAGCAAATTAATTGTAGAAAGGCAATCTGTTTCTTATTAAACAGCTCTTTAAAATGTTCTTGATATATTAG
>NW_024412395.1:24186815-24384480 GCF_014898765.1 Herpailurus yagouaroundi | reverse complement strand
CTGGCACCATCGTATAAGTGTCAAAAATATAAATTAAAAAAAAAATGAGTCTTTAGTTAATTACTCACAGCATAGCATACAGCATGATTGTAAGCATAGTGGCACTCTTCCCTGTCCCCAGGTCTCACAGGGTGAAGTGATGGCCCCACATGGGTGCTGAGCAAGCAGTGAATTGTGACATAGTTGAGAGTCCCATGGCCTGGTGATCAGTACCTTTAGAGCAAAGAGCCAATATTGTTCCAAACAGAAAGTTCCCTAGTTTCTCTGCTTTGTAGAGTAAACAGTTATTCAGTTGTAACCGTGTACTTTCCTTGATTTAGTTGCCTATGTGACTAGCTTTAGAAAATGTTCAGTGTGAGAAGACAAAGAAGCCTTAAATTCAGCACATTCAGCAAGAAAGTTCAGGGACACTCAAGATCCCTTGAGGACTGCCTCTCCCAATACCCACAGATAAGACCCTGGAAATAAGCACAAGTCATATCAAGGACTCATTTATCTCTACTGTTCATGAGCCTTTTACATATAACTACCTGAAGAATCTTCCACCTAAGGACTTTTAAATTCATAGAGAAAAAACTGAACACCCTGGGTGTGGTGCCACCACAGGCACTTACATATGTAGTAGTTACTTGTGTCTGCAATGCTGTTCCACCAGGTGTCACCATGTGTCTCTCCTGTACCTCTCAGAAGTCTGTGTTTATAGATTACCTCCTCACTTAGCCTTTTCTGGTTACCCCATCTAAACCCATTATCTATACATATTTCTGGCCCAAAGGGATTCCCTTATCCTTTTTCTCAGGTTACTTTTAGTAATTATCCTAGACATATTTTGCTTGTGTGTTGCCTTGCTGCAAAAACATAAGCTTCAAGATATCAGAGGTTTGGGTCACGTGGGTGGCTCAGTTGGTTAAGGGTCCAACTCTTGATTTTGGCTCAGGTCATGCTCTCACATTGGTGAGATCAAGCCCCGTGTCGGGCTCTGCGCTGATAGTGCAGAACCTGCTTGGAATTCTCTCTCTCTCCTCTCTTTCAGCCCTTCCCCTGCTCATGTGCCAATTCTCTCTCTCAAAATAAATACATAAACATTAAAAAAAAAGATGTCAGAGGTTTTAGCTTCACTCATTAATAGATCCTTAGTGCCTGGCTAAATGGAAGCTGTACAACAAACTTTTACTGAATACGTTCTTTACTTTGGCTATCATTACTTTTAAATACTAACTAAGGTGATTACACAAAGTTAAGAGTGATTGAAGAATGATTTTTTTTATTCTAAAATGGGGAACAACATAGGGGCACCTGGGTGACTCAATTTGTTAAGTGACTGACTCTTGCTTTCAGCTCAGGTCATGATCTCAATTTGAGACCCTTGTAGGTCTCTTTGCTAACAGTGCAGAGCCTGCTTGAGATATTCTCTCTCTCTCCTCAAAATAAATAAACAAACTTAAAAATAAAAATAAAAAAACACTTTAAAAAATAAATTGAAGAAAAATAAGATCCATTATTATTTTTTTCATCAGTATTATCTGAAGTTATTTTGGTGTTTATGGATATTGTTCTTATAATGAGTTTCCCTGATAATTCTTTTTTTGTTTTAATTTTATTTTTTAAATTTATATCCAAATTAGTTAGCATATAGTGCTACATTGATTTCAGGAGTAGATTCCTTAATGCCCCTTACCCATTTAGCTCATCCTCCCTCCCACAACCCCTCTAGTAACCCTTTGTAGTAATCTTGTAAAACTGTACATATTCTCGTGATTCATTTGAACTTCAACAACATTCTTAGTGAAAAAATTAATTACAATTTTTATCGAATCCACATGTAAGAATCATCTTCATTGTGCCACACATTCTGACTCTCTGAATCAGTGTCTCCTTTTTCTACACAGCTTTGCTATTATTAATTATTATTGTTTTGCAGAGTCACATGCATACCTTGAATGATTTCATACTATATACTTATGTATATAAATTATTCTGCACAAATTTTCTTTGTGGTTTTGTTGTGGAATTGTAAGGATTAATTTAATTTACTGCATCCAAATTGTTATAAAACATAGCATTAATATCATTTTTTAAAAAATATTTTA
Organism: Herpailurus yagouaroundi; assembly: GCF_014898765.1. NCBI lineage: Eukaryota > Metazoa > Chordata > Mammalia > Carnivora > Felidae > Herpailurus > Herpailurus yagouaroundi. The sequence continues at coordinate 24,382,390 of NW_024412395.1, read as the reverse complement.
ATGTTTATTTATTTTTGAGGGAGAGAGAGAGAGAGCCAGAGCATGAGCAGGGGGAGGGCAGAGAGAGAGGGAGACATAGAATCCGAAGCAGGCTCAGCATTAATGTCATTTTTAACTACCTCTGTTTTTATTCTACAGATTATGCTACATCGAACCTTTGACATCTGCTGGATATAAACACTAATGCATTTCTAAAGCCATTCATTTATGTATTTCATTATAAATATAATTATAAAGCTAATATAAAAAATTAATGAACTACTTTTATTTAGTTTGGTAGAAAAATTGCAAAACAGTGCTATTTCCATATATTCCTCACACTTTCCACTAATAATGATATCTCAAATAACAATACCTAAGTTACCCAAACCAGAAAAGTAATTATGATACAATGCCATTAACTAAAGATCGTGCCCAAATTCTACCAATTTTTCTACAATGTATATAGTACTTAAGTCTTCTCAGTCTCTTGTATCCCATACCAGTGCCTCAATTTTTCCTTTAATTTTAATATTTGACTTCCTTTAATGTATAAGTGTGTTGAATATCTACATTGTCAGCCATCAAATATATCTTGCTAAGAAAATGAAGCTATAGTTTATTGCCAATAATGACTTTTCATTGGAAAGTTGGTAAACCATCCTTTGCTTCAGTGTACGTAATCTGTCTCCCTTTTCCTTTATGTCCCACTTCCCACGCCGCCCCACCCCCCCCACCCCATGAATCCTTGCTTGTATTAACTGACTCTTGCTTTGATTTATGATTTTTTTCTTTAACAATTCTGGGGATCAAACTTTAACATAAAGTAGATGTATTGACTACCAACTAAATGGGACCCTTGTGAGTCAGTTTAATTTTCTGGGGCTTTGTTTCATTATTTATAGAATATAGACACTGGACTATAGGGGTCTTTAAGTCCCTTTAATCTGTAAAATACTGACTTTATATGTATGTCCCTGACTAATTTTATTATTATATTTTTCCCTGACTCACTGCTTCAGTTTTGGAAGGCTACCTGTGGACCAGTGAGGGTTGTTACTATGTGTCTTTTTTTAGATATTTATAGAAGGGTTTCTGCAAGATAAATTTTAAGGACTTAATCTCCTTTTTCTCTTTTACTTGTTACTCACACATGTATTTTGCCTATCTTGTTTTTCCGCTGGGAATTAATGTGGGTCTGAAACAAGTATACTTTTGTTCAATTTAGGATAATAAGGTAAGTTCCAGGAGGATGTCCCACATCTGTTTTTTTATCATGGTAATTATAAATATAATGAAGACTTACATCCTCTGGCTTTTAAACTCAACTTGGAATTTAATAGTGGGTATCTTCCCCTAAAACCTAAGCAAAGTATGTGTCACCTTGTTTCTTTTAAAAGTTGCTTGAAAAATATCAATTAAAGTGGTACAACTGTGTGAATGTTTAAGTGACCAAATGCAAAACTATGAAACATATTAGCAAACATAGCTAATAAAAAAGTTACTTCATATGAAATTAAATTGCTCAGGGAACTTCTAATGGACTTGCCTTTTCATCTACTATGAAAGAGAATGAGTGAGTATTAATGCAATGAGTTCCAAAATGTTTTATGTTTATAAATTATAACTTATTTCATGGGACTAACAAGAATATTCAAGAATAGGTTTATTAGTTTGTGTTCAGAAGTTAAAGCTATTTTTGGTCTGTTCTCTCTTAGTAAATAGGCAGAATTGGGTAGTAAAAGCACATTAATGGAGGGGCACCTGGGTGGCGCAGTCGGTTAAGCGTCCGACTTCAGCCAGGTCACGATCTCGCGGTCCGTGAGTTCGAGCCCCGCGTCAGGCTCTGGGCTGATGGCTTGGAGCCTGGAGCCTGTTTCCGATTCTGTGTCTCCCTCTCTCTCTGCCCCTCGCCCGTTCATGCTCTGTCTCTCTCTGTCCCAAAAATAAATAAAAAACGTTGAAAAAAAAAAACACATTAATGGAAATTACTTTCTCTCTCTCCCATCCACAATGAGGATGCATATTTTGTATTCTTTCATGAGATATTTCATCACGTGCAGCCACAACAGGAGACAGAGGAGAGGCTCAGGAAAACAAAGTTGATTACATTCACAGGCCTGAGAGAAAGAAGGCACAGCACAACATACTGGGCAACATAAGAAAGACAGCGTGGTGGTCAGGAGGTCAAAAATAGGAATGAAGGGAAAGCTTTAGCTAACATCCTTTATTGGCATTTCTGTGGGAAAGGCAAGCAGGTAGGATAAACACTTTAGAACTGGCTTGTGTGAATACTTCCACTGGATTTTAAATGATAGAAGTGATAGTTTCTTGGTACCTGGCCCTGGGATGATTTTAAGGCAGAGGAGTATTCTCTCCTAGGCTGTGGACCAGATAGAGGAGGTATGGCTTTGGATTGGTCAGTTTTTTGTTTGTTTCATTTTGTTTTAATGCACAATGTTACATTAATTTTAAGGGGTACAATATAGTGATTGAGCGACTCTATGTATTGTGCTATGTTCACCGTAAGTATAACTATTCTCATACAATGCTATTACATTGTTATTGACCATATTCCCTATTTTGTACCTTTCATCCGTGTAATTTACTCATTTGATAACTGGAAGCCTGTGTCTCTCACTCCCCTTCACCCATTTTGCCCATATCCTACCCATCTGCCCTGTGGCAAACATCAGTTTGTTCTATGTGTTTATGGGTCTGGTTCTGCTTTTGTTTTATTCTTTCTTCATTTCCTTTTTTAAATTATATTTATTTTATTTTTTCATTTTTAGACTCCACATATAAGTGAAATCATATGGTACTTGTTTTTCTCTAACATATCACTTAGCATAACACCCATTAGGTCCATTCATGTTGTTGCAATGGCAAGATCTCATTCCCTTCCCTTTTATGGCTGAGTAATATGCCTGTGTTTGTGTGTGTGTGTGTGTGTGTGTGTGTGTGTGTGTGTGTGTGTGATCTTTTTTATCCATTCATCAATTGATGTACATGTGAGTTGCTTCCATATCTTTTCTATTTTACATAATGCTGGAATAAACATAGGGGTGCGTATAATATTTTGAATTTGTGTTTTTGTCTTCTTTGGATAAATACTGAGTAACAGAATTGCTATATCATATGGTATTTCTATTTTTAATTTTTTTGAAAAACCTCCATACTGTTTTTCATAGCGACTGAGTCAGTTTGCATTCCCACCAACAGTGCAAGAGGGTTGATTTTTCTCCACATCCTCACCAATACTTGTTTTTTTCTTGTCTTTTTGATTATAGCTATTCTGACAGGTGTGAAGTGATGGTTCATTGTGGTTTTGATTTGTATTTCCCTGATGCTTAGTGATACTGAACATCTTTTCATGTGTCTGTTAGCTATCTGAATTATGTACATCTTCTTTGGAAAAATGCCTATTCGGGTCCTCTGCCCACCTTTAATCAGATTATTTGGGGATTTTTTTTTTTTTTTGGTGTTGAGTTGTAAAAGTTCTTTTTATATTTTGAATATGAATGCCCTTATCAGATATATCATTTCTGTATATCTTCCCTGCTCAGTAAATTGTCATTTTTTTTTAGTTGTTGATGCTTTTCTTTGCTGTGTACAACCATTTTTATTTTAGGCTAGTCCTACTAGTTTAGTTTTGTATTTGATTCTTTTTCCTGAGGAGACATATCTAGAAAAATACTGCTAAAGCCGGTATCAAAGAAATTACTGACCCTGTTTCGCTTTAGGAGTTTTATGGTTTCAAGCCTCATATTTAGGTCTTTAATCCATTTTGAATTTGTTTTTACGTATGGTATTAAAAAGTGGTCCAGTTTAATTCTTTTTCATGTAGCTGTCCAATTTTTCCTACAATATTTATTGAACAGACTGTCTTTTCCCCATTATATATTCTTGCCTCCTTTGATATAGGTAGATCATATAAGTGTGGGTTTATTTCTGGGCTCTCTATTAGGTTCAGTTTATTTATGTGTCTGTTTTTGTGCTAGTACCATATTGTTTGATTACTACAATTTTGTAGTGTATCTTAAAATACAGGATTGTGATCCTTCAGGTTTATCTTTCTAAAGATGGCTTTGGCCATCTGGGGTCTTCGGCGATTCCATGCAAATTTTAGTTTTATTTGTTACAGTTCAGTGAAAAATGCTGTTGGTATTCTGATAAGGATTGCATCAAATCTGTAGATTGCTTTGGGAAATATGAACATTTTAACGAATCAGTTCTTCCAAATGGGTTGGTTAGTTTTCACATCAAAGGCATATTCCTGGCTGGGCCCTTTGCTGTCTCTAAGAATTGGCTATCCCTAGAAGAGGCAGTCTCCTCCTAACTGGAAAGGTTCTTGTAAAGATGTGAAAATAACATAATTTACAAAAAATAAAAACATTTAAAAATATTTAGAACACAACTCTGATATTATTTACAATTTGTAGTGTAGTATGTAAAAATGAGCTATATACCCATTGCTGATTTGTAAGGGAATTCTTAAAATGAAATTATCTCTGCCCTTCAATCGTGTGTACTTTCCAGTTTCATTTGAAAGGAATGAACGTGAAGAGTGTATTTCTTTTGCTTGGAGCATTTAGCAAAATCATTTCCAGATGACTGGCATGGTAATGGTATATTAGGTTCTTCATGGAAACAGATCCAATAGGATGTGTACATAAAGAGTAAGAGATGCTAAGTGAAATAAGCCATACAGAGAAAGACAGATACCATATGGTTTCACTCTTATGTGGATCCTGAGAAACTTAACAGGAACCCATGGGGGAGGGGAAAAAAAAAAAAAGAGGTTAGAGTGGGAGAGAGCCAAAGCATAAGAGACTGTTGAGAACTGAGAGCAAACTGAGGGTTGATGGGGGGTGGGAGGGAGGAGAGGGTGGGTGATGGGTATTGAGGAGGGCACCTTTTGGGATGAGCACTGGGTGTTGTATGGAAACCAATTTGACAATAAATTTCATATATATAAAAAAAAAAGAGTAAGAGAGAAAAATGTAATTTGAAGAACTGGCTTGCATGAATGTGGTGGATGGCAAGTCAAAAATCTGCAGGATGGTCAGCTAGGTTGTAGACCCAGGGAAAACTTGAAGTCTGAAGATAATTTAGAAACTTAATTCCCTCTTCCTCAGGGGACTTCAGTCTTTTTGTGTTTGTTTTTGTTTTTGTTTTTTTTCTAATGTCATATGAGTGGATGACACCAACCCACAATATGGAGGGTAATATGCCTTACTGCAAGTATATGGATTTAAATGTTAATAACCTAAAAAATTACCTTGACAGCAATATCCAGGTTTATGTTTAAACAGGTATCTGTATATCTTGGCCTATTCGAATTGACTCATAAAATTAACGATCACATATGGCTGGCTGAACAAAATACTTCAAGATGTGGTAGTATAAATCAATAAATAATTCCCATAAGAGCAATAATAGCACAGAACGCTAAAATGTTTGTTAGTGGTGGTCATTTTCATGCTAACCTGTTTGCTCATCTGTCTACATTTATTAAAGATTACCAATTTATGACTTCTGTGACTTTCCTTGGGAGATATTTCTCTGTGAATCACTCACATTTCTGCATGTCTTAGAGTGAGACAATTATTGCCTTTTATTCAGAAATATTCTTTCAAGGACTTTTGTATAGAAAAGAGCTTTGGAATAAGAGTTAGTTTATCCCTACAGTATAAAGGACAGTCCTGTTTATTGCCCTTTAGAAAAGATTTGGGTTTCCTAACTTCAGAATTATTTCACAAACTCACTGTTTGTGAACACATCTATGTGGGCTGAACCCAGTCATCCCCACGGGACTTTGGAGTAAAAGAAACTGGTATCAGTTTGCTCATGACCATGCTACTTTCTATGCTGTGAGTAATAAAGTCCTTTATTTTGACTTACACGTCTTGTGTCTTCTAGCATCATCCACGAAACAGTGCTGGGCTAAGTTGTGAGCTTGAAAGTAGGGGAAAAAACTCAGTTCTTAATAATTCTTGAAACCTTCCATTTGATTATCATTTATATAGATTATCATTTATTAGTAACTATGATGAATACTGTGGTGCTTTCTTTACTCTCTTCTATGCTCATCACTGCATCAAAGATGAAATACTGAATGCCATAGAGAGACAGTCTGTGACACTCTCCTCCTAAATTGAAACCAACAATATGCTTTTGATAATAAAAAAAGGAAACCGCTATATTTTAATACATTCTATTCATCTTAAAATAAGACCCTATATGCACTTTACATTTCTCTTTAAATACATCAGTAAAGTATTTTATTCTGATTGAGAGTAGCTTGTGTATTTATTCTCTCTGACCTCTAAACTGACCTGAGAAAGGACCTGGAATGAAAATGAGGATGAGAACATCAGCCTCAGCTGGCCATGGAGGGCAGATGATAAAGAGAACTTCAGTCTAGCCAAAGATTCCTGCATCTCCAGGAGATAGGGAATTTAGCAGGCAAAATTTATTGCCACGCTATAATTAAATCAACTTCATTCACTCATGTCAGAAACATAAAAGTTGAGATGCCTCAGGCCACATTGAAATACACAAAGAGGATGTTGATTAATTGAACTACATGAATAGGAGGCAGGAGAATTGTCCAAGTGCTGACTCTGAGGCAAGCTAAGGCATCTTCGGCCCTAGGCAGATCTACGTTACATGCTGCACATGCAGTTATTTAAGGCACATGATCATCCTCTGCACTCGCACACTCTTGTAATGCTTCATTCCAACCCCAAAAAATAATGTTCGCATTAAGAATAGAAAATCTTGGCTATATTGGGAAAATATAGGCATTGTCTTTTTATGATGCAATTGTGGTGTATAATTTACAATTCCTTATTACGTTAATCCCAATTCTCTTGTAAAAGATCAAGACTCATGGATTATTCTGGAGATTCCATCTATGCACCTTAACAAAACTAACATCACTGACCACATCCATTGCGTTTCTTTAAAAAAAAATTGGACCCAATTTTAAAAGTAAACAATTTTATTTTAAGTATATAAAACTTGAATCCTCTTCTGTTCCATAAATGTGTAAAATCTAAAAATCAGGCCTGCAATGATGTTAGTGTTAGAAATTTTTCTCTAGTCTTTTAAAAATGTTTATTTTATCTAATTCTGGGTATTAATTGAAATAACTTATCTAATTATTTCTTTAAAATCCAGGGGCGCCTGGCTGGGGCGCCTGGGTGGCGCAGTCGGTTAAGCGTCCGACTTCAGCCAGGTCACGATCTCGCGGTCCATGAGTTCGAGCCCCGCGTCGGGCTCTGGGCTGATGGCTCAGAGCCTGGAGCCTGTTTCCAATTCTGTGTCTCCCTCTCTCTCTGCCCCTCCCCCGTTCATTCTCTGTCTCTCTTTGTCCCAAAAATAAATAAACGTTGAAAAAAAAAATTTTTTTTAAATAAAATCCAAATAATTATTTACATAAATTGTATTATCCTTTATTCATCCTCATTATCTTAGTGGTAGATATCACCTATAGGAAATATTCAAGAATTTTTCACTTAAGTGAAATGTCTAGTTTTTGATGAGTGCATGTTGTTTAGCAGACTAGTCATATATTACACCCATTTATAAAAATTATTCTTAAAATACCAGAACAAAGTTTCCAAAAGAAAAATGATGGGAAGTTGAATAATTGAAACCAAAACAATATGTTAATCTTAAGTATTTACAGAGTATATTAAAAGGTCCATTTTTAATCTGAAGTATATGGATAAATATCTCAATTCTTTACTTAGAATGGAACATGTAGATATGTTAATAAAAAATTATAAGAAAACATTATCTGAAATCTTTTTTGAAGGAGTACAAGCATGTTGAGAGTCCTCTCTTATTGATAAATGAAAATGAGCATTTTGTTAAACTTAAGGGAAATTTTGGCAGATTAAAAAATACATTTGTAATCTTTGTTTGATATTAGTCATATAATAACAATAACAATATAGTAGTGAATGTTGATTTGACAATGTAGAATACTTGAACTCTACCCAAAGATATCAAGGCAATTTACTCTAGCAAATTTTACCAACTTCACCTTTCTTACATCTGAACAGCCATATGTTTCCTCAAGCTGGTAATTCATATCTCTGTAGTCATCTATGTTTGTTTGAAATTTGAGTGACTTTACCCTTCATATGTCCTGATCACCTTGTTGAAATATTTTGGTCTTAGAGTCCTTAGTAGTCCATCTCAGATTCCAACCAATGCTTCTTGAAATAAAAAAAATGTACATTAAACCAATGTTCTCGTCTTAGTGTTCCATCAGTTTTAGTTTAAAGATATGATATGATATGGAGTCAGAATTCTTTCTTCATGAATGTATATTTGTTGAGAAATGGATTCACTTTGAGGCTCTTACAAAAGAACACCCTGTTAAAGATAGGCTAAAAAGATCTCCAATTTCCACGTAGACTCTTAGGAATTTCTTTATTTTAAAATTTGTATTCAGCCTCATTTTCACCCACATGGGAAAGAAAAACAAAACACACACATCCAAACATCTTTAAAAAACATTAAGCTAATCATTTCCTTGCTATCTTAATAGATTAGGTAGTTAGCTAAAGGGACGGATATAGTGAAAATTATACTATTAGTAATATATTAATAATAATATTCATATAGCATTGACTATGTGCCAACCATTATTTTATGTATTTTACATATATTAATTAATGTTAAAACCATCCTATGAATTAAACACTAACATTACACCTGTTTTAAAGATTAGGAAATTGAAGAGTAGAAAGGTTAAGCAATTTAGAGATACCATTAGTGGCAGAGCCTAGGCCCTGTAATTCCAGAACTTGTAATTTTAATCACTACTTTATGCTGTTCAAGAATTTCATTTTCCAAAGAAAAAGTAAACAACACAATTGGGAACAGGATTCACTCAGTTTTGAAATTCAATTCCATTTCACTCTCACTATGTATTCACAACTGACTCTGCGTATACTATTTCTAGTTAAAGTTGGCCACTGGTCACAATGCAAGGAAATATTACATCATAATTTTAAGGGAGATAAACATAAAGTATATTTCTATCAAGTAACACTCATAAGGAAAAGAGTCAGGACATATATAGAATATTGTTTTTATCCGCTAAATGAGTAAAAACTAACATATACTGAGAATTTACAATATTGCAGGTATGCTAAGTGCTTTACATGCAGTAGCTAGGTTACCCCTTGTTATCATCCTCTGGTGTAGGTGCTATTATCTTCACTTAATGAGTGTAGAAATTAAAGATCAGAGTGACTGAGGTGCTTACCCAAGTGTCAGCAACAAAATTTCAATCCAGATAGTACTGCAACTGCTTCCAATGAAAAATGAATAAAAATTGTCAAGTTAGATGTCAAAAGGAAAAGTTATAAAAATAATAGGGCTATTGAAGATGGAAATGTCCATGCTGGAATGGATTTCAAATGTAATACAGTTTTTGGAAACCAACTAACAAGATAAAAATCAACCACAAACTATGATAGATATAAAGGAAAAGAATAAACAGCTATTATTTTCCCATTATTCCAGAGCTGAAAAGTGCTCAGGAAAATTAAGTGTCGATATGGCAAAGACAAAATTAAAGTTTTTTTTTTTTCTAAGCATAGACACAATTAACCTGTGAAAATGACTCATCCTGGATGGTAATGAAGCAGATAGCTTAGTGAAATTGAGAAAACATATCTGATTCACTATAATGGGATTTTCAGTTAGATCAAATCACACATTGTGTTAGTCATCCTCAGTCAGGGCCTATGCTGATGAGCAGAAAGGGTCACATAAGAAAATCTTATTTTCCTCCAAGTCCAGAGGGTCGTGATTAAAAAATATGATAATAGTAAACATTTACTTCATGTTCAAATGAGGGAATGGCATGTAGATGTGCCAGTGGTGTGTGAAGGCACAGTTCTGTCTCTAGTGTATTACTATGTACTGCTTTGCCCCATGAGTTGCAGTTCTCTACCTCATACCATGGAGGAAAAAGAGACAAAGGTTTCCTTGGTTTCGAGAGAAGAAAAGGAGTTCCTGGTAATTTCTCATGCATTAGAAAAGTGAACTATCCTTAGGATGTCGTGAACAGTTCGGAAGGTGGTTCATAAAATGGCAAAAAGTAAAGGCAGGACTCACCACAGGAATTAAAGATCTCACAGTTTCAAAGATCTCTATGCTGAGGATCACTGACTTGTATTTTTATTCTAATTCTGCCACTACTTGTGTGATGAAGGACAATCAGCTTTGAGTATAAAGTGTTGGCATTTCCCTTTCTGTAAAGCGTTTGAATTAGTTGAACTCGTATAAGTTTATATATTAATAATATTCCTTTGGATTATCACTGCCTGTATCTTACAGAAGGCTGTAATAGTATCCTTTGTAATATAAGTCTAGGATATAGAGAAATATTTTAGTGTTTCTTTGAGATTTACTGTTCATGCAGTTCCATGATGAAAGCCTGTTCTGGGCTTTCAGAGATGTGCTTCTGCTGGACCTGTTCATCTCTTGGCAAGAGGGCATTCCTATTATTTTATTTTTTATAAATAATTTTTTTAAGTGTATCCATTTAAAAAAAATTAACAGTTTATTTTTGAGAGACAGAGAGAAACAGAGTGCAAGCAGGGATGGGCAGAGACACAGAATCTGAAACAGGCTTGAGGCTCTAGGCTCTAAGCTGTCAGCACAGAACCCCACACAGGGCTCGAACTCACCAACTGCGATATCATGACCTGAATCAAAGTCAGAAGCTCAACCAACTGAGCCACCCAGGCATCCCAAAAATTTATCATGTTTTGTGTGAGTGAGAGAGAGAGAGGGAACGTGCATGCATATACACATAAATGAGGGAAAGGCAGAGAGAGAGGCAGGGAATCCTAAGCAGTCTCCACAGTGTCAGCACAGAACCCAAGGTGGGGCTTGACCTCATGAAACTGTGAGATCATGACCTAAAACAAAATCAAGAGTGGGATACTCAATCAACTGAGCCACCCAGGTGCCACCCCCTTATTATTTTGATTATTCAGATTACATATTGCAAGTTTGAATATGTTTACTTTTTGAACATAGTCCTTGTTCCTATTACTAGATTTTCCCCTAAGTAGTCTGTATTTATGTTCTGAGAACGTTTACCCTTTTGTGCTCTCATCACTTACAGCAAGGGCAGGACTCACCAGAGGAATAATGCAGTTTTAAAGATCTCTACACTGAGGATAATGTGACTTGGATTTTTATTCTAATCCAACCACTTCTTGCGTGATAATAGACAATAAGCCTTCATTTTAAAGTGTTGGCATTTCCCTTTTTTCACTTCAAAGTGTTGGCACTTCCTGTTTTTCTCCAGATCACTATTTCAATTAAAATATAGAGGATCTGCTGTTCACATAAAATGGCATTCAAAGTAAAATTGAAAAATATTATGTGGAATGGTGATGTTTTCCAAAACAACCTATCAAGAATCCACGAATCAGAATTCATTCCTCTTTAAATTAAACATTTTATTAAGTAGAACATAAGTAGTGGACACTGTTGTAAAATGTGTTGTTCTCTTGTTTTTGCTTTTTACAGATCTTGATAATGTGGAAGGAATTGCTGTGGACTGGATCGGAAATAACCTTTACTGGACAAATGATGGCCATAGGAAGACCATTAATGTGGCCAGGCTAGAAAAAGCTTCTCAGAGTCGGAAGACTCTTTTAGAGGGAGAAATGTCCCATCCCAGAGGGATTGTGGTGGATCCTGTTAATGGGTACGTAATATTTGATTAGCCTAATAGGAGGAAGATATATAAATATATATATATATATATATATGTATATATTTATATATATATATATATATATATTTATATTTAGTAGTGGTAAGTTTGATTTAAATTCACACATGAATGGCCTGATTGGGAAAGCTACTCATTTAATGATTTTCTCTTACAGAAAATATGCTAACTAAATGTGCCAAAATACATTTAACTGAAATAAACAGATTATTTGTATAAAGGATATATTTACTTGATGTACTCAGATAAAGACCATACTTCTCCATTTTAGACTGCCTGACACCAAGATAAATAATCGATTGAAAGAATCAATCAATTTAATTTTTAAAGGGCATTAAAATTTAATGTATTCATAAAATAGCAAAGATTTGTATTTATATTTTTTGATACATTTACTGAGAGCCAGGCATTTTGTTAGATAGGTTCACTATACTCCTTTCCTTTAATTCTCACAATAATCCTTTGAATTAGTTGCAATTTTCATCCTTGATTTATAAAGAAGAAAAAGGTAATTGATTTGCAAAAGATCATTCAATTATTAAGTGACCAACTAGATATTTAAACTCAAGCAGTATATCCCAGAATTTACTCATAACCTGTATACTGCACTAATTTTTACTAGTCTAGGTTAGTAATCACATAATTTTAGCATAATCATAGTTTTCATAGAGTGAAATCATTTTGAGGTATGTACCACGTGTTTTAGGATGGAATAGTTTATGCAATACTCACGTAAATTTATTTCCTTTTATTTGTATTCAGAGCTATTACCTGAACACAAACAACACTGTACATATAGAAATATTAAAAAACTATGAACATTCCTAACAGAATGTCAGAATTAGATGAATAGATTACATATTTTAAAAGTGCAGTTGTTATATGTGACATTTATAAACCCATGTCTTATATTTCACTGTTTGAGACTAGCATCACAAAATGAACATACCTTACACCTTACTACACACATACAAAAAATACTTCATTGAATAGGAAACATGTGGCTTCCTTATAAACTGTGATCACCAGATTATAGTTCCTAGAATTGTTTGTGTTGAGAATAGCTCCAAACACAATTACGGTGCTTCCTTTGACTGACATTTAAACAGTGGCTGAACTCATTGTATGTGTTTTTATAAGACATAATTATAATTTCAGTGATTTTATGTGTGAATTCTGTAATTATCTGTCCTATTCCTGGCCTTTAAAACCAAACCATCTATCTGACCTTTAAATCAAAGCAATCTGAGAAACTATTTATTACACACATCTTCTACATCTTCCTGAAGCAAGATATCTTAAAACAGCATTATTGTTCTCAGTATTCTGTTAGAGAAATACTTTGTGATAGTTAGAGTCTTCATGGTGTTCAGATGACAGAAAAATGGAAGTCATAGAATTATATGATTTAGGAGGAAATTTAGAGGCCACTAGTCCCATGTCTCAATTCCTATTCAGGAATCTCATCCAGTATTTCTCTAATAGACAAGCATCCAACTTAGATTTGAAACCTATAGCATCTACATAGTTGACAGTATTTGGGGGCAACTCAAATTGACTCATTGACGCAATATCTGCATCTCTGTTATATCTAGTAGATGACTCTGTATTTGCTCTAGTGCTACAAAGAATGACTCTTCTACCTCTTCCATCAGACATTTTCTAATAGAACACTGCTATTATGCACCAACCTGAAAACCACATATATTTGTACACACACACACACACATTTTTTTTTTCTCCTAGCAATATACTACACCAGACTTTTGCACTAGGTATACAGTGGTTAATAAAACAGGCCTAACCTTAATCCTTATGAAGCGTCTTCTGTTGTCTATGAGGTGGAGGGTAGGTAGATAGAATGAGAAATAAGTGCCCAATGGGCAACTAACATAATTTCAACAGACCAGAATGGAGGAGGAAAACAAACGGGACGACATGATGGAGACTAATAGGTAGAAATTGATTTCAGTAGGTTTGCTGAAAGGCCTGAGGAGGCATCATTTAAACCAAGATTTAATTGTAGAGAAGGACTTGGCAATGGAGAGTGAGGGAAAGAGGATTTCAGATCAAGAAAATGGTGCATTTGAAGATCTTAATTTGGGTAAAAGCTTGAATGTGAGGAATGGCAACGAGGACAGTGGAGCTGCACCGTTGATAACAAGGGGAGAAGTGACGGAGATGCACTTGTCCACCAGGATGACAGCTTTGTACTTTGTCTTCGGTGCAGGGTAAAATGTGGAAGTGAGAATCAGATTTATATTTTAAAAAATCGAATCTGACTTTCCTGGGGAGAATGGATTGGAACATAGAAGTAGAATTGGGATCATGTGAAATTAATTGTCCCAATTATTGCTTGAGCATAATATAATTTTTTTTTTAAACTTTAGTTTGGAAAAGTCCATTTCAAATAGCACAGTGTAACTTTATACAAAACATTACAAAATAAGACACTTGATTTATTAACATGTTTTTCTACCATAATATCTATTTGCAGCCATACACAGAAGGAGAGCATTACAGGCTTTCTCTACCATAATAGCCTATTAATAAAATTACTCATTCTAGAGATTTACTTCATCCAGAGATTTATAAACAATTACAGAATCGGTAATGAACATGTTCATTTAATTCTTTATTCAAATATACTATTTACTGCCATGTAGGAAATCTAATGTGCTTGGTGTGCATGCACACACACATTACCTATATTATAAAATAGAATGAAATAATGTTCTTCAAAAATACTTGAGGTTTTTAATTCAGAGTTGAGCTTTACACAATGAATAGGATTTGCAGATAAGTAGATTTGGTCTCAGGGTCTTAGGATGTGCAGTCATAAGGTTAGTCACTGTCCTCTGAAGGGACAGTGTAAATACTTGTTTAGAGGCAGGGACGTTAATGGCCATTTTGAGATGAGATAAGTTCATTAAGCCTAAAGCAGAGGGCATGTGAAGGAACATAGAGAATAAATTAGAAATATGCAGAAACCTTCAATGTTGGGATTAAAAGATGGGATTTTCTTTTCTGACAACAGAGTAATCAGATGGTTTTGAGAATAAAAGTCACATTTTTTTAATTCGTGACCTATGAAAACAAGTGATAGCAATATGACAGGCATATGTGAACAACCTGTTAGGAGTTCCCTTTGAAAAGGGATAAGAGACAGACTGTGGCATTTGTAATAGGAATGGAAAAGAGACACTGGAAGAATACAGTTGGCAGGTCTCAACAATTGTTGAAATGGGGATAAAGCTGGAGGAGGAATTGGTTGTGACGGCATGTTTCTCAAGCTGATAGCTACAGGTGGATTCCCTCTGTTCCAATAATTTCACACTTCATAATTTATGTCAATAACTTAGAAAACTGCATCTTCAGTTCTGACTCATCAAAATATTATCTATAGTAAATGTGTCCAAAGCTGAGCACATATTTTCCCTCAAACATGATCTCCAGTATCCCTATCTCAACTAATAGTACCTGCTCTCTAGTTAACTGCTAGATCTTATGGCAACACGAAATTGAGTTTTTTAACTGTGAAATTTATGGCAGAGAAGTGCCTAAGGATTTAAATATTTCTAGGGTCCACCACATAATACTGTTTAATTGGGGTACATTATTAACATCAATAGTCCAAGCTTAGTGCTGGAGGATACAATTATGAATAAGAAATAATCCCTGACCTTGATTATTTTAATTTTTAATTGAAAGCATATGACATGTGACATGTCAAATATAATACAGGGCATAAGTGCAATAAATACTATAAAATAACTAAAAAATGTCACGAGGAAACAATGACAGACCTTATTTTGACAGAGAGGCTAGAGATAGACTTCATCAAATAATTGTATTTGAACAGGAGTTGAAAAATAGAGGTGCAATTTTTCTTGCCATATTAGCAGAAGGCTCGCTTAATCTAATATTTATTTAATGAATACCCAAGTCACACATATAAAAATAATTTATATTAGTTTCTGCTTTCTATAGTTCTTATTTTCTGTGTTTAGGAATCATCACATTTCATACAGATTATAAGTCTTCTACAATATAACTTTTCATTGCATAATGAAATTGATAATCACATACGTAGCTTTTGTTACATTGGCACTCTTATTTAAATATTTATCTTATATTTTATTTGAATAAAGATAATCTTAGATAATGGATCAGATCACAACAATTTCTTCGAATAGCAAAACAACATAAAATATGCTTGTGTTATCCAGAATTACCCATACTTGTGTCTGCGTGTATGTGTAATTTGGGTTGGAGAATCAAAGAAAAAAGAGTGTCACTATGGTCAAAAGAAAAACTAGAGGGGAAGATAATTGCAATTTTAACAAGTTGTAAATTAGCAACAACAATAAAACTGCATTGACTAACCATATTTAATATTTCAAGAAAGTATTAACAGAAATATAAAAAGTTGCATATTTCTTATTCACGTACTCGATTTATGCAGTTGAAGTCAACCACTTATACCAAACTAGCATAGGACTAGAGCAACTAGAATGACTGCTTCATTTGTTCCTAATTTTGTCCCAATATTGAGACCACCTGAAGAACATGCTGGATGCAAGCAAGATAAACATATTTCCATGTTTATTTCTAGGATTAGAATGTATTTTGGCTTAATAAAATTCACCAATATCAATAATTTTCATGTCTAAAAGGACAGATCAACATAATTGTAAACTGTCACAGGAATTTCAAACACTTGAACTGGAACAAAATAATGGATGGTGTGTTATATCCTCACTTGTTCCAAATCTTCCTGTTTAGATCTTAATAGGATTTTTAGTCATGGATACAGATTTTTCCCAAATGACCTCTGAAATTCTTTAGGGTCCACAAAATGTGGAAGGAAGAGGATCTACTACAGACATTTTTAAGGTCAGCAGCTTAGAAAAGCTTTAGAGCTTTATAAAGTTGTATATGAGGCAACGGAATTGAAACCTACACTTTAATTAATAACTACGGAACTTTCACATGACCCTAGAATAACACATGTGGAGGGTTTTAACCTTAATCATGAAGGAATTGGAACATTCCCTCAAAGCCCCCTCTCCCACTATTATAGCTTACACAAAAGACTTGTTTTTAAAGGCAGAAGCTTTTTTTTTTTTTTTGAGATAGAAATTAAAGCTCAAAATCTCAAGGTCAGTCAACCTGATGTTATTAAACTTATGTGCAGCTAAATCATCTTCTGTGGATTTTGAGGTAATAATAAGCAGCAATAAAGCATAGATAATTTGCATCAGGAAGACAAATTAGGCTTGACCAGATAAACCTAGTATGGTCATACTTTTTAGTACAAAGGCAATCCAATTGCCTGTCTTACAAAAATAATAATTCATCTGAGATTAAATAAAGCCTGGAGTAGATCATTAATAGCACCGTGCATTCTCATGTCAGTCAATCTGCTTTTCAATCACACGATTGTATGTTTTATGAAAGGGACAACATTTAAAAATAGTAACAGCTCAAAGATCAATTTCCAAACTTGGTACCGACACCAAAGAAAATCAATATTTGGTACTTACTCTTAGAGTAAACCACGAATGAGGCCAGTAATTATGGTCATCGTGGTAGTGGTTGTCTCTAATGTGTCTAAATGGACTGGCTTCACTGAACACATCTGTACTTCCCTGAGTACCTCACAGATGTGCCCTCCCTTTGGCAGATGAGCATTTGGTTGAAAAACAAATCAGAATGTAGTTAGATTTTATGGAAGTGCCCAGGCTTAAGAAGGGTCCCTCTATAAGGTGGCTCGTTGAAATAACATGTGTGCACTCTCGTTTGTAATGTCTTAGTTGGATGTATTGGACAGACTGGGAGGAAGATGAAATAGATGACAGCGTGGGAAGGATCGAGAAGGCCTGGATGGATGGCTTCAATCGGCAGATTTTTGTGACTTCAAAGATGCTGTGGCCAAACGGTTTAACTCTGGACTTTCACAGCAACACATTATACTGGTGTGACGCCTATTATGATCATATTGAAAAAGTGTTTTTGAATGGAACTCATAGGAAGGTAAAAGACAAATGCTGCTGTTTTTTTTAACTCACAGGCTGCTTCTTCACAGAGCCTTGTTGTGCTGTGTTAAAAATACTTTCAAGTTTATTTTTACCCCTCTGAGGTGGCTGCCAGTAGTCTCTGTGGGGTGGCTAAAGGAGGCTGAGCATTAAGTAGTGCAGCTGGCACTTGCCTCCGGGAGACCAAGGCCAGCTCACTGTGGTATGCCAGGATTTGTGGGATTTTAAAAAGAAGCTCTCAGGATATCAGGGCTGTTTTAAAACGCAGTTTTTCTACATTATTGATGAGTTTGCTATGACCGAGCAACCAACTCTATTCAAATATCTTTAATATTTGCAGCTGAAAATTAACCTATATATTATGAAAAAGTAATTATAGTGCATTTATTTGAATAAAGAACTTCATGACATTGGAATTGAAACTGAACTGAACTTCAGGGTTATTGCTGTGAATAAACATCAACTTCCTCTTGCCTCTTTTGGTAAGACCATTGCAAAGTGATTTTTAAATTCTTGGGTAAATTGAAGATGGAGTTGACTGTCTGACAGAGGCAGTGTTGACAAAACATCACCTCTACTTTTCATCTTATAATAACCTGCATGCATATAACATTATGAACTGACTTCACCTGTTTAGTTAAATAACAGAAAATGGAATGCTAGAAATTATCAAAATGCTTCCGTTGATAAGATAATAATAGTATGATACCATACTTCCTTCTTTTTGGAACAGAAGATTGCGTGATGGGCCAAGCCTCCTCATTATGAATTCTGTTTGACAAATAAATATTACATTAATCAGATAAGACCATTTCAATCATTGGTTGACTCTAACCATGCTTTTAATATTTTTCCCCAATAGTAAAATTGATTGGCATTTAACCTAATGTCTCATACTTTAAGAGGTGCCAAGTAAATATTTATGATTCCTTTGAAGGAATTGATATATACACCATGTAGATAACATTTTAATGGCTAGCATATTTTAACATTCATGGATGTAACAAAATAAAAGTAAGAATCTGTCTCGATTATTCAATATATGAAAATGCGATATGAAGAATTAAGATAAAAGTAGCAAAAATGGAATTTCCAACCCCACATTATTTAGATAAATTCAATTCTTTAATATTAAGTGGAGTACAAAATTATTTTTCATACTGTATACAGTATCATTTTATAAATGGTGAAAGGTGGAAAGGTAGTATGTTCGGAGGTGTTACTCCTTATTCCTCTTCTACAAACCTACATGTGAAAACAGCACTTATCACATGAGTGCTCCAGTTAAACAACAACAAAATGCCAACTAGAACATAAAGGATATACTAAGAAAATCAAAACTGAAGTTAGTGAATCTTGTTTAGCTACTTACTACTAATGTTTCTGTGTTCAAAATTAAAATCTTTACCTCCCTCCCTGTCATTTCCTAGATTTCTTCAATTTGCATTAGCCCAATTAGGTAGGAGAATCCCTTTCACTCCCAATTTTGTAAGACTCTGTTTTATTCCTTGGGTATTGGATAAGCAATATCACAATTTTCATAATGACACTAATTACTCAGATCAGTTTCTGTTCCAGGTTATGATACTGGAATATCATAAAGAACAGAGACAAGGAAGAGTGTCAGGCAGTCCTTTTAATGTTTGCACTTTGTGACCATATGAGTAATGTCGTATATGAGAGCACTTAAATGGATGAAATACAAATGGAGTCTCCCTAAAATAACACGTCCTAAAAATAGGAAAATATGCTCACATTGTGAAATCCATTTTTCAAATATACTGAAGGAAAATATATTAAGATGTTAGATCATTATGTTTTATACTTATTTGAATGTCATTTTCTCTAAATAGTTATGTTTCTAAAAGTCAGTTTAGATTTTTCACAATGTGTTTATATTTTACAGATTGTTTACAGTGGGAAAGAGTTGAACCATCCTTTTGGACTGTCGCATCATGGGAATTATGTGTTCTGGACTGATTATATGAATGGTTCCATTTTTCAATTAGATTTGGTAACGAATGAGGTGACATTACTGAGACACGAAAGACCACCCCTGTTTGGGCTTCAGATTTATGATCCACGGAAGCAACAAGGTATTAAAAACCATATAAAATTGCTTCTGAATTTTACATAAAATAATACTTCACAGTATTTGCAAAAGCTTTTATTTTGACAGTGTTACTGATGTTTTATGATAAAAGGTGTCTAGTCACTCCAAAGTCAGTCAAATCTTGGACTTTGTCACCATAAACATTTATTATTTATTGTTCAAAACAGCCTAAGCAAGTAACGGGGAATTTTATTTGAGTGAAGCTCAAGGTTTTCGCCAAATGCTTTCTTTTTCATGTCCTTTTCACAAAAGAGGTATTAAAAGTATTTAAATTTTTAAAAATGCACTTAATGTTTTTCAAGAGTATTGTGAGAAGTGAGAAAAACTTTTAGTGGGAATGGAATGTTATTTGAAAATATTTTAAAATATGTGATAAATGAAAAGAATTTTGCAAACTTGGATCTTACTGTATTTATCTGATTAGTTTCATATTGATTTAAAGAATGTTTAATTATTTTAAAGGGTATGAAAGTGAAATAATCTACCAATGTCTACTTAAAATTACATAATATCATTGTGTATTTTATCTACATGAGTTATTAATATTTATTAGGCCATCTACAAATCGCATGACTCAGAATTTAGGTATTAAGCAAAGAAAAAAGCTTAGTAAATTATGTGGAAGACTTTTTGTTATGAATCTAGATAGTTACTTTTTCTTTTATTTAGAGATATTCTTGTGGAAGTTAAATGAACATACATTTCAATGAATTTATGCAACATCTGAGAGAAGAAATACCTGGCTTACTGTAAAATGGACTTGGGCTTAAATCCAGGTTCCAACACTTTTTCTTCTGAAACTTTAGACATACCATGAAAGATTTAACAAAGAAATGTTTTCTTCATAAAATTCCCGTAAGAATTAAATCACTGTTGTGATTACTTAGAGCAGTGCCACCCACACATTTTTAATTAATTTCTTATCATTTCTCTATAAGGAGGCATATTTTTTTTTAAATTTTTTTTTCAACATTTATTTATTTTTGGGACAGAGAGAGACAGAGCATGAACGGGGGAGGGGCAGAGAGAGAAAGGGAGACACAGAATCGGAAACAGGCTCCAGGCTCTGAGCCATCAGCCCAGAGCCCGACGCGGGGCTCAAACTCGCGGACCGCGAGATCGTGACCTGGCTGAAGTCGGACGCTTAACCGACTGCGCCACCCAGGCGCCCCAAGGAGGCATATTTTTAATGGTTCCTTCCATAGAAGAATGTTAAGTAAATATTCAAAGGAATAATGTGTCACAATTAACAAAGCACATGCCTCTAATAAAAATATATGGAATTTATTGCTATGTTTCATGAGGAAATATACCTGGTGTTCTAGACGATCCCATTGACATATAATTGTTCAGAGCTATCTCTTAGATGGACAAAGCTTTTAAATTGCTTTATAAAAATTTTCAATTAAAGGCACATTAAAATGGAAATCTAGCCTTAATTACTCACCTGTTTATACAACCTTTATTGTAGAAACCATTATGTTCCGTCTTACTGAGAGAATGTGTTTGGGCAAATTGATTATTTTTCATAAACTTAGGTGAAAAAATCAATTATTCTTAGATTCCTACCCAGTTTTCTGGTAGCCAAGGACTGACTGTTAGTTAGCCAAATCTTTTGAATAAGTAATATGGTATGGAAGGATGCTGGACAACATATTTTTCGTTTAGTCAATAGACATTGAAATTGGATAACTGACTTAGCATCTAAATTTTTAATATTTTTTCCTAAATTAATCAAAGTAAGTTAAAAGTTCTCAGATGTTCAAATGCAGACATGTTATCTTACCATGATATAATTCCAGTGAAAATTATGAGAGAGAAAATGGTATTTCTCTTTATAATTTGTGAACATTAAATATTAATAAATATTTAGAAACACATAATCAGTGGTACACAAACTTGGTTATATACTGTCTTGTTAGACTATTTTTCTAAGAATAAAATAGCTGCATTTGAATAAAAAATCAATTTCCTCCATAGGGACAGATCACTATTTCTTCATGGAATGTAATAAACTAGTATTATATAGCCTTATATTTTCTCTCTCTGAAAGACTATAGTATATGATTGTTTACATTGTATAAACTTTTGTAGTATTTATACATGTATCTGTGAAAAAAATATATATATACACACAATAGATACTAACACACACACACACACACACACACACACACACACACACACCACCCCTCAGAAATACCATGAGTAATATCCAGGAATGTCATTAATGTACCATCTAAACTCTTTTAGACTTGGTGTCAGAAAATTAGTCAGCTAATTTGACCTCTCCAGATCAGAAGAGACTCTTATCAAATTACTTGTTAATAAAGCAGCTAATTTCAGGAAGGTAGACATATAATCACACTAAACAGAAAGCTACCCCTAGAAATGAATTCCTAAGGAATGCATAGGGATTTAGGGCCAAAACCTTTTTTTTTTTTTTTTCTTATATGCTACTGTTGTTTCTTCTGATTTAATTAATTAACTTTAATTCTTTTTCACTTATATTAGATATCTAGAAAAATTTTTATAATCCTCTCCTGAAATTCCTCATATAAAGTAGAACAATTGTATACTACAAACATACTTTTACCTGTTTATTCTCTAGGTTCAGAAGCACACTTTTATTTTTCCCCATGTTTAAGAGAATGAGATCATCAAAACTAAGTGCAATATCTAAAAAGGGTTGATGACTAGTTTCCTATATAGAATTAAAAATAATTGATTAGCTTCTATGTTAAATATATGAAATTTATTAACTAATAACTAACTAATTCTAACTTCCAGGAGATGGGTCAAACATTATTTAAGTCTCACAAGAGATGTTTAATGTAGATACTATAGATTCCTGTTGTGCATATGAAAATCCCAAGGATCAGGCACGTGTAGCCCTTTGCTCTCAGGAAACAATGAGCCAGGGATAAACTGAGATTCAAATTCAGGTTTGTCTAACCACAAAGTGTTTTTACGTGATTAATTTATGTGGCCAATTTTATGAAAAGTATATACCTACTATACATTTACAGTTTATTTAGCTCTGAGAGAGACAGAAAGGCAGAGAGAGAAGGAGATAGAGAATTCCAAGCAGGCTCTGTGCCATCAGTGCAGAGCCCAATGAGGGATTCTAATTCACCAACAAGTGAGAACATGACCTGAGCCAAAATCGAGAGTTAGACACTTAACCAACTGAGCCAGCCAAGCACCACATATAACTACTATACTTTTAGATAGAAGGAAACGAGTGTGTCTGTTCTGCCGTCATTGTAGTTTTGTCATTGATAAATGTATGCAAAACTTTTTTATATATATATAAAGTTCTTCACTACATTCTACAACCCAGCATTCAGAGATTTTATATTACAAAGCACTAGTATAAAGACACAGTAATCTTGAATTAATTCATGACATGTTCATTAACAACATTACTGTGTAGGTTTAGTAAGATATTTATTTTTGTTATTTTTTTTTCTAATGCCCATTTCTATATATTTTTATTTTTTTTAATTTTATTTTTTATTTTTTTTTAATATTTACATCCAAATTAGTTAGCATATAGTGAAGCAATGATATCAGGAGTAGATTCCTTACTGCCCCTTACCCGTTTAGCCCCCCCCCACAACCCCTCCAGCAACCCTCAGTTTGTTCTCCATATTTATGGGTCTCTTCTGTTTTATCCCCCTCCCTGTTTTTATATTATTTTTTATTTCCCTTCCCTTATGTTCATCTGTTTTGTCTCTTAAAGTCCTCATATGAGTGAAGTCATATGATTTTTGTCTTTCTCTGACTAATTTCACTTACCATAATAGCCTCCAGTTCCATTCACGCAGTTGCAAATGGCAAGATTTCATTCTTTTTGATTGGCAAGTAATACTCCATTGTGTGTGTGTGTGTGTGTGTGTGTGTATGTATGTATGTATATATCACATCTTCTTTATCCGTTTATCCATCAATGGACATTCGGGCTCTTTACATACTTTGGCTATTGTGATAGTGCTGCTAAAAGACATAAATAGACACTTCTCCAAGGAAGACATCCAGATGGCCAACCGACACATGAAAAAATGCTCAACATCACTCATCATCAGGGAAATATAAATCAAAACCACAGTGAGATACCACCTTACACCTGTCAAAATGGCTAACATTAACAACTCAGGCAACAACAGATATTGGTGAGGAGGCAGAGAAAGAGGATCTCTTTTGCATTGTTGGTGGCAATGCAAGCTGGTGCAGCCACTCTGAAAAACAGTATGGAGGTTCCTCAAAACTAAAAATAGAACTACCCTACAACCCAGCAATTGCACTACTAGGCATTTATCCAAGCGATACAGGTATGCTGTTTTGAAGGGACACATGCACCCCCATGTTTATATATTTTTTTCTAATGTTTGTTTATTTTTGAGAGAGGTGGAGAGAGAGAGAGAGACTGCAAGCGGGAGAAGGCAGAGAGACAGTCAGACACAGAATCTGAAACAGGCTCCAGACTCTTAGCTGTGCACACAGAGCCAGATATGGGGCTCAAACTCACAAACTGTGAGATCATGACCTGAGCCAAAAGCAGACAACTAACCGACTCAGCCACCCAGGTGCCCTAAGATTTATATTTAGTGGTAGGGTCATCATCACAAATTGTATCTTTCCAAAATTTCCATTTTGGAAATAATCACTACCAAAAAATAACCCAGAAGGCTAATTAAGGCCTTAATGCAGTTAACATATGTGTGTGCATGCACACACATGCATGCATCCCACACACAAAGTAACATCAAAGCAAGTCAAATTTTCAATGAGCATATAACTCTAAAGAGAGAAAGGAAACATTTTATCCTTTCCTCTGATTGATTGACATTATTCAAAGTTGACTCCTCTGAAATTATCCTAGATGAAATCAGTATCTGGACTTAGGATCCGACTTTACTGTTTTTTTTTTCAACTTTTAGGATGAATGCGAGTCTAATTTCTCTTCCAAACTGTAAGTCAGACTGTCTATCCATCCAATAGGAAAAACAAAATCTCCATTAGTTTATATATTTCATATTAGGTATAGAGACTTCTTACTTCACATATGATAAAACTTGGAGAAGTGAAGAGTCTAAGAAGCATGTAGAAAAGGGGATTTCTTCCCTCCTATCCTTCTGATGAAAATTTAGATAAAATAGAACAGTAGTATTCCTTTGTGGTGACGATTTATGTATTTTGTTATTTTCTAGAAATAAAAGATACTTTGATAACAAATGTTAAGTTACTAAAGTTTGTAAACACTTATATTTTATTATTTTGAGTATAGCTGACACATTGTTACATTATTTTCAGGTGTACAACTTAGTGAGTTGAGAAGTTTATATACATTATGCTGTGTTCCCCACAAGTATAGCTGTCATCTGTCCCCTAACATTGCTATTGAAATATCATTGACTGTACTCCTTATGCTCTGCTTCTTATTCCCATGACTTACTCATTCCATAACTGGAGACCTGTATCTCCCTTTCCCCTTCACCCATGATCCCAACCCCCAACCTCCTCCTATCTGACAACCATCAGTTTGTTCTCTGTATTTATAGTTCTCATTCTGCTTTTTGTTTATTCATTTTTTAAAGATTCCATTTATGAGTGGAATCATATGGTACTTGGTTTTCCCAGTCTTATTTATTTCACTTAGCATAATACCCTTTAAGTCCATTCATGTTGTTGCAAATGGTAAGATCTCATCCTTTTAATGGTTGTGTAATATTCCAGTGTGTGTGTGTGTGTGTGTGTGTGTGTGTGTGTGTGTGTGTGTGTGTAGATCATATTTTTCTTATCCACTTTTCTGTTGATGGACATTTAGGTTGATTCCATTCTTGGCTATTATAAATAATGCTGTAATAAACATGGGAGCATATATCCTTTCAAGTAATTAAGCACTAATATTTTAATATAAGCTTGTGAAATGTTTTCATATATCATCTACATCTTTATTACTGTTCTTTGAGAATTGTAATATGCCTTTAAATAATCTACCTTGAAATGCAATGTATGTAGACAGAGTATATGCGTACTTACCTGCAAATGAGAAAAGCCCCTTTATCTTCTTAAAATGAACTTAGATATAACAACATACAGGTACCTTTTATCTGCACACCCAAATGATTGTTTCTGTCATATTGCTAACTAAAATTCATTCATTCACTCATCCACTAAAATTCATTCATTAATTCATTCATTCATCAACTAACTAATATTTATCAAACACTCATCTATTCGAGACTCTATAGGGGGTAGAGTAATTCCACTTCTCTTAACTAACATATTAGGTTTGGGGGGAAACACAAAGATTTTGGCCCAGACAGACCACTATCTTGAACTTATTTTTAAAAGATACTCCTCATTTGTTTTCCTTCATTATTTGATTTTTTCAAAAGTAATTACTTCCAAAGTAATTTAATCTAGGATTTCATTATGTTGTTTTCACTGTGTTATTTCTCTGTCTTTTATTGATTTAATTTTATTTTGTCATATGTAAAAGAGTTAAGAGTATAAGAGCATAAATTTTAGATTAAAAATCCTTGTTTTCAATTATTTAGAAATAATTATAATAAATAATCCTTATTCTACTTTAATTGTTTTTTAATAAGGACAATTTGTTTCTAGACATTAGAAAAGTCATTTAAACCCTATCTCTTCAGTAGTCACATTTGCATATGAGATAAGCCTACCTTAAAAGATTATTATAAAAATTGAATTAAATATATGGTATAAGTAACAAACAAATAAATAAATAAGATAACTATCCTTGACATCGATGCACTGTGAATTTTCAAAATGGTAGCTATCGATTGTTAATAGGCACTCATTCATTAATATTGGTATATAATTTTTTTAATGTTTATTTATTTTTGAGAGAGAGAGAGAAAGACAGCATGAGCAGGGGTGGGGAAGAGAGAGAGGGAGACACAGAATCTGAAACAGGCTCCAGGATCTGAGCTGTCAGCACAAGCCTGACGTGGGGCTCAAACCCACAAACCACAAGATCGTGACCTAAGCCAAAGTCGGATGTTTAACCAACTGAGCCACCGAGGCGGCCCTGTGTATAAAAATTTTAATGCTGTTTGTCATTAAATCATATTTTTAAGAGAATATTTTTACATGAAAAGTTTTGCAACCTGCTAGAAATTCAATAAAAACTGCCACTGAGCTGTATCTGAAATATGTTGAAGTAAACTGAAGAATATATATGATTTAGGCAATTCTCATGAGAGATATGAAATTATTCAAATTAATTTAGATTTTGGATTTCAATCATGACAAGAGAAATATCACTTCCTCTTTTTTTAATGTATAGAATTCATTGAAATGAATATATTTAAAAGTTCAAGTAATGGTAATTTATTTTTAAATACTTACATTTCATATTGAATAAGAATTGTAAGCACGAATCATGCTATTGAAAAAATAATAATGTGATATATAGCATATATTTTCTTTCATTTTAAAATTTTATTTATGTTTGAGACAGAGAGAGACAGAGCATGAATGGGGGAGGGTCAGAGAGAGAGGGAGACACAGAATCAGAAGCAGGCTCCAGGCTCTGAGCTGTCAGCACAGAGCCCGACGTGGGGCTCGAACTCACGGACCGTGAGATCATGACCTGAGCCTAAGTCGAACGCTTAACCGACCGAGCCACCCTGGCCCCCCATAGCATATATTTTCAATATGAAAATGTGACATGATATACTGCTTTCAGTACTTCCTTTTTACTGTTTTAAATTCTTCATATATTTCTCAAAATATTTTGATTAAATCAACATTTCAATAATCTGAATGTTACTAAAGTAATGAATATACAGTTTGACTGTACATAATATTCATAAAATATTGAAAACACCTATTTCCCTATGAAGTATTACATTTTTAGTCTATGGTTATGGAAGAAGCATGGCTGTATCTGAACACTACTTAAAAAAATTGCTACATCTCTTGGTACCTGGGTGCCTCAGTCCATTAAGCAACCAGCTCTTGATTTTGGCTCAGGTCATGATCTCAAGGTCATGAGATGAAGCCCTGCTTCCGTCTGTGTGCTAAATGTGGAGTCTGCTTGGGATTCTCTCCTCCCCCCCCGCCCCTGCCCACCCTCCACAAAATAAATAAATAAACTTTAAAAGAAAAATTTCTACATCTCTTGTTGGAAAAAGTTTGAACTAAGCTTCATTATCCTCTGAGTTCAGAAATTGATACTAAAACCTGAATTATTAGTTTCCATAGCTTTCAAGTATATTTTTACCTTTAATAAACATGCAAAATTTAATTTACTTCTCAGAATAATGAAAAGAAAGGAATATATAAGTCAGATTGTTTCTTGCAATCTGTAGACACACAAAATAATCTATGAAATGAGTTAAATATTTATTGTATATAGCAACATTTTGAGGGTTTTTTTGTTTTTGTTTTTAAAGTCATTCCTTAATATTCGCTATATAGCACACCTAACCCAGTACAATAGTCTCATCTGTCACACCAGTCACATTTTTTGGCACTGTGCTTCAACTGCCAATACAACTTTAATGATTACATTATTTTAGTGTCGTCATTCTAAGTAATTAAAAACTATTTTTTAGTGTTTGAGTTAGAGTTTCTGATATAATCAAATGTTACTTATTGATAACTTGAAAACTACAACATAATGTAAAATAGCCTGGACATTTCCTTTGCCAATTAGATTGCTAGTGTTATAGACTTCTTTGTAACATTATGTAGGTATATATAGAAGTAAATATGCTTTATTTCTTGCCTTTCCGTCTTCTAGGAATAAATGTCACCAAAATGATGATTACCCAGATTGTATATAATCTCCAACCGTTTCAAAATTTTATGTCAGGTTTATCTTAGTTTCCGAGGGTGTCTCACAGATATTTATGGATAATACCTTTGTGAATCTCCCCTGCTTTATTGATATCTATTGCTTACCTTATCAGTGCTTCTGCTGGTTAGGTCTACTGGGATGGTCCACTGGGACAACACTTCTACCCTTGTGTGTTATACATTCTACTGGCACTACAAGACCATTCATTTTTAAAGTTTCATAAATAAAACCTGTGTTTCTTGGACTCATCAATGCACTAACATGTCAATGTGCTCCTTGAACAAGAGGGAAGTATATTCCACTCCTTTCCCTTGTGCTCATTTGCTTTCTGTTCACTTAATATCCAAAGTCACATTCTAAGTGTTAATGATCCAATTTAGAAAGAAATCAGAATTGAATATACCAGGCCTAATCTGCTATCCTGGACAGACATCATTATGTCCTGTAACCTTGCTGTCTCCTGGTACTTATCTGCACACATACCTCTATATCTTCTAACCAACATGCAAATTCCTTCTATCTTCCAGTGTGTCATATATTTTTAAATGTTTCTGAATTTTACTTAGTGTTCAGAAGATATCCTGACTACATTAATGAATATGTAATATACATACGCTTGTATATGTGTACATTCTTATGCCTACATACATATCTTAGAAAGAATGTGAACCTTAACCTGGCTAATTTTGGATGGAATCACAGTTCTCTGACACATTTACTTCCCTCCTCTTGCAGGTGACAATATGTGCCGAGTAAATAATGGGGGCTGTAGTACACTGTGCTTAGCCATTCCAGGAGGCCGAGTATGTGCATGTGCCGACAATCAACTTTTAGATGAAAATGGGACAACTTGCATATGTAAGTTTTCTTTGTGTTTTTGTATTTGTTACACTTATTGTTTGTCCATATATTTTTGAAGAACAGAAGCATATGAAACCAAGGGGGGAAAAATCAAACTTGGAAAGAGAAATTCAGATAATCACTTAGGTATAATTCTTTTTAAACTACAAATAATTAACTGAATTAATTTAATTTAAAAAGATGACCAGTGATGAAGTTTTCCAGAGTATTTGTCACTGCTGCATAATAGTTTAGTAAAATATATACGCCACAGAAGACAGTATTTCATAAAATAGGGAACCTCACTGTTAGGAGCTATAAAAATGTGTAGTTGTTATATAGATGATAGTTGATGCACATTGTAAGACCTTCAACTAAATAGTTAATAAGGTTGATTATCTATCTTTGTTGTGAAGTCAAAAGAAGCAGACAAAGAAGAGACTTAGGGAAATTCTAGACTTTGTCAAAATAGTGAATTAGTTGGATTAATTGACCTGGATTAAAGGCACTTTATTAACTTTTACTGACCGTCCTCAATTTGTTGCATCTTGTTATTCTCATGTGGCCCTTTTGAAATTTGTTCTGTCTATACATATCAAGTCCCTTGCCACAATAATAGGAGCAATTATATGTATGCATTGAATACTATATAAATGCTTCTGGAATGATTTGAATTTGTTGCATGTTACTCATGATTCTCCAGAAAAACAGAACCAATAGCATGTATGTGTATAGAAAGAGATTTGTTATGAGGAATTGGCTCATGCAAGTATGGAGGCTGACAACTCCCCATATTTGCAGTCAGCAAGTTAGAAACTGAGGAGCACCAATGGCGTAGTTCCAGTCCAAATGCTGGTTAGGCTGAAGACCCATGAAGAGCAGCCAATGTTTTATTTGGAGTCTTAAGCCAGGGGAAAACAAAACAAAACAATATCCCAGTTCAAGGCAGTCAGGCAGGAAGAATCCCTCTTATGTGTAAGAAGGTAGGCCTTGTCATTCAATTCAGGCCTTCAACTGACTGGATGAGAACCACTCACATCTGAGAGGGTGATCTGCTTAATATAGTCTATAGATTCCAATGTTAATCTCATGTAAAACACTCTGACACACACACCCAGAATGATATTTGACCAAATGTCTGGTCCCTTTATAGCCTACTCAACTTGACACATAAAATTAACTGTCACATATTGTTAAAGAATACACAAATAAATGGATTTTTCCATCAGTGATAATGATTGTCTCTGGGGAGGCAGGAGAAGTAAGTATAATGAAGAAGACTTCAACTTAACTGAAATATTTGATTTCTTCTGAAGAAGAAATAATGTGAATAAAGGATTTTTTAAAGTTTTTATTTATTGATTTTGAGAGAGAGAGAGAGAGACAGTGCAGGCATGAGTGGGGGGAGGCAGAGAGAGAGAGGGAGACAGAGAATCCCAAGCAGACTCCAGGCTGTCAGTGCTGAGCCCTATGCGGGGCTTGATATCACAAACTGTGAGATCATGACCTGAGCTGAGATCAAGAGTCAGATGCTCAACTGACTGAGCCACCCAGGTGCCGCAAGGATTTTTTAAATGATTTAATATGTGGTAATACTTGAGATATATATAGAAAGAATTTAAATGAAAAATCTACCCGTAATGTTACAATCCAACAATAAACTACTAAAACATTTTGATGTTGTTCCTTTTAATTATATATCCCTGGAGGTTATTATTTTTTACTAGTACTAATGATAATCATAGGCAAAATTTATTGAATTCTTGTATAGATTTCATGATTCTCATTAGCTGTTAATAATAGTATAAGGAAGATACTTTTACTTCTTCACTTTATTATTCAGAATGAAGACTTGAGAGTTAATAACTTTTCAAAATTCACATAATTAGCAATCAGGACATTTGGAATTTAGCCCCTAAATTATTTTATTTTGGAGGCCAAATTCTTAATTATGTTACAGTGTTACAAATTTTAGATCATACCTTGGTATAATTTATCTTGTGCTTTATTTTTACTTAATTGGAGCGTAAGTGTCTTATCATGTGACTACATCTTCTTTGTAAACATGACTTTTAAACCATTTATCCTCATTTTTCTACTTGATGTTTGATGTTACTTCTGATCTATTTTTACACACCATTTGTGCGTTTCCTTACTGTTTATGATCCCTTCTATATTTTAGCACATAGTCCATGGTCAATTTGTTGCATCTTCTTTACATCTTTTTTAAGCATTTGGAATAATAACACCAGCTTTAAATTCTATTACTTTTGAATTTTAACTATTTGAGATGAGGACTTTGGCTTTCTTTGTATTATTCTCTTTATCTTCTAAATTTCATTCCTTATTATAATTTAGGATTTCTGACAAAAATATTATTTTGAATCATTAATCATTGTCTTTATATAACAGGTTTTGACATATATAGCTAGTTTGTTGATCAATTTTATAATGTTTTCTTTTTGACCTGAATCAGTGCTTCACTAGTTGTATTGCTCAGTATTCAAACTTTAGCTCCTCATTGTTTAATTATTAATTTTCACTGAAGTGTAGGATAAAGTATTAAAGTTGCTTCTTTAGAATAAAAGAGTACAAAGATTGTATACTGTGGAGTTCTTTTGTTTTCTAAATAAGTCTCCTTTGCATTTATATGTGATTAACAATTCTTCTGAATATTAATTCTTGGCCAGACAAAAATTTTCTTCAAACTTCTAGAAATACTTTTTAATTTAATTTAATAAATACTATTTAATTTATTCTGGGATAATATACTTGAGAGCACAATTATGAATTTTACTTCTCTGGGAAAGCTTTTTTCATTACTAGTGAGATTTTTAAATTGCCTGTAAGACAATTCATGTAGAACATAATTATTTGAAGTATACTTTCTTTGAGTAATCAGGTGGTTTTCCTTCCTTTGTTCTGTGGTGGTAATATTTTGTAATTCCTATTTTGTTGTTGTTTATTTATCATAAGAAGAGATCTATCGAGACCCCTAGTTTGTCAACAGACAAGAATTAAGCATTGCTTTGAACAGCGTAAAGTCTGTCTAGTTGTCCACTAGCCTAAATCATAACTTAGGTATTGAGAGAATAGGTATAGTGTATATGCAGATTTCTAACTCAGTTTTTAGTGTCTACCACACGTTCATATAAAATTATTTTTCTGGTATAAAATGAGATATTTTGTTGTGCCCTCTGAATAAATCTGACACTTTGAATGGTGAACACACACACACACACACACACACACACACACAGAGTTATGTGTGGACATCCACCAAGTCTCATCCTGACCTTGGTCTATCCCCAGACTTCCTCCTAAGGATGGAAGGTAACAGTGCAAGTATCTCCTTTTTTGGTAAGCACAGACCTCACAGTCAGTATTGAGGGAGCAAAGGGTTTGTTTAAAGATAGACAGCCTTGGAGCACATGGGTGGCTCAGTCTGTTAAGCCTCAGACTCATGATTTCAACTCAAGTCATGATCTCACGGTTTGTGAGATGAAGCCCTACATTGGGCTCTGCACTCACAGTGTGGAGCCTGCTTGGGTTGTCTCCCTCCTTCTCTCTCTACCCATCCCCACTCTCAAAATAAATACACATGAAAAAAAAAACAGGTTTATTCCATTTTTAGTGATATGAATTAGAGAAACTTTTGGCTGAATATT
The DNA here is from genome assembly GCF_014898765.1 of Herpailurus yagouaroundi. Taxonomy (NCBI): domain Eukaryota; kingdom Metazoa; phylum Chordata; class Mammalia; order Carnivora; family Felidae; genus Herpailurus; species Herpailurus yagouaroundi. The sequence continues at coordinate 24,349,128 of NW_024412395.1, read as the reverse complement.
TAAATCCAGTCCTATTGGTCTTGTAATAAAGTAAAAATTCCCTTAGGATGGTGTCAGTCAAGTTATCGAGGGACTGAGTTTTCAGGGATCTTGTGAGTTTTTATCCTTCATCTTAATTTTCATACTGGAGTGAAACAGAAGGTCTATACATCAGATACTGATATCTTGATGACTTTTTAAGCTTGAAATGTTCTAATTAATTATTTAATTTTAGTTGTGTGAATCATAATTATCTGGGTCATTGACTTCCAAATTATTTTTCTATTTCCTTCACTCTATGCCCCACTAAAAACTTAGGGATTCCTTATGAGGTGGCATATCTATACCTATATCGATATTGAAGTAGAAAAAATACTAGCCATTGGAAATCTCTGTGTAAGTAAAAATTGGGGGAATTTGGCTTGTAAGGAAAGACTGTACGCGGAGTTGGTCATGCAGTTATGTTAGGAAATTTGTTTTTATGACCAGACACATGTAATTATACATTTGGTGAAAGATAGAAATGTTTCTGTATTCTTGGTGTCTTTCTAATCTCTACAATACACTGATGATATAACTTCAATACAATATAAAGATATAAGAAAGAAGATTATATTATCTATACTTGTTAGACTAAACAATGTTAAATCAACAAAACCATGTGAGATGTTCTTTGACAATTTGTTGTTGCATTTGACTGTTTAAAACTCTACTGTATCTCTAATATGTCATGCAACTTACCTAGGTTTCTTTCCAATGTAATGGGAAAAAATAGGATAGACCATAAAATTACTCATTTCTTACACAGAACTCAAAGTGTGTTTATATAAATTATTCCATTTCTCATATTTAATGGCAAAGGTTTTCAAAGGATATGTTAACCTTCTTAGTTTTCAGATGAGGAAATTCAAGCGCAAAAGAAGTACACACAGAGTTTATGGTTGCCGAGTATGGTATAAAAAAATATGAGTGTGTGACTGACGTCTTATTAATACTGATTCCTCTGAGCTTCTCATCTAGTTCAGGCTAGATTACAGTTTTATGAATTTATCTCAGCTGGATTAAGTCTGTAATCTGAGTTAACAAAATACATATTGCAACCATTGAGATATGATTGTTCTGGTTCCAGTCATCCTCATTGAATTGACATCAAATGAACAAAAACCCATTGGCAGTTGGTCAGGACAGAATTAAACACCAATGGTTGTTTCTCAGTGAATTTGCAGCATAAGGCTATGCCAGAGAGGCATTCACCCAGCAGAAAAATATTGGCATGCTACATGATTGATTAAGGATGAATTCTAATTCCATGCCTGGAAGGAATCAAGAATGAGAGTAGGCTGGACTCTTTGTCCTTGTGAATCTTGTGTGGCATGGGCACATCCTCTCACAGTTAGAAATGAGGCCTGGTGTAGCATAGGAACCTGGAACTGACTGCCCCAGAGAGACATATGTAAAGCCCATTGATCAATTATCAAGTGAGGTTTTTTGTTTGTTTGTTTGTTTTAATTTATTTGATGCCTTTGTGGGGGGAAATACTACATTCAAAATTAATAAATGAGGACAAGAATAATCCCAAGAAAGTAAGCTCCTGGAAAAAAAAAAAAAAGATAGTCACTATTTTTTTTCAACAGGATATTTTTGCCTAGAGTAATAAGACAGTAATTCTTTAAATTCTTCTTTAGTGGCCTGAAAGAAAAGACAGGATTTTCCAATGTTCTTTTCCTAAGAGAGCAACTTAAACGTATTGATCATCCAAGGGTAGCCTTGCACAATTATATGTCAGTGGTACTCTGTGACCTTCTTTACCTTGTGGAACACCAGATATATTCCTCTGTCAAAAACAGTGCTCCACTATGGCTAAGCCATTTATCTGTTCAGCTGTGACAAGCCTTATGTTCTAGGATATATGCAATCTAATGTGTAGTAAAAAGTTTAAGGCACTAAAAAGTTTAGAAGCCCCATCCAGATGAATATTTATGGCCTTCTGTGCATAGGAACTCACAGAAGATTATGTACCACTTAGGTTGGCTGCTCAGAAGACCACTCTATCTAATGAAAGGTCATCCTGCTGTGATATAAAGGAGAAAATTCAAAACCCATGGTAGCATTATTTGCACTGCCTTCCTATATAGGCAAGCTTATATACATCAAAACCACTACAACTTGAAGTTTTCTTTTAGTTTTTTTTTTTTTTTGTCTCCCTGCCTAAATAAAGGGATAGTTAGAAATTCTCTCAAAATACAAAACCAATTTGTTAAATAAATATGTTGTGATATGAGATGTATAAGGATAATAGAAATTTTATTTTATTTTTTTGTAATGGGATTCATGCTTTTATGGCTAAGTTATAATGATTTTGATATAGTTAGCAGCTAAACATTAGTTGACAGAAGAGACAGTATTACTTTATATCTATGTTACCAGACCAGGATTAAAAAGAGGATAAATGAATTTAGAAACATAGACACTTGTTCATGGGCACCATAGCTTATTAAACCAAGGTTAGGAACATATGTATCAAGTTCAATTGCTGAGCTGAGATCCAAATCTGAGATTATTCCAAATTAAAATAAAATAAACCAGTTTATTAGTAATGTTTCTCCCTTTACTTCTTTTTTTTTTTTAATGTTTATTTATTTTTGGATAGAGACAGACAGAGCATGAATGGGGGAGGGTCAGTGAGAGGGAGACAAAGAATCCAAAGCAGGCTCCAGGCTCTGAGCTGTCAGCACAGAACCCGATGCGGGGCTCGAACTCACAAACTGTGAGATCATGACCTGAGCCGAAGTCGGAGTCTCAACTGACTGAGCCACTCAGGCGCCCCTCCCTTTACTTTTTTATAATCTGGACATTTACTCCTGCCATCCAATTTTTTACTGGGAAGTAATTCTAGAGTGCATATTTCCCTTTGTAGTGTATGGAAGGGTCATGTGGAGACCTTCTAATTTCAATGTTCTAACAGCAGGTATCATAGGATGTATGAAACCTGATAGTTCCTTGCTGGGAATATTGTGATTCATGTCATTTTAGCTTTGATCCTGGTTAAATTAAAGGATTATTTATGACTTTGTCAGTTTTCTGGTGAGATCATGTTGTAATATTTTTATAAGAAGTGACCCTAGCTGTAGAATTATGGATTCTCCATCAGTTTTCAAATTCATAGTGCAAAGCACAGCTCTAAAGCAAAGCTTGCATTTCTAGCACTTGTTAATATACTGAAAGCAATGTATGTGTCTGCCCAAACACACAAGTGCTATATAGGTTCAGTTACATTAAACATCAGAAAAGAGTGACTTTCATGGAGGTTTCCTATATGTTCACTGTTTTGGTGTGGGGGAAAATTTATCACTCCCTCTTTCTGTTTATCTACATATAAATCTTTTTTTTTTCATCAATTAAATTCACTTCATCAATGATGTTGGGTGATTGTAGAAGGCTATTAGCTTTTTTAGCCACTTGAAATGAAATTGTTTTCATGAAGTATTTATACAATCCCCAGAGATAGAATTTCTCCCTATAATAAGGCTGTGACATAGGATTATCCATCTCTGCTAATTCCAGGAATTTAGGCAGCAAGTAATTTTTAACATCTCCTCAATGCCTGGTTCTATTCTAGGTTAATACCTCTATTCTGTATGTGACATTCCCTTCCTACATTCAAGGATTTCAAATGGAAACATTAGATGTATAAAAATTAATTATAAAATTACTCCTTTATAGAGGTTTTTGCAAGGTAATAGAATACTAATCTTATTTTTTCTGGATACTATTGGCTCCCTTAATGTGATGCCAAATATATTTGCTTCATCATATAATTGATTCTCACAAAAGTATGTAGATTGCCTGGTCATTAACTGGGGTGCTATGATATATGACTTTGCCACCCAATTCCACAGAGTTAGGTCAATGCTGGGAAAAAAAGCCCATGCTTTTTGAATGTCTAAATTGCCATTTTATCCAGATTATCACCTATCACATTAGATGTCTTCTTTTTGTTTTATTTTTTAAATGTTTATTTATTAGAGAGAGAAAGAGAGAGAGAAAGAGATCGTGAGTGGGGGAGTGGTAGAGAGAGGCAGAGACACAGAATCAGAAGCAGGTTCCAGGCTCTGAACTTTCAGACAGAGCCCGACACAGGTCTCGAACTCACAAGCAGTGAGATCATGACCTGAGCTGAAGTCGGATACTCAACCAACTGAACCACACAGGCGCCCCTAAATGTTTTCTTGATAATGGACATTGTTAGCTCCAAAATAATCTGTCTTCTATCATTAAAAATCCTGCCCATTCCCAATTGATAGCATTCTTAACATGGTTTCTGTGTGACATAGAAACTACTGACTTGTAACTTCTGTCTACATCTGGAAGACTTGGGTTAGGACTAGAAAAAACTAATGATGTCAAATACTCAGTATGTTTTTTGTTTTTTTTTTGTTTGTTTGTTTGTTTTGTTTTTTTTTAATATTTACTAGTATGTCAACAATTCTGAAGGGTCTGAGATTTTTACCCTAGGCAAGCTAAAATGTGAACCTGTTAAAGCTTCTTAGATTCTGACAGAAGACCCACAACTCCTGGATCAGACACAGAAGATGTTATTAGTCATGTCACAGCAGGCAGCATGAGTTTCCTGTTCATATTCTTCTCCTTGTCCTACTCACCCTCAAATCATGTGGGGGCAATGCACAGGCAGGTCTAGGTGGAAGCTACATACACAGTGAATTTGTATTCACACTGAGGAACCTCAAGCTTGAGTCTACTAAAAAATCTTCCCAAACTCTGCCCCTAAGGAAGACATTATCTTTACAATTTTGGCCAAGAGAAAAAAATTCTCTCTGCTGTAGAAGGTGGCATTATCTCTGTCTTCCAAGGCTGTGAGCTATATAAATATTCTTGAAGAAAAGTCCAGAATAAAAACTGACACAAGAAGTATAGAAATGCAGTGGAGAAATGCCTCTTGTTCAACAAATTGCAGGGCCTACAAGAGGACTTGCAGACACTCTTTTAAATGTCAAATGTATTTGTATATATTTCATTATATCTGTTCTTACAGATATAAGCAATGCCTAACAGCTATTACGAATGATAATGATATACAGCAATGACATTGATGCAGATCAATAACAGCAGTGAATATAACAAGATGAAATTACCCCAGGAGGTTGGCTCTATTGGTTTTCAAACAATTGTTCACATTCTGTCATGAAAAATGAGAATAAAACTTTGGACGTTGTCATCATGTATTTTTGAAAAGTGCCAACTTTGTATTTGCAAATATCATTTAAAAATAACCATCTACCACACATATTTGAAACCATGTTTAAAACCAGTTTGGAAATTTTGCCTATTTGCATTCCTTCCATAATGATCTAAATATCAGTTGAAAAACATTTGAACTCTTAACAGACTTAAAGACCTTATCTCTAAATTGATTATGTTAAAGAATATTTAGTTTAAAAATACTAATTTGGGGGAGAGCAGTTTGTCCTTCCCTAGACACCTTGCTCTTCTTTAATATAATTGTAATTGTGCAGAAGCAGCTTTAATTTCACCCTTGTATATGGATATCCTTGATCATTTCTTAAAACTGTCAATTGGGTTTATTTGATCAAATAACCATGTGAAAGCCAAGTTTTTTAAATTGGTGGGATTTTATCAGGAAAAAAAAAAAGATGGTTTCTGGGATTTTCTAGTCCTCAAGCTATCAAACAACCAAATTGATGTGATACATCATAGAAGTAAACTATAGAGAGACTACAGGAAATCTTAAAGCTGAACTTAAGTTTGGGTGAAAACTGATTGCATCTCAAATTAGTTTTCTTATCTGATTAGATTTTTTTAACTGAGATTGTTGACCATTAGGCTTAATCACTATAGAATAGAAATTAATCAAACCACTCTTCATTAAATGCCCAGTTCTAAGCTGATCTTATATGGAGTCAAAGAAGAAATTATACCACCCTCAACAATCTTAGGGTCCAATTGACCAAATTTGGGACTCAAGTTAGGAAAGTTTGCATGCTATCGGTGATCGATTGTAGAGATTTTGAGAGGAGAGTTCTGTTGTAGAAAAGGCCAGACATATTCCAGTACTTCCACTTTGCTTTGGTTACTAACCCTCACAACTATTTGCTACTCAGAGTTCAATGGGAGAACCAATGATTTGCCCTCTTTGGTTTTAAATTGTTGTCGTTTCCTATTTGGAACTTGTTCTATATAGATAACAATTTATTTATTTTTTTTTTTTTTTACTTTCAGCTGACCTTACAGAAATGACATCATTAGAGAAATTGCTGCTTCAGCATTTTGTTATTGAAAAAGGATTAGAATTAAAAAGGGAGATAAAATTACTCTCAGTTCCTGCATATAGTGTCTGCCTGTCTGAGAGGGGATAGAAGAAACACAGGCTTACCTTTATTTGAATTGAATATTTCATTCACTGTACTGATTAGTTTTCACAGTTAAGGCCTTAAGCAAGAGTCTGAATTTAATGGGCAGTTTTTCTTTTCCAACCACAGGAAACCTCATGTCTTGTGCTTCACTGCAGATTCTCCGCAGTTAAGGTTGAAGGGTCGTATTCCCTCTTCCATTCTTTGGAGCAGGGAAAATGCAAGGATTAAGGGAGTGCTGACACCAAGTGTTCTGGAAATGTCATATATGTTTTCCCAATATCCCATATTATTCACTTGTATATAGGTTTTGTGATCATTTATCAGTTCAAATGAGTTGTCCAAAATAAAGTTTAAGGCCATCAGGTGGAAAGATTGGGTTTGTTTCTCCTAACAATAATCTAACTTTTGATAATTCAACACCTTTTTTGGTCCATGAAACATAAACTATTTACTTTAACCATTGCTACACATTCCTATCTCTTTGTAAACTCTATTGAATCCACTCAAAGTGAACAATAACAATCATCATAATACTTTGTTTTTAAAATTTTTTAGTGTTTATTTATGTTTGGAAGAGAAAGACGGGGGTGGGGGAGGCAAAGGGGAGAGGCAGAGAGAGAGGGAGACACAGAATCCAAAGCAGGCTCAGGCTCTAAACAGTCAGTACAGAGCCCAACACGGGGCTCAATCTCAAGAACAGTGACATCATGACCTGAGCCGAGATCTGACATTCAACCCTCTGAGACACCCAGGTGTCCCTAACACTTACAATTTGTGAACAAATCGCAATGAACTGAATTCCTAACACTTGATTAGAGAACATGGAGTATTCAGAGAAAATACTGCATAGAATCTGGATGTACAATGAGATGATTTTGATTAACTTAATAGTTCCATGAATACCTAACCAGACCTGAGTTTTTCTCCCACTTGCAGACCAGCAAAGTAAATGTGACTACCATGGCTGTGTTATTGCCTTGTCTTTTCACTCTGATTAATTTGGGGTGCACTTATCTGTAAAATGAAGGTAGTAAAATTTTTTGCCATGCCTACCCTGTCAAGGGTCATGAAGATAATTGAGATTATGAATGAATGCCCTTTAAAAAGTAAAACTACATGCTCAACATGAATATGAGGTGGTATTATGTTATTATTATTGTTATTAGTGATTATTTTGGTGACAGTTTAAAATCTTTAAAATTCTTAGTAGAATAATTATTTTCAGAAAAACTTACCTTTTTCTCATTTCTAGAGATGGTTGTCACTACAATGTTAAGATGTCTTTATATTTTCAATAAAATGAATCAATATTTTTGTTATTAAAATGAAGTTTGCATTGTAATGAACTGAACATGGCTAGTATTGTTTTTATGACTTTGATTTTTTTTTTAACCCTAGTTAATTCTGGAGAAGTATTGCCTCACATATGCAAAGCTGGAGAGTTCCGCTGTAAAAACAGACACTGTATCCAAGCTCGCTGGAAATGTGATGGTGATGATGACTGTCTAGACGGAAGTGATGAAGATTCAGTAAATTGCTGTATGTTTTCCTTCAAGTAATATTACATTTTCCTGAGTCTTTTGAAAAATCTAAAAATATCTTTGATAAAGAATTGAACTCAGCTTTTTTTTTTCCTTAGTCTACAGAGAGTAGATTTTAGATTGTCTTCTTGCATGGTTTTAAAGCACTGTTTTTCTCATCCTTTTCCATCTTTAATATTACCATTTTAACTAGAAGTCCTTATTACCATATTACCATATGGTAATATTACCATATTATAATATTTTTATATAATAATAATAATAATAATTTATTGTAATAGATTTTATTACAATATATTGTAAAATATATTTATTGTAAAATAATATATTGTAATAATAATTACAATATTACCATCATACCATATTACCATATGGACCAGAAGTCCATATTACCAGAAGTCCATCCTTCCCTCCTTTATACTGTCAGTGCCACCACACCATTGTTAGAAAGTTGCTATAGGAGATCCTTCTGGATCTCTGAATTCGAAGATGTGGAAAATCAATTGAAACTCCCTCAAGTCAGAACTACTCACACAGAAGGTCACGATCTACTCCATTGCCCCTTGGCATCAGAGCCTTGAAGAAGATCCGAGGACACAGACATGGTTTTGGAACATGTCATTACCTAACTTCACTGGCTCAGTACATGGTAGGAGACACATATGGGGCACTCCGATAGAAATTCAAGGTTTGATTTTCTTCCCTTTGGCTTCTGTTTAGCTGCTTATCATTTCCCATAGTCGGAATAATTTTATGTTTCTGGTTAGAATAAGGAATTGTCCCACATATATGAAAGTAAAACACTTTGAGAAACACCTTAAAAAATGTTTTGACAATATATTTGATTAGAGTCATACTGGAATGGCTTTGAGATATATAAGATCTTTTTACAGGGAGAGAGGTATGTGATTTATATATGTTATCTTTGGTCTTTTAATTTGACCCAGATAAATTATTTTAAAAAGAAAATTATTTTCCTTTCAATTGATGACATTTTCCAGGGTAAAATAGTTGAGCTAATTGAGTTAATTAACAGTCCATTTTCTTTTCTTTCTTTTTCTTCTGTTTTTATTTTTTTTTAATCAAGACTAAAAATAACGTTTTAACGATTCTTTGTTAATAATGGACAGAATTGGTCTGGGTGTCTATATAATGCAACTATCTGCATTTAGGGATAAAACCCAAATATGAGCTCTTAAAAAATATTGTGTGTACATAATATAGAAATTGCATTTAATACATGAATTGAACACTATTTTCCCTTAATTTTCAAACATGGACTCTGACTTCAACATTATGTGCTTCATATTTTCAACCTTATTAATATCTATATTATAAAGTGTGAAACCATAAATAACACATCAAATACTAAGTTGATACAATTATACAAAAACTTTAGAATGGAGGAGCATTTCATCTAAGGAGAAAGTGTTTTTTCTCTACTTTTTGACACAAATGGTGTAGTATTTATTGAGTAAATTGATAACCTCATTCCTTCTGACTCATAATGTTTATTCATGGCTTTAGTAAATGCTCCCTGCATATCAGCTTCCAGCATAGTCACAGAGCACCTGTACAGAACACGAGTATTTCATCACGATAGTCATGCACGATAGTCATCCTTCTGTGTGATTGTTCTTTTCACCAACTCACAAAGAAACTAATTTCCTCTATGAGCATATGGGGCATTACATTTGTACTGTTAATTGTAGTATTAAAATTCCTCGTCAGGATTTTTTTCTTGATTATTTTCATAACTTTCCATACCACCATCCAAGCCTATGCCGTGGGCTTTTCCTACAGTCCTTTATTTCACATATAATCCATATTCAACTCTAAATAATTAATTTTTATCTTTACCATCTCTCAATCCTCACTGGCTAAATTAGCCTCCTATCCTAGATTAACTCAGCACGTGCCCTGCTATTATTCCTACCACTATTGCTCCCTTAATTAAAGTCCACTTTCCATTCTGTTTCCTGAGTTACCAGTATTTATAGAATGAAGTCTAATCTCATTATTTCAGTAAATCTATAACTAACAAAAAAATCCACCGACTCATATATAAAGCACTGCATGTCATGACTCATGTTTACATTTTCAGCCTTACATGCGTATCATCGTACACTTACAATCTTTGTTCTTATCAATTTGGACTGCAAGTGGATCTCTAAAAAAATGTCCTCCTGTTTCTCTCCTGTGTAACACTCTAATCTATGGAAATCACCATAGTTGCACATTACCTTTATAGGGAAGTCTCTTGTGAACATCAAAAAATCTTCTCTATATAGCCCAGTTGGAGTTAGACATCTCATGTGTATTTCTTTATCATGTTAGTTAACCAACAGTATCACAATCATATGCTTCCTTATCTTGGTGAATATCTTTATGAGGAGACACATTATGTGGTAACATCTTTGTAGTCTCAGAGTGTAACACAGCACCTCACACCTGGAGAAGAGATCACTAAACAAATGGGGCAATGGAGCACTAAACCTCTCAGGCCTCCTTCCAGCGAGATGGTATCTTTTCTAAACTTGCAGTGATTCAGACCAGCATTATAATCCTGAGATTCCATGGTTAATATTCCAACACTGTGTAATTCCTTTCAGAAGATTATTTATATTTTAAATACTCATAAGGTTTGACTTTGAATTCTGTTATCATTCGATTTTCTATCATTTAGCTTCTCAATTCAAATTGCAGGACTGTGAGTTGTATTTATGCCTCCTTTTTGGACTCTGATTTACATCATTGATGAAAACTGCAAAGGTCCTTGATCAAGCTTCACTGAAATACTTTTGCATAATCTTGGTACTTTAAAATGTTGACCATCTAACATATTGAATGACTTTCATTCTCATGAGCAACTATTCTTGCTCAACTCCCCGAAGTGAGTAGAAAATGTTAACCGTGCTCAAATGCCAGGAAACATAAGGCTTTTCCCCCTATCTTTTTCAGTATGCATAATAAAAACTTTGTAAAAAGTGATAAAACCACTCTCTCACCTAAGGTACTTTAAGATACAGTGTTTTATAGAAACTGGCTGGAAAGGCATACATTTGCTATGCAACAGCATGATAAAATGGCTATTTTTCAAATTCTAAGTAAAACTAATACCAAAATTTATTTTTATCATACAGAAGTGCAACTATTGGGCACAAGGAAAATTACTTCAAAAAGAATGTGAAGTGGTGAAACAAATACTGAGGAGCATGCCAATTCAGTTAGGAATTTAGCCTCCAGGATGCAGGAAAATAATCACAGAAGGTTAACTTTAAGATGGCCTCCTGCTGTGTTTAGATATTGGAGGTTTAATCCTTAGCTGTGCACAGCTTCCCATATGAGGATTGGTCTTGTCCTCAGTATATCTTGCAGATGCATGTTTATTTTTTGTACTAAGGGTAAAAACTCATGATGCTCATTTTCATTATTAAAATTATGCAGGATCTCATATTTCACATCAACTCTAAGTCACAAATGATGCATTTTTTTCTTCCTTCCAGTCCTAAGAAACATTGGACAAAGCATAACCAAATTAGGCTTATTTAATATTTCAATAAGTACTGAGTGGATGTGTGGCTTAAGAAAATGTATTTTTTAATATATGATTGAATTATTTGATACATATTTGTTATGTTTCATATTAAAATATGAGGTATTTCAAATATGTTTGGCAAAAATTCTGAAATTGAGTCACTGTGATAAGGGGTGGGAAACAAACTTAGTAAGATAGTTGATTTTAGTGAAGACATAAACAAATTAATGTGTTTCCTTTTATGTGAGATTTAATTTCTTGGTGTCTTCATAAAAGTATTATATTTTAACACAGCCTAGAATATTAATACTTTCCTCAAAATATGAAACAATGAATGAAAGAAGCTGTGACATTTATTATACTATAATAATTACTATGACTTTTCTGTAACTATAACTTAAAATAATCATAATTTATCCAATTTTAAATTAATAACCTTGTTTCTTCTCTTCCTACACCCCTCCCTTCCTTCCCAGTCAATCATAGCTGTCCTGATGATCAGTTTAAATGCAAAAATAATCGCTGTATCCCCAAGAGATGGCTCTGTGATGGAGCTAATGACTGTGGAAGCAATGAAGATGAATCCAATCAAACCTGTGCAGGTAAAGGTTTGCTTGAATATATACATAGATCCCTTCCAAAGTTAGTCTCCATAAAAATGGAGGTCAGTGCTTTGAACTAAGCTGAACCTTCCTAGGGCTGATGATCTTATTATTGTTGTAGTAAATGAATTCAGAGTTGGATGCCACAAAAGCTAGAATACAAATTAACTTTTACTTAATTCTTGGGCATGACTCTGCTTTCCAAAGTAATTTGGCACTTTATCTATCCGTATTGGTTGAGTGTCAATATACTATTTGGACAAGACTTGTTCCTGCTAAATCTTAATTGGCATTGGAGGTTAAGGTTTGTTAGCGTGCTGTGATATAGGCCATCTCACAAGGACAACTGGTGTGTGTGTGTGTATGTGTGTGTGTGTGTGTGTGTGTGTGTTTTGTTTTGTTTTGTTTTACATTAAAAAATTATGTATTTATTTTATTTAGTCTGCTACAGAATACCTCTGTAAATAGTTTTCTTTTCCTGGGACATTATTTATGTGGGGATAATTTTTTTTTTTCATGAAAGTCCCGAGATCATGAAGCCTATTTACATTGCCATATAATTTATCCCACTGTAATAAATCTGTGAATCCCTAATCAAATTCTCTTTGAATGAGAATATATAGCTTGTGGTACAGGTTACAACAGATTGCCAGAAAGGTCATGATTAGTCAGATAAGTGTTGAAAAATAATATTGACTAGCAGCAGCCTAGAGCTACTTTTTAAACAATGAAAAGAACTGTATTTGATGACTCATGTTGATACGATTAGTAAATTTTTTTTCAATCATTACATAGTGCAATGTCAAAATGTATCAACTCTTCCCCTCCTCTATTTTCCAAAATAAGTCTCACTAAATAAAAATTATTACAACCAATTACTGAAAACTGTAAAGGCAGCATGTGGAGAAAAGACCCGAAGCTCTTGAAGCCTGGTCTGTACTCTAGGTTGGGCCACTGGTTTTCTCTTGGGAAAGCTTGTACTTCTGTGCAGTGCTATTTCCCTGTATACTTCTCTCTGCTCTCCCAGAGTATGAATTAACTAGAAAATATTTCCTTGGGGCGCCTGGGTGGTGCAGTCGGTTAAGCGTCCGACTTCAGCCAGGTCACGATCTCGCGGTCCGTGAGTTCGAGCCCCGCGTTAGGCTCTGGGCTGATGGCTCGGAGCCTGGAGCCTGTTTCCGATTCTGTGTCTCCCTCTCTCTCTGCCCCTCCCCCGCTCATGCTCTGTCTCTCTCTGTCCCAAAAATAAATAAAAAAAAAAAGTTGAAAAAAAAGAAAATATTTCCTTAACAGATTTTCATCATTTACTAAACAACAATGAAAGAGCAAAACAGTTGCCATTCCATAATCCTAACCTGCATCTTATATTCAGTTCTTTATCCACAGTTACATATTAGTGAGGATCCTGGGCAATTCTCTTGTCCCTATTGTCTCTGCTTCAGTATTTTAGAGTGATTATTCCCAAGATATTTTGTGTGTCATGGAAGGCTGTTTTACAAAGGACTACCTAATCAAAAGGAACCCCTAGAGACCCTCTAGTCCTAGCCTCTCCCTTCGAGCCCATTCATTTCATAGCCAAGGCATGGGAGAAAGCACTTGCCTTAACTCACATCATTGGTAAGAGTTTAGGGGAAACTCGATGTATGATTAATTCTCCAAGCCTATAATTTTGTTATCAAACTATATTATTCTATCAGTTAGAATTTTAGGTATGGTCAATTTGATTTTGCCCAGATTGTTCTTACAATTATGACTATGATTTATAATGAAGCATCTTTCTAAGCTGGTACAATTTTATTATTTTTTAAGGTTAAGGTATAATTCTGAGACTATGTTTCATTACATCCTAAACAGATAGGTCTGTTTTCACTTTAAAAGAAAAAGCATTGCTGACTCAATTCATAATACCATGTCTTTTTCATTTCTACTAGACTTTTAGAATCTGCTTGTTTCTACATAAAGGCACATTTGGGATTCACTAGCTACTTATAAATCAATCTTTTTTTTTTTTTAATTTTTTTTTCAACGTTTATTTATTTTTGGGACAGAGAGAGACAGAGCATGAATGGGGGAGGGGCAGAGAGAGAGGGAGACACAGAATCGGAAACAGGCTCCAGGCTCCCAGCCATCAGCCCAGAGCCCGACGCGGGGCTCGAACTCCCGGACCGCGAGATCGTGACCTGGCTGAAGTCGGACGCTCAACCGACTGCGCCACCCAGGCGCCCCTAAATCAATCTTATTTAATCTTAATTAGTGAGATTTCTAGGAAACCCTATACCTGTAGTCCACTAGGAAATAGGGCACAATCTTTTTGCACCTCAAGTGCCACTTTTAGTGATGCCAGCTGAAGTTTGCCAGTCAGGACCAGGTCTTCTTTACAGTATATTTATAGTGGATATGATGGTCTCTGTATGCCTTAAGAAACTGAATAAGAAAAAAAACAAATATGCCTTTTAGCTTTGAAAATTAAGTATGTTGTTATGTTACAATATATTTTCATTTTGTTTGACCAATATAAATAAATATGTCACATAGTTAATCATACTGAAAAAAAAATATATGGCAAATTCATTAGATAATTTCCCTGTCTGGGCCATTACTATATATAGTTACATACATGGAAAAATATCATAGATAAAGGATTTTCCAAAGGGTGGGATTATTTTGTAATTGAATCCATTGTCCTGTACCTTTTATCATTGTGAGTACTTTATATCTAAAATAAAATTCTATCCTATAAGAAGCTAATTTCTTATTTTGTTCCTTTGGTATTTCTCCATGAATCTGCTAATTCAATAAATATCTATCATGACATTAGATATAAAATAAGGAAAAATACACTATATCTTTCCTTAAAAAGCTGAATGAAGATGGGGAGAAAACATGTAAACAGGTCATTCTAATGCAAAATTCAAAATGAACTACAAATAGAAGCACAAGAAAACTAATTTAGTCTTTGTCTATCTGGGATCACTTCCTCAGGGAGGTGATATCCAGGCTAAGCCTTAGAAAGAAAAAAAGAAAGAGAGAAAAAGGAAAAGGAAGACAAAGAGAAAGAGATGTGTACAATAGTTCAAGTCATTTAAGGAGGAAAAATAATCTGATAAAATTAACCATTGACAAGATTGTGGAATAAAAGGAACCATCATACACTCTTGGTGGTTATATAAATTGTTTTTCTACATTGAAAAGCATTTGATCAAATCCATAAATGCAGACACATACATACCTTCAAGACTATAATCCCATTTCTAGATTTATACTCTTAATACCTATGTACAAAGCGATTCAAGTAAGAATTGCATTGTTCTAATGCTGGTAATATTGAGAAATTAGAAACAATTCAAATGACCACTATCAGGAAAAACAAATATATGTATATCCACTATATATGAAACTATAAAACTATATATATATATATATATATATATATTTATATATGGCTATATAACACCAAATATATGTATATTCACATATATAACACATATAGTTTTATATTCACATAATACAATGTCCTTCATACTTACAATGAATGAACAAGAGCTTAAATATCAACAGAAATTAATTTCAAAATGAACGTTAACCAAAAGTTGACAGATTATAAGTGATTTAGTACCATTTATATGAAATATAAAAATATAAAACAAATCTATATGTGTTTATTGCTTTATAAATGGAAATATGGAAATAACAATATGGATTATTAAATATGGAAATAAAAATGGAAATATGGAAATAAAAATAAGAAATTAAGAATAGTAGTTACATATAGAAAGAGAGAGGGAGATATATGATTGGAAAAAATTACATAGGAGATTTTAAATATAACTATAATACATTTTTTATGAAAAAAAACCAAAAAATAGTCTGTAGTAAACATAGGAAAAAAAAGATTTGATAGAGCTATATGATTGCAGACAGGTGTTAATATTATTATGTCTTATATTTTTCTATGTGATAGAAATATTTCACTGCGAAAAAAAAGGAACGATTGATTGGCATAGTTGCTGAGGGTGAGGTGAAGTCCATAGAGGATGGCAGGGGCTTGGAGGGTATGCCTGGAAGAGGAAACAGCATATGTACAGCAGGCAGAAAAGAGCTGACAGGCAGGAGCTTGGTGCTTGTTCTTCCTCACAAAAAGAAAATATGTTTCTGTACTTATGAGAGAGACCCAGAGGCCAAAGATGAGAAGTAGTTTCAAGTCTTTTTCCTCATAGCCGCTGATGATGATACTTAGATGAAAGCCTAGCCAATTTCAGATGAGATTTTTTTCCCCACAGTATGGAATTGTAATTAGATTACATAATATTTATTCTTCTCACATCTTTCACAAATTTTGAGTAAACTTAAACTAAATAGATACAATTGAATTAAGAAAACCTGATATATTAAAGATGAAACTTCTTTACAAGATAAATTGAAAAGTATGTTTTGATATGACATATGTTTTGTTTAAGTAGAATGCTTTGATTAAAATACAGCAAAGGTTAGGAATAATGTGTGAAGCTCTCTTGTCTTCTTCCTCCTTATTGTTCCTGTGCATTGGGGGATTTCTCACTGCTACAGGACAGCAGGAGAAGTATAATTAGTGACGAGTAGAAAAAATTCACGTTGTGACAGTGGATTTCTCACTCACTGCTAGATAAACAATTCCACTGAAGAAGTGTAAATTTCCTCTTCATTACAGCAGCATTTGCTACAAAATTAGATTGCTCTGGGGCTGCTCTGCTAATCTCACCTCCAAACTAATTTAGAAATGATGGTGACAAGAACTGAAAAAGTAAAGGTTGTATCTTTATGATATAAATCCAGTGATTAGAAAGTGATGTTTTAGTCAATCTGATTATATCATAGAGACAGACAGTACTTATAGATTTATAGAATGTAGCATTTTTTTTTTCTTATGTGAAATTACTTACATTTCATTGGTGGACTAAGCAGAGGATTTGTCCATGATTAGAATGGACAAAAAATTCATATATTCTCAGGGCCTACTATTCTTCAGTAATAAGCCAGTAAATACTCTTTGGTGTAATAGGTCATAACCGTTCCTTAAGCTTCTGAGTTAGTGAGGTGACACATACATTCCCACACCACATACAATGTGAAACAGGTCCTTAGGAGTTCTCCTTCTCCTCTATAATCATCTTAGCGGTCCTCATGAAAGAAATCTGAGAAAACTTTGCTAAAATGAAGCCTGAACAACAAGGAGTACTGTGACATTAAAAAAAAAATCAGATAAAAGAATGTTGGAATATTGGGATATTTAATATATTCTTATTATGAGTCAATTAGAATTTAATGGAGATGAAATGAAACTATGTAATTCTATATCCTTCTTTAAAGCAAAAACACAAGAAAGACTGAGGAATGAAATAGGTTGGGAATGAGGGAAGACAGGAGAGTTGTAGGAAAGGATGAAAAGTAGAGAAAAGGAGAGAAAGGAGAGAAAAAAGGAAAGAAGAAGGAAGAAGGGAAAGAGGGAAATAATGAGGGAGAGCTGGAAGAAAAAGGGAGAAAGAATTGGAAAAAAAACAGAACAAAACAAAACAAACCTTTCTTATTAAATTTCTCCTGAATCTCAAAAGGTAAAGAGTATTTACTGCAATCAGTGAAACAATACAGACATGTAAGAAACGTGAATCTTCCTCCTACCTCCATGCCCTCTCTTCCCACCAAGTGAACTAAATGCCAACGTCTTCATTCTTCTCTAGGCTAATCCATATATATATATGGACTATGTACGTGTGTGTGTGTGTATTTCAAGTAGATGTAGTTTTATTGAAATTACCTAGGAACTCTGTTGATTTAGTCTAAATGTTAGAATAATTTCACAGAAAATCTATAGTTAGCCAAATGAGACAACAAATATTTAATCCTGCTTGAAATGTCAACATTGAAAACTTCAGCAGTATACATGTTTGTTGAGATACTTAAAATCTAATAATGTAAAATAAACACTCTACTTGTAAAAAGGGAAAACTCAAATATTATGTGAAATGTTTTAGATTCGGAACCCTTATCCATATAAACAAAGCAGAATACATAGTGTAATAATTTTATGGAATTTCTAATTTATAGACACTGAGGATAGAAATGGTACATTGAATCTAATATGTCCAATCAAACCAGTAATTTTTCATTTTTCTCAAGTGATCCTTTCAGTGTTCACTAATAATATATATACATTTTAACATAGCAATTACACTTTGCTTAAAAGGAGACAACTAGCATATAACTTTTAAGAAATTATTTTATATGACCTCTGAAACCCTGATTTATGGAGACTCTTATTTTATTTTATTTTATTTTATTTTAATTTAATTTAATTTAATTTAATTTTATTTTATTTTATTTAAAAAAAATTTTTAATGTTTATTTATTTCTGAGACAGAGAGAGACAGAGCATGAGTGAGGGAGGGGCAGAGAGAGAGGGAGACACAGAATCAGAAGCAGGCTCCAGGCTCTGAGCTGTCAGCACAGTGCCCGACATGGGGCTCGAACTCACCATGAGATCACGACCTGAGCCGAAGTCGGTCTCTGGACCAACTGAGCCACCCAGGCGCCCCATGGAGACTCATTTTAATGTGTTTGGGTGACTTGCCTTTGAACCACTTTCAATTTTATACCAACTGTTAGTTCATTGGAATTTTGATGAAACAGAAACACATCCTTCTGATTCTTAAGCCCCAAAACAGGAGGAAATCTATGAACTAGGTAGCAAAGCAAAGTTTACTAATATACTTTGATTAAAAGGTTATAGATTTTATTATATAAGTGATGAATCACTAAATTCTACTACTGAAACCAATATTACACTATATGTTAACTAACTAGAATTTAAATAAAAACTGGAAGGAAAATAAAGTGACACATTTTTATATAACTATGCTGAAAAGTCAATTTTAAAAGTCCATCATAAGGCTAAATGTATGTTTTAGAAAATATTTTCTGCATTCTTGTTTCATATATTGGATCATTTTGAGATGTAGAAATAAATGCATTGAAATGTTAGAGGAAAAGAATAATTCTGACCCCATGATTAGAAACTAGATACCCTAATATAATCTCCAAATCTTTCCTACTACATGACAGCAAGTTTTCTTGGTTTATTGACATAGATTCTGCAAAATTCTTTTTTGTTAATTAAAAGTTGGATGAAATTTAATTCAACTATATATTCATAAGCATGTGCCAGGCAAAAATTGTGATGTAATGAATTCATAGCTTCATTTGTGGACATGTATGAGGATTACTGAATATCTTGCCATTTAGCAGTACCTGAAATTGAAGGGCAAAGCATGTGAACTTTAGAGAAAATGAGCAAGTTGGCAGTATCAAAAAATTAAAATTTACTTTAAAAATATTTTGTCTAATAAAGTAATAGAATATCTTATGTGTGAAAGAGTTACTGCATCATTTATTTTACCTGGATGTTATTCAAAAGGCCTTATTTGTACCTTAATGGATTATCTTAGCCAGAACATGCCAGGTGGACCAATTTTCTTGTGGAAATGGGCGCTGCATTCCCAGAGCCTGGCTGTGTGACAGGGAAGACGACTGTGGTGACCAGACAGATGAAATGGCATCTTGTGGTAAGTTGTCTGTGAAACATGCTGTTAGTAGAGGCTATGTCAAAGAGAAAATTCTGTCATTTTGTCACTCTTAAGAGGCTCTTTATTTCTTTATAAATACTGGTCAACAAGGCAAAAGATCTGTTAATATTTTATTACTGCCTTTTAGGCCTGAGTGTGTACTTTAGTGATACCTTTGGAATATATCCATTCCATGAGTCAGTAACCATATTCTTAGCCAAAATAAATGGATCCCAACATTGAGGATTATATTATGAAGTAGTTATAAACCTAATATGATATTCTCAAATGTTCATTATTATCAATCTTATGTCCGTAATGATTATTTTTTTTTTCAAATAGAGTAGCTCATTGGGTAGCATTTGGACTAAATTATGAGTTTCTCATTGACATGCTTATGATATATTCTTGGAGCAACAAACAATACAGGCTGAGATTACATAGTTGGCAATCCATTTGTTTCATTTTCATTGAGTCATATAATTCTGTTATTAGTTTAAGGTATTTTTGTTAATAGCAAAATTTCTAGTCACTTTCAACTGATCCTTCTTTGGGAAAAACATTTTATTGTTACATAAAATTGCAAATTTAGTTATTCTCATTTGTACCCATGTATCAATAGATTTTATTATCATTTGTCAAAGTGATGTATAGTGAAACATAGTAAGGAAATTAACCAGGTTTTCTAAGAACTTGTGGAATCTTTCAGGCATGGCTATGCATTTTTTTTAATTACTAATGGGGAAACATATATTAGATATGCATAGCACATTTATTAGAATATAATGCAATTGAGCATGTATTTTTTTAAATAATTTAACTACATGTCATAATAGTTTTAACAGTTGGGAAATAAGAAGACTTTGTTTTAATCCCTCAATTTAAAAGGCTCTATTTAGGGGTTCCATTATCTAAAATTTTATCTTTAAAATTTTTCTAATACTAGACAATTAAGTCCCTATAGACATTAAAAGTTGTAACCTTTGAATAAAGTATAGATGAGTAAGTTGTACTGATTGACACTGTAAAGAAGACAATAGCGGTTTTGAAGAAGAAAGTAATAGACAGTCACACAATAACAGTCACTTTTATATTTCACATGTAGAATTCTCAAAGCCTGGCCAGTTAAGGGATTCAAAAAAAGTATCCCTTTCCTTTCTAATGTCCAGACTATTCATGTGGCTGGGTCTGCATCTAGGAAGTTCTATCATTTAGGAAAACTTGATTGTTTTTCTGTTCTCAGCATCTCCTTCCAGAATATGCCAAAAGGGTAATGAATAACCTGCAAACAGTAAAGACAGAGAAGTCTAATTCAGATAAGAAAGTCCATGAAAACATTATAGAATAGGAAAATACATAATGAGCTCATTAGAGAACTTCAATTAGGTCTTTGATCTGACTTGTACTTTTCATGATGTTAGGGGAAAAAAAGGTTGCAGGAAGTTCAGACACATATATCCTATTGAATATTTGCAATACATCTTTGAGAAACATATTATTGTCCAGATTTTACAGATAAAGGAGTAAAAAATTAGGGACATTTAACAACTTGCTTGAGATCACAAGGCTAATAAATAGAAGGACAAGGCTATGAATCCAGCTATACTTGAAACTAAAACTCAGGCATTTCAGGTCGACTTTGTCTGTGAGTCATGGATTGGGTTCAAATTGGGAGTAGAACATGACATGATACATATCCATATTCATGACTATCTAATTAAATGTGCGTATACCTATAATGAGTTTTGTTCATTGTTGGGTTGGTAAATTTTTTAAGATCTCCTGGCGTGGGGGAGCCATGATCTAATGTTTACCTATTTTTTGTGGGGTAAATACTCCTGTCATGGCCAATATCAAGTTGCTCACGTGACTTTTTGCTTGTGGATTTGGGAAAAGATGTGCGTACCAATGTATGGTATTTCCATAATACAGATATAATAGACATAACTAACTTCAAGAGCAAAATAAAATTCATATAGTTTATTTTAAATAATGGATGTGTCCTTAATAATTGATTCTTAGAATCCTTGAAAATTTAAAAATTGGTTATTGCAAGCTGGTACAAGATGCTTCCAGTATACCACTGGATAGGAACAACTGTGAAGTGTAGTTGTCAGTTTGCTTCTGAAATATAGCCAAACTTTATAGAGTATCAGTAAGCCACATGGGGTAGTCTCAGTACTGTTTCCCCTTTATAAGGTAAGAAACACGTCCTCTCCAAACTTGTTCCTCTCTGTAGTAACATACATTTATCTTTCAGATTGTCATTAAACATCAAAATTTATGTCAGTAAAAGAGGCTGATAGTGAATCTCTAGTAGGCACAATTTTATTTCAAAGTTTTAAGAGAGGGATGCCTAGATGGCTCAGTCACCCAGAGCATCCAACTTTGGCTCAATTCATAATCTCATGGTTCGTGGGTTCAAGCCCTGTGTTGGGCTCTGTGCTGACAGCTCAGAGCCTGGAGTCTGCTTCTGATCCTCTCTCTCCCTCTCTCTCTGCCCCTCCCCTGCGCTCTCTCTGTCTGTCTCTCTCTCAAAAAAACAAACACTGAAAAATTAAAGAAAAAATAAAGTTGTAAGAGAGAACGACATGGATTACTCTCATAAAAGAAATTATCTCTGCATTGAGGCACCTGGGTGGCTCATTTGGTTAAGCGTCAGACTTCAGCTTAGGTCATGATCTCACCATTTGTGGCTTCAAGGCCTGGATTGGGCTCTTGTGCTGATATCTCAGAGCCTGGAGCCTGCTTTGGATTCTGTGTCTCTGTCTCTCTCTCTGCCCCTCCCCCATTCACACTCTATTTCTCTCTCTGTAAAATATAAATAAACGGTAAAAAATTAAAAAAATATCTCTGCACTAAATGCAAAATGACAAAAATATTATAAATTGTTTAATTTACTGCATCATAAAAAGTCATTCTCCTTGGAAGTAATCTAGAAATGAATGTAAGTTCAACTAATTCCCAGTTTTATTAGGCATCATTATAATATTTGGGCTGATCATATTTTACTTTTCCCATTGGAATCAGCCAAGTTCCCATAGGTTTAATCCTACTAGAAGACTCACCATCATTTATTTTGTTTTTATATTTTAGCTCCATGAACAACTTCTGTTTCATTTCATAACTACTATTCTTCACTGAAAATAGTACCAAAATTTGGATTTTAAAACATGAGAATCCAATGGTTAGAAATGCTTCTGGTCGGGGGCACCTGGGTGGCTCAGTCGGTTAAGCATCCAACTCTTGGTTTCAGATTGAAGTCATGATCTCACAGTTCATGAGATGGAGTCCCACATCAGACTTCTCGCTGACAGCATGGAGCCTGCTTGGCATTTTTCCTCTCCCTGTCTCTCTCTTCCCCTCCCCCTGCTTGCACCTGCTTGCTCTCTCTCTCTCTCTCAAAATAAATAGACTTAAAAATAAAAAAGGAACGCTTCTGGTTTTATTTAGGAGTTGAAGCTTTTGCAAATCAGGGTCAAAATTTAGTGGAATTCATTAGCACCTGTTTAAAACCTAATTCATTTTACTTGCATTTGCTTTTACAAGGTAACTGCACATTTTAGGTTGAAACTATATGTAGGCAAACGCATAATTAGAAAGGGCCTTGAAGATTCTCACTTCATCTTTAAAGAGCCTTTTAACTTTTTTTTGGTAGTCCTCATGTTGGGCAAAAAAGAGACTCTGGAAATTGATTCTGCAAATAAGAACAGATAGGTTAAAATAGTGAAGCCTGACTTAGAAGTGGACTGTGTGTCAAGGAACTAAATGGTCACTTGTTTCAAAGCTATTAGCGTGGATTCTCAACTTTAGCTGTCAGTAAAAGAATCACCTGCCCATGCCTCACCCCAGACTAATTAAATAAGAGTCTCTGGGAATCAGATGCAAGAATCAGTATTGTTAATGCTTTCCAGTGGTATGAAATGTGCCCTCAAGTCTGAGAACTGTCAACTTAAGGCCAAGGTGCTGAAACTTGATCATGCACCAGAATCCCCTGGAGAACTTATTAAAAAAGCATAAAGAAAAACATAACACAAACCAGAATGCTGGGCCTGATTCTCAGAGTCTGTGACCCAATAAGTCTTAGTTTGTCCATGATTTGTATTTATATTTATACTTCTAACAGTTGATGCTGATCCTATGTGGTCAAGGGACCACACTTTGAGAAGCAACATCCAGGTTTGATTATATCTTACGTGTACTTAGTGATGTGATCATGTTTATATATGCAAAATGAATTTAAGATGGAAGCAATTAACCTAACAAATTTTCTTCCCATTTCCATGTTACAGAATTGAATATAAGAGTGTTTCATGATTAAATGTAAGAACATTTCAGACAAACTTTCACTTTGCCCCTTGGAAAATTTATCATCAAAAGCAGTACATTTGTTTATTTTAAACTGTAGTTTAACTATTTTGGGAGTGTTCTGTCTTCCCAGTATTTCAATATAGCTTTTATTTGTTATTACTTTTTAATAAATACACGTTAATGTAAGTTGTTAGCTTCTGATTTGTTCAAACTGTTTAATTAAAAAAATACCTAAAATTTATTAACAGATTGAAAGGTAGTTCAATGGAGTCTAATAAAAATCCATTAAAATTTGCAAAATTAACATGACTCCCTTTTATAAGTGTTAATCTTTTAAATCTATGATAATAGTAAAATTCTGTCTCATGTAATGTATAATCTTACTTGTAAAGCTACTTGTAATTTTACTCCACATAATTAAGGAGCAAAGAATCAGAAACAAAACTGGCAAGTATCAGACACAAAGAGAAGAGACAGAGCTGTCAAAAAGAAATAATTTTCCAGTTAAATCAGTGTATGCTTTATATCAAAGATTTGTTTAACTAGTTATTAGAAAACCAAATTTCATGATTAACTATAACATTTTTTTAAGTTTAGTAAGAAAAAAAATGCATATTTGTGTAACCTAATAAATGAAGACTGTTAACCCAATGGGGCACTGGCAAAATGTGAGTATTGGCAAGCACTGCTTTCAGTTGCTCCCTCATTCCTTAATAACATCTTGGAAGACGCAATGATTCTGGTAACTCCTTATTTCCAGAACTTGATTAAATCCACTTTGAAACTTCATTTTTATATCTTAGTCAAAGCTTTCTTCTACCCCACTGCTGGCTAGACGTGAAGCTCTAGGAACATTGATGAGAGGGGACCATGTTCTGTCTTTCCACCCTACATGACCCCTCTTCTAGCCTTGGCTCTTCAGTCAGATGGGAGAGATGGATAAATAGGTAGCATCTTTTAAGTGGGTGTAGTGGTAACCTTCTCTGCTTCTCTGAAGATCACAGCCCTCTGACACATGTGCAATGCAGCTCTTTGAGAAAATGTGAAATCTTCAGAGAGGTGTGAGGTCTCATTTCTCTTCATAGTTCCCTCAGCTCTATCTTCTGTTTCTGCTTCTTCTCCCCCCACTTCTAGATTTCTTTTATCCCCATCCCCCATTGTTCCTACCACAGATTTCATATCTCATAGTCCTAAGAGTCTCTTTTGCTTGGTGGACACCTTCTTGGTTGCATTACTGTTATGACCCCCCCCCCTCAAAGTAACAGTTTTGGAGCACCTGGATGGCTCAGTGGGTTAAGTGTCTGACTCTTGATTTCAGCTCATGTCATGATCTCATGGTTGTGAGATAAAGCCCCGTATCGCACTCTGCACTGTATATGGAGACTGCTTAAGATTTTCTCTCCCTTTCTCTTTCTTCCCTTCTGCCCCTCTCCCCAACTTGAGCTCTCTCTCTCTTGCTAAAATAAGTAAATAAATAAATAAATAAATAAATAAATAAATAAATAAATAAAATGGAAAAAAAAAAGTTTTGCTCTCTCTTGTGAGTACACTTTTCCCCCTGCTCTCCCAACTGTGATCAGGCTAGTCTCCTAATGACCCATCAGTTCTTTCTTCTCTAGATTCAGGGTAAAATGGTTAGTCTGCCTCCTGAGCAGCATTAATTTATTTCTCATGTACCCACAAAATTTCTTGAATTATTGTCATGGAGTATCCCTTCCCTTGAGTCTATTGGTCTTTGCATAAAATTGTCTTGTGGGCTACTCTTCTTTTGGAAGGAACAGCTTCAACTGTTGGGATTTATGTGTAGCATGCAAGAGTACTTAGATTCTCCTTGTTCTTAGTATTGGATCTAAGTGGGCCAGTGTCATGTCAAAAGGAAAAATCACACTATTACAGTTAATTATTATTCATTTTCTTGCTCCTTCTCGCTCTCCTTTCCTTCCTTCCTATTTGCTGTTAAAGCTGGCAGGCACTTGCTGACCAATGCAGACAAACTCTGCACAATGTGCACAATGCATATTTTCTCAATGCGTGGACATTTATAAAGAATGAGAAAACCATTCATTTTATCCCCTCACATTATAAATAAGGAAATCAAAACACTAAAAGTTGTGCGTCCAAAATTGCAGAATAAGTTAGTCTGACAAGCACTGGACTCAGGTCCATTCTCTTTGTTTCAGAGGTTTTGGTGGTTGCCTGCACATGTTATCTAATTCAATCCCTCATCCAATGTAAGATTTCTAAAACTGGTCTCAGAGATGCTTACCCAGTCCTGTTTGGATATTTTCAGGAACAAAGAACTGGCGTTTTCGCAGGGTAGCTAATTCTACTGTTAGTCAGTAATTGTCAGAATATTCCTCATTGTTGCAACCAACATCTGCCTTCCTAAAGATTCTAATCAATGATACTTGTTCTGTTTTCTGAGGCTACACAATCTAAATCTATAACCTTGTCACAGGATCACTCTTTAGATAACCGAAGGCACATTCCTGCCTACCTAACCCTTCTCTTTTACAAGCAAAAAACACCACTTCTTTCAGATTTCCTTACATGAACATTTGTATGTTATTTCCCTCCCAATTGCCCTACTATGAATATACTTGGGTTTTAATGACGTTGGTAAAATTAATGTTCTAAAATGGGGAGTTGATGTCCAATGGGTATAGAGTTTCAGTTCTACAGATGAATAAGTTCTAGAGATCTGTTGCATAATGATATGAATACAGTTAATGTTACTGGATTACGCACTTAAAGATGGTTAGAATGGTAAATTTTATGTTATTTTATTTTAATTTATTTTGCCAAAATTAAAACCAAATTCATGGCCTTGATAGAATTAAACAGAACATAGTATCCCATATGTGGTATTTTTGAACAGATTGAAATGGATTTATTACCTTCAGTGATTTCTAGGCTTCTGTTAACACAATTATAAATGGGAGCCTTATCACATAACTCCCATGTCAAGTGCCCAGCTAATTAAAATAACTAAGCTTCTCTTATGACTTGATCACTCCTTTTGCTCCTTTTGGGTGCTTCTAATGTTTAATTTTCAAAATTTTTTACCTTTTATTTTGATAATCTCCTCATTATTCCTTATTTACCTATTTCTGAATATGTACATGGGTCTGATCTTTTCCACTCTATGCTATTACTCTTAGATTTCCATCCTCCTATAACTCTTAACCCTACTGCTGTCTTGCAATTTTGAACCTATGATATTAATGAAGTCTCCCAGTTTTATGGAATTCAGAGATTTGATAAGCATAATTTTTAAGGCTGTAATCAAACCATAGTAACAGAGGTGTTAAACTTTTGGCAAGTAATTAAAAACATCCTTCAGGGGAAACTGATTTAATAATTAAAACTGTACAGAGACAATTTTGAAACCATTAAATTTACCACCATCTTGTGGGCATGATACTTTCATTTTTCATCAGAAGATTTATCAAACATTGCCAAAAATATGAGAACGCTTTGTTTATGGCATTTTCATGATATATCCTTATCTAAAAATTGTATCAGCAAATAAATGAATCTCATTTGGCATAAATTTTTATTTTGTTCTTGAGCAAAGACTCTCTTTAAAAATGCTGACAAAATAATGTTTTAGCAAGTTAATACTAGAATTATTGTCAGATATATATATATATATATGTATGTATAAATTTTACCTTTCTATTGTTTGCAAATTTTCACTCATTTTTGAAATTGGAACAATATTATTTAACATTTTCCAGTTTCCATACATCTTTCCCATCTCCCATTTATTTCAAAAGCACTGTCAATATTCTGAGATCAAAAATACATGTTTCATAACTTCTTTGATAACTTGTTTCAGTGTGGAGATAAATTCATTTTTGGAAAGTAGGTGTTACAATTTTCTCTCTTTGATTTGATTTAGAGCTTTAACTTCCTATCAAACCTGTTTGTTCTTCACTCTCCAATCTGGCAGTAATTACTTCCATTCAAATGACAGAAACCAAAGAAATTAAGTTATTTGATTTATGCTTTCTATCCCAGATGGTCGTGTTCTGCTTTCTCATGTTCTATACATTTATATTTAAACATTTTTATTTTGTTTAGAAGTGGCATGCAAGCTTCTGCTAGGTTCTCTCTTATGTTATTCTTATGGGTATGTGACATGCTTTCTCACCGTCTTTGGTTACGGTTCCCTGTTTTATACACATTTGATTAATAAGGCTCTGTATGCAGGAAAGTGGGGAGTTAGGAAGACCCTGGTGAGCATATTGAAAGCCACAGGCAGAAATTATTAAAAACAGCTTTTAGTTCCTTGACCTAACTCAACATTTCCCCAGCTTCTTGCTTAAGGGTATGAATCACACAGGGTGCTTGGTACTAATAAATATCCTCAGGCCACTACCACCCTCCCCCAAATTCATTCAGTAGGTCTCACATAGAGTCCAGGAATATGTATTTTGGGAAAAGCACCTGCTGTGATTCTTATCCTAGAGCAATTCCAAAAAATTTAATAAGCTATGTGATGTCAACATTCCCTACAAATTAGAATTTGTTAAGGCTACTACAAATCACCACAAACATGATGGCTTCACATAACAGAAATCCATTCTCATAGTTTTAGAGTCCAGAAGTCCAAAATCAGCAGTGCTCCACAAAGAGAATCCTCTGCCTCTTCCAGCTTCTGTTGGCTGCTCCACCTTGGCTCCAATCTCTTGTCTGCATGTTCACATGGCCTTTCTCTGTGTCACTATCACATCTTATAAGGACGCAAGTCCTTGGATATTTAGGGACCTCCCATAATCCAGAATGAAATAATCTTGAGATCCTTAATTACATAGGCAAAGACCCTATTTCTAAATAAGACATTCATAGGTACCAGGCTTTAGAATGGGACATCTCTTTTTGATACATACATTTCAACCCATAACACCTGAGGAAATGTAGTATGTCCTATACTACCAACTGAAGTATAATAAAGGTTCAAGTATAAGTACTTTTAAAAGCTGTACATACAATTCTAATATACATCCAGGTTTGTGAAACACTCTCACAATTCTAATTATTTACTTTTGCCTCCTGGCTAACTTCTTATCCATACTCTCTGTTACATACCAGGAATCCTCAGATGTTCTTTCTTTTCCATAGTATCTGGAGCTTTGCACTACCAAAAGCCACTGGGCAATAATAATTCTAAGTTCCTCTTGGTGCTGACAAAAATGCAGTCCCTTAAATTTCTGTCAAGAATAAACATGAATTCTTCTGACATTTCAGCAGCATTGATTTTATACACACACACACACACACACACACACACACACAATCAGAATCAAATGAGAAAGAATATGTAAAATCTCGGTAGTGGTTAGTATCTAGTAGTTATTCAATAAGAGATGAGCTATAGCCTTTTCTTCTTTTTTTCCCTTCCAAATAATTTTCTTTATCAAATGGAACACACACGCACACACACACACACACACACACACACACATTTAGTTTTCAAACTAGAGTTGGAATTGGGCCAATTGACAGTATTAGAGAAAATAACATTTCCAAACTCTTATTTTTTTTAATATTAAGTTTAATATTTTGAAAGATGTCAGGTTGAAGTATCCTACTGATCCAGGAAACAAATCCCTTCTATCATGTTGAATTGGCATTTTGAAAGCAGAAAGCTGTGTGCATGTCAGTGTTTGAGCCATTTGTTGCTGCCCCTTGCTGGGATGAGATAGTTTCTATAATTTGAGCAGAACTGAGGTGACTGAAGTTGGGGCTTTACCCCAGGGTACGTTGCCAAAAACAATCAGGATGTAACCTCTGTGAGTTAAAGTACATAAGCAATTTCATAAAAATTGCTCTTATTAATAACATGCTAATTTTTAATGATAAAAATGAAACAAAAAAAATCTTAGGCAACCTGACTACTATTTTGTGGCACTGAAGAATCTATTCCTTGTGCCTACACAGTGCTAAAATTATTAATCCTAGAGTATGAATTAGAATGAGAAAAATATGACAGAATACCATATAAGGACAGTTTAAAAATTCTTGTTTTTTTGGGGAGCCTTTGTGGCTCCTTTGATTAAGTGTCCAACTTTGACTCAGGTCACGATCTCACGGTTCTGTGGGTTCGAGCCCAAATCAGGCTCTGTGCTGGCAGCTTGGAGCCTGGAGCCTGCTTCAGATTCTGTTTCTCCCTCTCTCTATGTCTGCCATTCCCCCACTCATTCTCTCTCTCTCTCTCTCTCTCTCTCTCTCCCTCTCCCTCCCTCCCTCCCTCCCCCAAAAATGAATGAATGTTAAAAACAAAGAATTTCATTAAAAATTTCTGTATTTTTTATTTATTTATTTTTAATTTTTTTTAAACATTTTATTTATTTTTGAGACAGGGAGAGACAGAGCATGAACAGGGGAGGGTCAGAGAGAGGGAGACACAGAATCTGAAACAGGCTCCAGGCTCTGAGCTGCCAGCACAGAGCCCGACGTGGGGCTTGAACTCCTGGACTGCGAGATCATGACCTGAGCTGAAGTTGGCCGCTTAACCACTGAGCCACCCAGGCGCCCCAAAAATTTCTGTATTTTTAAAATGTAGATATTTCAAAATTTGTTTTTTTTTCTTCTGGAAGATATGGTCGTATACACACACACACACACCAAAATTTCCTGAAATATAGTCTTAAAATAAGTAGAAACCAAAATAAATTTGAGTTACTTTTTATATATTCTGAGTTTTTATAGACATTATAAATCAGTTAATTGTTTATTTCATGTAGTATATTTGTTGGGGAGAGTTTTTTTTTTTAAGTTTATTTATTTTGAGAGAGACCGAGTGTGTAAGTAGGGAAGGAACAGAGAAAGAGAGGGAGAGAGAGAATCCCAAGCAGGTTCTCTACCACCAGTGTAGAGACCAGTGAGGGGCTCCAGTCACGAACTATGAGATCATGACCTGAGTTGAAGTCAAATGCTTAACCAACTGAGCCACCAAGGTCCCCCTCATCTGGTACATTTCATTGGGAATTTCCAATTTACAACAGCTATTATTTCTTTATCATTTCTTGAGACAAAAAAAAAAAAATCTAAGTTCATTGTTTAATTTTTAACTTTTGGACTCAATTGAGTTTAGATTTATTTTAGTACTAATTATTTTAATTGCCAAGGATCCCTATCACTGTTAGATATAAATCTGTCCTTTGGAATTTTTCTGCTGTCCTAAAATGTATAAAAACAGAAAATGTAAATTTTTCCTAATGTTTATTTATTTTTGAGAGAGAGAGAGAGAGAGAGAGAGAGAGAGATTGAGCGTGAGCATGTGCACAAGCAGGGTGGTGGGCACACAGTGAGGGAGACACAGAATCAGAAGGCAGACTCCAAACTCTGAGCTGTCAGCACAGAGCCTGACAAGGGGCTCGAACTCATAAACCATGAGATCATGACTTGAGCTAAACCCAGCCCCTTAACCGACTGAGCCACCCAAGTGCCCTGAAAATGTAATTTTGTATAAAGAGACTATATTTTTAGTCTCATGCACTATTTTCTTCCCATCAATGTTTATGTATGTTCAACTTTCACCTTTCTTTAAAAAGATTAGCACCAACATAACTACTTAACTGTTTTTGATCCTATATGTCTCATCAGCTGTCACATTGATTCTTACGTTCCTCATAGTAAAATGTCTTGGAAAAGTTACATAAATTTTATGTATCAATGTTCCACTCAGTCTACAATAGACAAAAACTGTTTTTCCTCCTCAAATCATTCCACAAAAACTGTATTTTCCAAGCTCAACAGGAAAAAAATAATGTGGGTAATGCATTTCCATTTACCTCTCATGTTACCATTATTGTGGTCTTTCTCCTTGAAATACTTCTCTTGTCTTCAGTGACAAGATATTTCTTGGTTTCCCTCCTACATATTTTCTGGTTCCTCTGTCTATGCCTAACTCTGAAATATTCTTTCAGTATTTTCTTTGATAGAGGGAGTTGATTTCTTTGTAGGAAGTTCTCATTTTTATTTTATTTATTTTATTTTATTGTTTCTTTTGAGTGGGAGGAGAATAGATTTTTCATTGTCGATTCAATACTGCAAATAATTTATAGGTTACTTTAGTTTTCATAAATTTCTTCTTGGCATCCTAATATATCACTACAGTGTTTCTATACATGAATTTAGTTTTACTTATCTCGAGTTAAATTGTGGTTCCTTAATCTAAAGTCAGGTCTTTCATAAATTCTGGGAAATTCCAAGAAATCATCTTTTTGATTATTACCTATCCTCATTTTCTCTTTCATGTTTTTGGACTATGAATTTAATATTTTCTCTTTTTAATCTATTCTCCATGATTCTGTATTTATTATAAATTATTTTTTATCTTTAAACTGCAACATTGGATATTTCTTCTGCTATGTCTTCTAGTTTAGTAATTCTTCAAACATACTAATTTATAATTTAATCACTCCTTAAAGTTTATAATTTCAACACTGGTTTTGATTTCTAAATGCCCTATTTGGTTCCTTTTCAAGTCTCTGCCTGTTTTTCCTCTGGGTGTATGTATGGTTGTTTTCACTTTATTTATTTTGAGAGAGAGAGAGAGAGAGAGAGAGAGAGAGAGAGCACAAGCAGGGGAGGGCAGAGAGAGAGAGAGAAAGAAAAAGTATCCCAAGCAGGCTCTACATAATCAGTGCGGAGCCCTACCTAGGGCTTGAACTCACAAATGGCAAGATCATGACCTGAGCCAAAACCAAGTGTCAGACACTTAACTGAGCCACCCAGGTGCCTCATTAGGGTGGTTTTTTTTTAAGCATGCTTTTGTTTTATCTTTATCTTTATTTTTATTTTATTGTTTATTTTATTATTATTATTTTTTTTTTTTTTTTGAGAGAGAAAACGCACAAGCAGGATAGGGGCAGAGACAGAGAAGGGGGGGGGGGCAGGGGACAGAGAATCCAAAGCGTGCTCCTCCCTGATAGCAGTGAGCCCAAGATGGAGCTTGAACTCACAAACCTTAAGATCATGACCTGAGCTGAAGTCCGAGGCTCAACCAATTGTGCCACTCAGGCAGGCACCCTTTGCCTTTATTTTTTAAATATGTTTGACTTCCTTATTTTATAGTGTTTATTATATTTTAGTCTATAGTCTCTGTCATATACCTGTCATGAGACTGAAGCACTGACTACTGTGCTAATGAGGCATTTAGATACTTTTTAAATGTCTGAAGATCTTATGGATTTAATTCTGCCATTTTTTGGATCTGCTAAATTTCCACTCACCAGATACATATTTTTTCTTTTGCTTGCTTGTTAGCTCTACTTCTTTCCTCCCTCCCTTCCTTATTTCCTCCTCCCTCCCTCCTTTTCCACTTTCTTCCTTCATTCCTTCACCCCTTTTTTAATGTAATTTTTTGAGCCTGTCTTCTGTTTTTTGGCCCTGTGAAAGTCTTATGAGGCCTGTCTTGAGGCCACAGCTTTCCTGAACAACCTATTGTCTGAAATATTGTATGCCCTGAATTCATCTTTACTTTGATTTTTTTTAATTGAGGGTTTTTGAACTATAGAAAGTAGAGCTTATGATACAGTTTCACATCTATAAATTTTGGGATACACACACACACACACACACACACACATATACATACACATATATATATTTTTTCCATTCACAATCCAGGCTGAGACCTCTCTTCATACTGGGAGGGGATATTATCTCCTCCAACCTTCCATTGAGGGTTTAGCCTCTGAGGGTCCTGGGTCTATGCTCAGATCCACACCTTAGGAGCAAGTAAGAAATTATCATCTGTTTAGTGTTGATATTAAAACCCAAGCATCTAGATTACTGATTCAGCATTCTTCTACTGCCTTTGTGGGCAAAATCCGTCTCTCTCTCTCTCTCTCTCTCTCTCTCTCTCTCTCTCTCTCTCTCACACACACACACACACACACACACACACACACACACACACGCATGCCTACACATATTCACAAAGCTATGGAAACTCAATAACCTAGTTTTCAGTTCTCTTTTCATTTCTCAGCTCTGGAAATTTGTATTATTTTCTTGCATATGCACTATGTATTAAAATGTTTGCTTATTACTTTTGCATTTTTCATTTGTCTTCCTCATTGCCAGAAGTGTTCTATATGTCTTTCTAGCTCTTCTGTTAATTTCATTCATACATTCCCTGGATGGATGTTCCATTTGACCTCTAAGGGTCTCTTATATCAGTAGTGATTATTTCTAAATCTATCACACAGGCCAATTTGTAGCTCCTAAAATTTCACTACATCTATCTTACACATTACTGCAGCTATTTTGAAAATTTTAGTTTTTTAAACATTTTATCTACTCTGACTTCTGGGCCTTCAGGAATGCTGTCTTTCTAGAATATTCTAAAACATCCCTTCCCCTCCTGTTCTCCTGATTTGATGTCAACATATTATTCATATTGGCTTGTATATAACTTCCTCTGGTGTGCAATAGCTGAGAGTAGTTTTGATGCTTCTGTTCTGGGTTGCAATAACACCTTGTGTTGCTTATATCATAGCATTTATCAGAGATTTATTGAAGTAACTTGTTTAATTATACTACAAATATTTTCTTACTAGATTGTAAGGATGCTTAGAAATGAAAATGGTGAACTTTGTATTCCCAGTATTTAGCACTACTTTATTCATTCATTTATTCATTTATTCTAGGTGATGTATCACTAAGACCTAGATCTCTGTTTTGTATAAAGCTCCCACTATTTTGAATGATTAAAACTTTTGAAACAGTTTTCTACTCTTTTACAGAGGAAACACTTGAGACCAGAGATGTTAAGTAACTATCCCCAATTATATATTAATTAGTGAGAAAATCAGGATTTTAATCCAGGTTTGCCTGCCTACAAACTCTGTTCTTTATATAGGACTTACGTGATGTATAAAATGAGGTTTTATGTAACAACAAAGAAAGAGCAGCAAAATGAAGATTATTTGTGGTACAATGTTTTCTTATGGTTTTCACCAAAGTATATTTACTTTATTGGATCTTTTGAAGTCTGTCCTAAGTAAGTACCAATTCTCAAGAGCCATAGCTAGTATCATTATCAAGAAATGTTATATATTTTCCCAGAGGATATAGTCCTATAATCTATATAATTTTAAAAAGCACTATTTTCCCATAACCACATTTAATTATACCTTAGAATAGATAATAATCAGAATTAAAATGTAAGTGGAAGGCATAAACGACAGAAAGAAGAATTAAAATGTTCATCCTTCCCCAAATTTTTCTGCACTATGATGTTTTAATAAGTATGGGTATGATCAGCATGGTATGGGGAAAAATAATATATTTTGGAAGCAGTCAGACTAGTATCCAGATTTTACTCTGATACTTGCTGGTTATGCAGTATATCCTCAGGCAATTTACGTTGTTTTCTTTTACAATTCAGGTTGGCTATAAAAATTTCAGGGCTGTTGTGAAGAGTATAGGTAATGTATATACATAGCTAGCTTAATATCTCATACTTAATAAATAATAATGTGTAATGTGCATTGTATCATCTCCTTCAGGTTTAGACAACACTTTCCTATCCCTGGACTTCTATAATATTCTTAATTTGTCATTTGTTTTAATTTGGATCCTGTATACATTTTCCACATGATGGTCACTTTTATATACTTATATATATGTGGACTACATACTCTATACACTTATATATATGTGGACTACATACTCTAAAACAAACCTATGATAGCTTTACTTTGAGAGTTCAATAATTAGTTAATTAGAATTATTCATTTTGAGACCGAAAAGGAGAAATAAGTAGGAAGATTCCTAGAGATAGGAAAGAAACAAATTGGATCTGAAAACTACCTCTAAGCTTTGTATACTGGATAAATAGAAGTACCATAGCGACGATGATTACCCTTGAGAGAGAGAGAAAATTGTTGCCATTTACATAATAGCATACATATAACCTGGCAATAAATTTTAAGTGAAAGATATAATAGATAAATTGAGCACACCACCTGCAACAATAGAAGATTTCTTAACAGTCCATTACTCCACATTAAACATTCTATGAGGTTGAAGTAACTACAGAAATAAAATATAGTTTTCTTTAGTGTGTTTTTAATATGAAAAAAATGTAAGCCACTTCCATTTATATTTTTTTTTCTCTTTGTCAGAGTTAATCAGGTAATCTTTCCAAGTATCTTGTAATCTGTGTCTCATGGAAGATCCACAGTCAAAGGATATTTATATAAAGTCAAGAAAGAAAAGATTGTGTTTAACATTTAACTCTTTGTGAAATATAAGAATTCATGCTGGTATTTTAAAAAGAACAAGTACCTAGAAACAGACTGAAATATTCAGATACTCTTTTTAACTTTTAAATTAATGCTAATAGGGAAGAACAGAGAAAATGTTAAATTTAATTTAAGTAGCTTTTGTTTTATTTTTTAGGAGAAGATGTATATTGTTGTCAGAACTCATTTATCTGTCACTATTAGATACTGGTGATAACATACTAAGAAATTATGGATACATTATTTTCCAACATTAGTGAAAAATGAAGTGTCCTATATTATACTTAAATTTTTGGTGGAACTCCTAAAATGTGTTGCACATTTGACTGCATTAAGTGGAGAAAATCCAAAGATAATTTAACGTTTTAAATGTATTCTTATATTTTTTTCTGAAATTCAGTTATTATCTTTTATTGGAATACTGTGATAATCCCAGGAGTTATTTGGGAGATATGCCCCATTTTTATACTAATAAAATGCTTTCAGGGTGTTGTGCACTTGCAGAGGATGTTTCTTCTGACTTCTTGACCTTTAGGATTTAAAGGACCTGAGAGATCAAGTTACAAACCTGACATCTGTCACCAGAGAGGCATTATGACTTATTCTAGGTCACAGTGCTTTATCAAGGAAACATAAATGAAACATTAGTAATTTCACTCCCTTATATGTGTCCCTTCAATTAATATCTCTGTTCTTTGTAGTGATTTGCCCTATCCTTTCTTCTAGTCCTCATTTTTTTAAAACTTTATATAATTTGCCTCTTGTCCTATACTAAATCAGACAATGTGGTTACCAAGAGAAATAATGTAACTATTATGTAAAAAAGTAAATCAGAAATGAGATACAACTATCTAAGTACATATATGCATCATATGCACATATGTATGTTGTATTCACTGTGGTCAGGTATATGACTTATTTTCTTAGAGACTGAAGGTATACCGGGTTTTAGATTATTTTATTTATTTTGAAGGTTTTTACCCTTTAGAAGCTAACGTTCATATTTGGGGCACGAAGGGGACTGGATTTTAGACTCAGAATCTGAGAGGTAGAATCCTAAAGGTCACTTGGAAAATTTACTGAACAATGAAGTATTGCCAAATTTCACATTCTCCAAATGCTTGGGGTGTTTTATCGCTTTCCTGGTTAAATGTGTGATTCTGTTTAATACATTCCTAAATTTATAGAAGAGAGATTAAAAAATGTGAAGTAACCTATTATAGATTCAACAAGATTTGATGTTATTTTTCAAAACTAGATCTCATTGTATCTTAGAATCTGCATTTTGACTTTATTCATTTTAACCATAACTTACACTGATGTTTGGTTTAAAGTCACTATTCATATCTACTGTACATCTTCTAAACATTAAACATTTATGCAAAGAAGAAAACATATTTTGGACAACATTCCTGTTGATTCTTGAAACATAAGTTTTCATTATCTTGTCAGGTAACAAGAGAAAACTCTGTTAGAAGTATTGATTAAAGGATGCCTTGGGCATTTTCACTTCTTTTGAGCACTTCCCCTTATATGTCAGAAAATTTGTTGAGTCACATCATGGATAGCTTTTGATACAGTCTTTTCTCTCTTCATATCAGTGATTGCCTCCTTTTTACTGCTGTCTTTGAATAATGTTTAGGCTCTGATCACATTTTGGGGGTTTAAAAATTTAAATTTATTCTAAAATTTGTATCTTGAAGCATGTCTTTGGTAATCATAAAATTTAATGGAGATTTGTTCAGTTTTAGAATAAATAATGGAGATTTGTTCAGTTTTGATTCATATTCCAATACCTCACATGTATATACTCAAATGTAACCACACAAAGAAATAGCTTTTTAAGAAGCGAAAAGCAGGTAATCAATGCCATATCAACTAGATCTGGTATGAGCCCACCACTTTCCCTACATGTTATTTATGAAGTAATATCAATTTATGTTGTCATTTGGGTAAATTACTAGTAGTAAAGATGGCTGTCACTTGTAGTCTGCTCACTGGTTGCTACTGCTGGTCAGTCTGCCTGATTCTCTTTTCCCAGCTCAGCTACACACTAGAGAGAATTCTTATGGGCTCCAAAGTTGACTTACTGTTTCACCATTTTAAGAGTGAGGATGAATATTTTAGCCTGCAATGTAATTTGAAATATTATTGTGAAGATACGGCACAGGATATGTCTTTGACACTATCATGCAAAATTAATTTGCTCACATTTTACTATTCTAGCTAGTTGTGACTTGCCAAAAACTATACATTAATATACACATATAACTTAAGAATTTCATAGTTTTTAGTAAAGGAAAAAATGCAAATCATTCTATAAAAGTTCTAGCAGTGCCATTAAAAATTCTTACTTTCTGACAATACCATCACTCATGTGATTCACTGGTTAAAATAGTATGAAAGTGCTCAGTAACATAATTTTGGGTATTCTGTAAAGTCCTAACTCTTAGGGATGATGCAGCATAGGCCTGCAGGGGACCTTTGGGAAACATAACTGTTATACAGGCCCAAGTCCCATAAGAAGAGCAGGTCCAATATGAGGTCTGATTGTAACTGCCATTCAAACCTTCTTTTCAGTAATGCAGTGCAGGGAACTGCTGTCCCCAGGAAGAGAGCATGATGGATGAGAGCATCCTTTCCAATAGGCGAGAGGGCCTAAAGATGGAGGGCAAGGGCATGGAGCAAACTGCCCATGTGTGAGCCCCATGACTCAGCCTTCAGGCTACCTGGGATTGGTACTTAAAATATTAAAAGATTTTTTGTATTCCAAGATTTTATTTAAATCCAAGTTAGTAGTAGAAGTTATTGATTCATCACTTACATATAAAACCCAGTGTTCATTACAGGTACCCTCCTTAATGCCCATCACCCATTTTAAAAGAAAAATGAAGGATAGACCTAAAGATGCATGACCAAAATCATTAGGTAAATCTTGCATGTTCTTCTCTATAAAAAATAAATTAAATATTGATAGTGTTATAGAATTTAAAGTTAAAAAACTTTAGTTTTTAATTTTTTTTAAGTTTATTTAATTATTATTGAGAGAGAGAGCACAAGCTGGGGAGAGGCAAAGGGGGACAGAATACGAAGCAGGATCCAAGTCTGAGCTGTCAGCACAGAGCCTGATGTGGGGCCTGAACCCACAGACCATGAGATCATGACCTGAGCTGAAGGCAGACATTTAACTTACTGAGCCACCCAAGCTCCCCCAAAGTTAAAAAAAACTTTAAATTATTGCTAACAGACACATGAAAAGTTGTTGAGTATCACTCATCATCAGGGAAATACAAATCAAGAGTACAATGAAATACCACCTCATACCTGTCAGACTGATTCAAATTAACAACACAGGAAACAACAGATGTTGGCGAGGATGCAGAGAAAGGGAACCCCCACTCTTGGTGGGAACACAAAATGGTACAGCCACTGTGGAAAACAGTATGCAGGCTTCTCAAACATTAAATAGAACTACTCTAGGACCCAGCAATTGCACTACTAGGTATTTACCCAAAGGATACAAAAATACAGGTTCAAAAGGGTATATGTACCCTGATGTTTATAGCAGCATTATCAATAATAGCTAAATTATAGAAAGAGCCCAAATGTCCATCAACTGGTAAATAAAGAAGTTGTGGTATATATACACAATAAAATATTACTCAGGTATAAAAGAGAATGAAATCTTGCCATTTGCAATGACGTGGATGGAGCTAGAGTGTATTATACTAAGCTAAATGAGTTAGAGAAAGACAAATACCATATGGTTTCATTCATATGTGGAATTTAAGAAAGAAAACAGGCAAACATAGGGGAAGGGACAAAAAAGAAAAAGGGAGGCAAACCATAAGAGACTCTTAACCATAGATAACAAACTGAGGGTCCTCAGGGGGAGGTGGGCAAGGGATGGGTTAAATGGGTGATGGATAATAAGGAGAGCACTTGCTGTAATGAGCACTGGGTGTTATATGTAAGTGATGAATCACTAAATTCTACTCTTGAAACCAATATTACACTGTATGTTAACTAGAATTTAAATAAAAACTTGAAACAATAAAAAATGATAGTGTTATAGAATTTAAAGATAAAAAAAAACTTTAAATGATTGAAATCTCCAACATTGTAAAATTATGCAGTAGTGACTAGTATGGAAACAAAATGCTAAAACTGTGGAAGTATTTAAAGACACATTTCTAATAAATACAAGGAAGTCTGCCATACATAATGAAACAATTTAGGAGAAATACTTAAACTTCAAGTTGAATACATCTATATACTAAAAACGGAGGTATAGTAAAAGCAGCTTAAGTACATTCATGGATAGTAAATGAAAATAATATAGGAAATTGGTGATGGAATAAAGAATGGAGGGAGAGTTTGATGAAGTGAACTCTAAAGTCCTGTTTTTTTATTAAGGAAATAATGGCCAGTTTTAGGCAAGCGTAACTTTTCAGAGTTTATTTTCTTACGGCTATGATTGGATATAGTCAGTGTTTTGTTTTAAGCTAGGAAAGATATTGTTATTATTCATATATTTTCCTCTAAATAGTATTCAAAACTCCAAAAAAAAAAACTATAGATAAATATTTGTGTAGTTAAATAAGAGGTTAATAATTTGGCTGAAGAAGTTTGGACAGGCAAACACTAGCCTGCTCAGCCATCTTGGTAGCCTTGAGACAGAGCCTGCAGAGTACAAGTTGAACATATTTATGGTCTCCCTCCCACCAAATATAGACTATGATTGTAAGCCACTTGTTTTAAGGAGAAGAGCAGCCATTTGCTACAAAATGGCTTTGTCTCCAGCTGTCAAAAGAACAATATAAAAGAATGTGGGGCACAGATCTACCTCCATGTGTCAATTTCTTTGTATCAGTGAACTGATGGAGGTTTTTTTTGTTCTTCTTTTTCTATTTTTTGATGTCTGTTAAATGAGCTCTTGTGGGTGATGGTTTTATAATTCCATGAATATTGTGCTGAGAGCTAAAATACCTGGTATTAAGCACATTATGTAAACTATGTGAATTGCTTTCACCATAAATGAAAGTCTTTTTCCTGGCAATTGTATTCTTTGATTACTACTACCTTTTGCCTTTTCTTTTTCCAATCAGTCTAGATTATTTTCTTTTCTTTTTCCAATCAGTCTAGATTATCTGATCATTTTATGACACTTTGCTGAATTGACTACTCCTTTGAATTAGCAAGTTACCTCTTTTTAGAATCTTTTTCTATGCTAATTCTATGTTTGTCTATGTATAAATTTTTTGTTGTTATAGATATTTAGGGGTTAGGAAAGGAGGTCTTTGGATTTAATAGAGTAAAATTTCATTTTGAATTCTAATTCTTTACTGTTGTCGATTTTCAGAGAATTCTTGTGTTTTGTGTTTTTTTTTCTTTTTTTTTTTTTACCTTAGAATTCACTCCTCGAAACATTTATAACTGTACGATATCCATGAACTGATTTTATTGAGATGTTTTGTTTGTTTGTTTTTACTTTCACTTTTTGATGTTGACATCTCTAAAAGGCAAACTTAGATCTTACTTTCCTACTTGGTTCTCTGTATTCAGAAAAGGCCTTTCTGTTTAAAGTATACACGCATTACTTTGCGTATAATGAATACACACGGTCTTTCACCAAATGATTCTCCTTGCCTTTCAGTCCCTGTACAGTATTCATTTAAAAAATATTAAAAGTATGGGTGTCCTATGTCCTCAAGAAGTTTATGTCACTATATTTGTATACTGCTTCCTCTGTGCCTTTTGTCGAAGACAGGGGTGGAGTTCTGGTCCCATTAGCAAATGAGATACAATTTAAGCCAAGCATAGTCAGTAACATCTTACCTATTGAATGTTTTTATACCTTTCCTAGAATTTCCAACTTGTGAGCCACTAACTCAATTTATATGCAAAAGTGGAAGATGCATTAGCAGCAAATGGCACTGCGACTCTGGCAAGTACTACTGTTCACTGTATTGCACTGATTTGATTGGGGGCCTGACTGTTGGTGAGACATAGTTCATAAGAGAAGCTTGCAGAGCCAACAAAATGCCTAAGACAAGTGGTAAGAGGGCACCTGGCACTTCAGCGGGGATTAGCATTAAGAGTAATGGAGGTCAACATCTGTCCCATGGGGCAATGAAGAGATTTGTGTTCAGACATTATGCTGGACATCATCTAATTCGACAGATGTGAAGTAAAGGGGATAATTGAGGAAATGACCTGGACAATTTGAGTTCCCCAAAGCATTTATGTAAAGTGCTCTGTACTCTCAGGACAGAGGAGTTTATAAATTATTATGGAATTATCCAAATGGCCTCATTTCTGCCACCTTGCTATTTATGTACAAATGATGTTTTTTTTTTTCTTATACTCAATTGTATCCCTATGCTGAATTATACCGAACACAGGTAAATGAATTATGTATAAATCATACTTTCTCAGCCACTGATTTCAATTTAATCTATTTCCACTTCACATTTCTCTCACCTCCCTCCTGCAATGGTTGTTAATAAAGAATATAAATCATTGCTAATGATAGTGACAATTTCCCAGTATAAATACACACTTATCAGTTAGTAGAGGAAGGGGAGTACGTAGTCACTCTTCATGTTGGAGAATGGAGAAGAAAGGTCTGAATTAAAGATACGGTTATACACTGTGGGGTGTAGAGAGATTGTGGGTCTGAACAGTTTTCCACAATAATTATATCACCAGCTGTATCATTTCATGAAATTCCTGCACTCATCATTGTCCTCTCATTTTATAATTATTTCATGTTGCATAGATTTGTTGTCAATGGTTAGTCATTTCTGAGTGAAATGGAAATTAAATTTTAAAATCCAAGTCAAGGATTTCTTTTTTCCTCTTTGGTTAGTAGTTGATGTGAAAGCACAAGGGAAGCAATGTCAAAATGAAAATAGTTCCCCCACTGTCCATGGGAAAGTTCATCATTGATTCCTTTATCAAAAACAAAAGAATGCTCTATATACAAAAAGAAACATTAGAGATTTTGGAAGAAAAATTTTCTTCCTGGGTCAGTTTTCACTCCCTTGATGTTGGTGCTTCTTTCCAGATGATGACTGTGGAGACGGCAGTGATGAAGTTGGCTGTGTTCACTCTTGCTTTGATAATCAGTTCAGGTGTTCCAATGGCAGATGTATCCCAGGCCACTGGGCCTGTGATGGTGACAATGACTGTGGAGACTTCAGTGATGAAGCCCAAACCAATTGTACCAGAGAAGGTCAGTAATTTTGTGACTCTATGAACTATCATTTTAAATTGATATATATATATATATGTATATATATATATATATATATACACATATATATATATATATTTGAATATTTCACAATGGATATTATATTTTACTCAGCAGTTAAAAACATATATATTTGGAACAGTGTAAAATAATTTACAGATCACTTTCACTCTTTTATTTCTCTGGTTTCTCATTTTAATACCTCCTTATACTCCGATACCTTCTGTGGTTTTGCTTCCTACTTTCATTAGATGCTTTAGTTACTACGACTTTAATCCTCTCCAACTTCTAAATTGCCAAACCCCAAACCCATCCCCAAGGAAAACAAACAAGCAAACTAAAGAAACAAGAAAGGCATAATTTTTATTTTATTTGAACAGCAAATTTGTTTCCTTAAGGCTTGAAATAACCTCCTATTGATTGTTGATTCATTCCAACTGAATAACTCCTAGAATGCAAGCTGCAAGAAGGAAACTGTGACAACGGGCCACAGCATATCCATGGGCAGCTATACCCTGTCATTTGCATG
The DNA here is from genome assembly GCF_014898765.1 of Herpailurus yagouaroundi. Lineage (NCBI taxonomy): Eukaryota > Metazoa > Chordata > Mammalia > Carnivora > Felidae > Herpailurus > Herpailurus yagouaroundi. The sequence continues at coordinate 24,305,117 of NW_024412395.1, read as the reverse complement.
CGTTACTTTGCAAAATTTGATCATCCATAGGGCATGTTAACAAATTAGAAATCATGTTGGAAATATCATAGGAAAAAATCATTAGGCTGCCAAACATTTATACAATCAGTAACATTTTTTTTTAAGTATAAGTTTTCTTTCTGCTTAAGAATTTGGAAGAATTTGTCATTCACTCATTCATTTATTCTACTGATATTTATTGAAGACTTTCTATGTGCCAGTCACTGTGCTTGTAGAAAAAGATAGATAAAAGGATAAAGAAATGTGGTCCCCATTCAGCATTTAAAATCTAGCAGGCAAACAGAGAATAAAGTGATCTATTTAATGAGTTGGGTATTGGAGTGGGAGGCATATATTGAATGATAATAAGAAAGGAATCATTTTCAAAGTGTTTTCAAGGGCATATATTTGTCTTCTGCAACATTTAATAACTTAGAAAATTTCTATAGTTTTTTTCCTCTGATGTGATTCCTTTCGTCTTTTTTGTTTGTTTGTTTCCTGTCTGTGTCCCTCCCTCCCTCTCCTCTATCCCTTTTTCTTTCTCATTCCCTTTCTCATTCTCTCTCTCCCCCACCCCTTTCTTTATCTATATCTCATTCTTTTGTCAGTTTCTCTCTTATTTCAGTTGGTCCACTAATACATATGAACTAGAGCTTTTTTCATCAACAACCTTGCATGGAAACAGAAATGCTGTAAAAAAATACTTTTTTTCCCTTTTTTCTTTCTATATTGGAAGCATTCATCTGGGGTGTGGTTGGTATGTCATTACTAAGTTACACTATGAATATAAACTGCATTTCCCCCCACCTCACAGATGTCTTTATAGGCTCCTCATGAGGTGTACATCTGTGGCCTGCTGGCACTGCCCCCAATATGCTGTGAAAGATAAATTTCCCCAAAGTTAATTTACTTTCATCTCAGAAGTGAGATCCTATCCCTCTTTTCTATGTTTATTTGTCCCTAAATTAAAATAATTATTGCACATTAAGAAGTTTTTGAGAGATTGCTTTAGCTTCATGAGTATCCAGAGTAAGTGATACACAACCCTTTGTAGCCTCACTAGGTAGTTTCTCAGGTTTGGAGTATAATAGAATCGGTGACTATTGAATGTTAATGACCTTCACTTCTAGAGCACCTCACTTTCACTTATATATTACTCTAAAGAATATACTGTCAATGTGAACATCATGCATTTCTTATATGATTATGGTAATACACTAAGGAAATGATCCAGAGAATCTACATGATTCTTGGACATGTTTCAAACACAGAATGAGAAGAACATCCTGAACTAATTTATATTTATCAGATTATAAATTCCCTAATCAAATATTCCACTTGGTGAATACAAGTTGCAGGAACTGAAGAAAGGGAACAGTCTAGGATGACTTTGCTATAAGACAGAGTATTTCAGAGGACATTTACATATTTTTATCCATCATTATTTTATATATTCTGATACAGAAGTTGTAAAATAATCATGGCACATAGAATTGTTAAAGCTGATCAGGAAAGTCATTTTGCACATGCAGGTTTTGTGAGACCATTGCCAAGGTAAAGTAGAAATTTGATGCAATTAGTCATATAATTTAGTCTCAAAACCTGCTGTGGAAGAAAGAGCAGGGGATTCTGGCTTGAGTTTCAAGACTGGCTGTCAAAACTGATCAAATCCACCGTATAATTGCTCAGCACTTTGCTGTACATTGCCTGGGTTAAAAGAGCATATGGTGTAGTTTCTCTCAACTTAAATTGATTTCAAAAGGGCAAAAACACTCTTGAATTCACTTTTAATTGTAAAGAAGCAGAAGAAACCAGGAAATGGAACATTCCATATATAACCCCCATATTTAGAAAATTTCTGCATTTATGTTCAATGCATATTCTCTCTGAGGAATTTCTATAGTGATGATCATTTTTTTCATCATTAGTGTGATTAATATATGGGGAAAGTATTAATTGCTAATCACTTTCTAGATTATACTTCTCTCCTTCCCCCTCATGTTGTGATGGTCTTTCCTCTCACTTCCAAGCTCACATACTAGGCACACAATGTGCAATATCTATGAAAAGCACTGTACACACACACACACACACACACACACACACACACACACAGGGTCTACAAGCAAGAGTGGAATAGAAAGACAATCCATAGCAGACTGATTTCCTTCCTTTGTCTCATTGCCTGTTTATCATTAATTTAGCTCTGATTTGTTTTTGGTTGTAACAGCTTTGGTTGGTACATATTTCTATAGTGAACCATTAGTGAAGCTACTGGGTGTATAGTTTTTTTTTTCCAAGTGGAGGAATAGTTTGTTTTTCAAGTGGAAGAATTTGGTAGAAGGGAACACCCTCTAGAGCCTTAGGTCTGGCCATTTAATAAGTATCAAAAGGTTTTGTAAAGAAATGTTTTTACCTGTAAAAACATCAAGAATAAAGTTAAAATGAGACTTTGGTCTTTTTTTACAAGTGTTTAGCTCTCTGGATATAATGTAAAAAAAAAAAAAAAACAGAGGAAGAGAGAGAGACAGACAGATTCTGGACAAATGCATCTATAAAATATCAAATGTATACAATTAATCTTATCTCATTGTTGACAGTTTAATTCATTTGAATCATGTATGCTTTCATTCTTCTACTCTTAAGGGGAATAGTCACAACCATATTTCCCCCAAGGAATAAAGCATTTCTAAAGTAAACATATGCATTTTTTGTGGGGTATCTGTAGACAGCTATTCATCAGGTCAATTTCCATTCATAAATTGTTGTAAAAATTTATACCGAATAATTTCAGCATGGATTTGATGGATAATGGAATAGGTTTCTCTAGAATTGATTTTGTCTCAATTTTGCAAAGTAAAGAAATCATTTGACCCTAATTTATGGTGATTGTCCTTTAACTTTCTGTATGGCTGTCTAAAAAAGGGAGCATTTACAGCCAGCTGTACTAAGTGAATAGGCTGGGTGACTATAGAACATATGTGATCTCTTATTTACATCACAAATACAAATGAAATGCAAATTTAAAATTAAGCATGCAATGACCTTCAGTTTTGATTTATTATGAATAATCTTTAATAAGTTCTCAAATCCATTACGGAATTAAATGCATAACATTATTAATATTATTTCTACAAATGGTCATATTCTTCTGTTTTAACTGTTTAACTTTCCTTCTTCTTTGGGAACTTTCACATTTCTTTTGGGATTTGTATTCATTTATTCATTCATTCATTCATTCATTCATTCATTTTACCTACTACTTCCCTGTTCACAGATATAAGAAGGAAGCTAGGATAATTTCATTTTATCTTTGTAATTACATAGTCAAGTACAGTATTTGATACACAATGAATGCTAAATAAATTATTATTGAGTAAAAGAGTTTATTTCTTCACTACAAAATTTGATTATACTCTCAGAATCCAACCCTTATTTGTTTTATATTATATATCTAATAACTTTTTCTGTTCCTTTGACTTACTCCCAGATCCTGAAGTTTATGTTTACAATGATGCACAAGAAAGACTAGCTGTGCTGATCTATTCATGTACATCTCCTTAATAAAGTCATTTTCATTTATCAAAAAAATACTGGCATTTTCAACCCATGACTTAATAAAATAGACAGGACATCTCCCTTATCTTTTATTATTGTTTATTTATTTTTATTTTCTGTCCAAAACAGAGTAAATTCCAGAAAGATAGGAAGAGTTAGTCTGTTTGTTTGTTTGTTTCTGGTATCTATTATTTGATAGTAAATGCCAGTGAAGAGATTCCATTAGTAATAATTTAGTAGGGTCAGGGGGAGGAGTTAGTATATATTAACACTATATATATACACTATATATATATATATATATATATATATATATGTATATATATTAGTATATATTAACACTAATTGCCAGGCACTTTACATTTGTTATTCCATTTAATCCTCACAATAAAGATTACTCGATAGGTTAAGACGTTTGCCTAGGATTACACAGCTGGAGTTTCAAATAAAGATTTCTGTTTTCTATTCTTCCATCCAGCTCCCTGCTTCTGCAGCTGTGCAATATAACCTACCCCTGCCCTTTTTTCTAACTCTTAATGCATTAACATTTATATGATCTCCCAATAATTACAATATTTTTCTCAAGTTCATTCTCATTTTTTAACTTTAAGAGAAAAGAAAGAACTTTCTACTTGTTACAGGTCATTATAATGAAATATTCCAAAGGACACTAGAAGGAACGTGGACCATTATATTAAATAAACTCAGTAAATCTGCCTCTTTTGTTTGTTTGCTTCTGTTCTCCTTTCACTTCCACAATTCATCTTGATAAACTGGATTCTAAAGCTTTGTCATTAGAATAGCTGTGGACTTTTCCACAAAGGCAATTTCTTCAGTTGCCCAAAGAATATGTTAGTCTGCCATAAAAATTTCACCTCATAGATTTAAAAAATAGTTTAAACTGAAAGAAAATGAAAAGATCATTTAGCTCAGTTATTTTATAGTGCAGATGAGGAAAAGGGCTCATCTCCATAAAATTATTCTTCTGTGTATGTAACAGTAACAAAAACATGCTGCTTCCTGGAAGGAGCTGATAATGTTCTGTGTTAGAGATTTGAGACTGAGAACTTTGTTCCATAAAGACATTTCTAGAAGAGGTTTTGGATTCAAGTGATTATGCTGAATTCTTTGTGGAAAATTCAGAAAGGTCAGACGGTACAGCCAACCAAAAAGGGATAGCATCCTCCCTAGGGACATTGAATACACTCCAATCAGTGCCGGTATGAAAACTTGACTTGTGACTGAAGATTTGGGTTACATATTTAAGCATTGAGAGAATGAAAATTAAAACCAGTATTTCCTGAATTCCAGTCCATGTATTCTCCATATCAGCTGAACCCATCATCATGTTTTTAGCAGCACAGTTTCCTAACCACATAGAACACAAGGTACCAGGATGCCTCAGTTTGTTAAACAACCAACCCGTGATTTTGGCTCAAGTCATGATTTCACAGTTTGTGAGATCTAGCCCTGTGTCAGGCTCTGTGCCAATAGTGTGGAGACTGCTTGGGCTTCTCTCTCTCCCTCTCTTCCCCTTCCTCGCTTGTGCTAGCTTGCTCGCTCTCTCCCTCTCTCAAAGTAAATAAATAAACATTAAAAAAAAAGATAATAATAAATACTATACACAATCAGACTCAATCATCTGTTTTTCTCTTATAAAGATATTCTGAAGATATTTTCAATTAATTTTTACTGAAACAATAAAAAATGCTATTATTTCTCAATCACTGAATTTTCTTGACAATCAAATATTGTCTTTGAATTTGAGGAAATTAGCAAATTGTGTACTCAGAAAAATCATATAATCCTTTCTTCTAATGGTTTTTAATTATTCTTCTTTAATGAAAATACAGATGGTTTTCTGAAAAATACAATTAAATGAAATTTGAAGTTTATCTACTTTTTTTTTTTCAACATTTATTTATTTTTGGGACAGAGAGAGACAGAGCATGAGCGGGGGAGGGGCAGAGAGAGAGGGAGACACAGAATCGGAAACAGGCTCCAGGCTCCGAGCCATCAGCCCAGAGCCCGACGCGGGGCTCGAACTCAGGGACCGCGAGATCGTGACCTGGCTGAAGTTGGACGCTTAACCGACTGTGCCACCCAGGCGCCCCTGAAGTTTATCTACTTTTAGAGAGGTATAATATCTACTTGCAATGAGATACAAATTGGGTAATTTTATTCACTCACAGATTTATTTATTTTCCTTGGGAAATGTTAATACTGAGATATCAAACTAATGTTAATTATTAATGGATTTTATCCATAGGAAACTCTTTTTGTTTTCTGGGACAAAATAGCTCTTTAAAGGTCAATGTAACCTCAATACTATAAACAACTTTTACATCAATAGAAAAGAAGACCCAAGGTTTTTGAATCAACTAATAACAAGGCCTGTTTTGAGGATGCGTAATGTTTCTGGCAATGTGATTATCAGGACAATTAAAAAGAATTAGATAAATATAATTTAAAAAATAAAATATTTAAAAAATGGTTCATAGGGGCGCCTGGGTGGCGCAGTCGGTTAAGCGTCCGACTTCAGCCAGGTCACGATCTCGCGGTCTGTGAGTTCGAGCCCCGCATCGGGCTCTGGGCTGATGGGTCAGAGCCTGGAGCCTGTTTCCGATTCTTTGTCTCCCTCTCTCTCTCTCTGCCCCTCCCCTGTTCATGCTCTGTCTCTCTCTGTCCCAAAAATAAATAAACGTTGAAAAAAAAAATTAAAAAAAAAAATGGTTCATAAAGTAGGAAGAAAGAAGTCAATTATCTTTATTTAACTATACAGAAGTTAATAATAGATCCACACTTCTTCTTAGATAAATTTAGCTCTTGTATTAAGATAGTAATTATGTATTTTGACACCAAATACAGTAATATCTCTTGTTTTTTTAAAAGATACAAATAATAACAAAAGTCAATATGTAATGAAAAGACTTAATTTTAATAAAGAACCTCAGCTTGTTTCTTCCTCCTTTAATAGAGCCAAAAAATAAGGGCAAAAGTGAATTAATTTCCATAGTCTAAATTCTGCTCCCTTATTCTTGGGTTGTGGTTAATGATCAGTGAAATGGTAGGACTTCAGGCATTCAGCAGAAAATAGAAAAAAGAAAACAGAAAAGAGACAAAGGACATGGATAATATACAATGTAATTAATTCACCTCTCAGTAATTGAGTATTGCCATTCTTTTGTGAAAGTAAAGAAATAAGCACTAGGATAGAACTTGTTTTTTTTTTCCTGTAGAAATAGTTGTTAGTTAGCTTATTTCAGAACCTATTTAAACTGTCAGCCTTTATTCCTTTATTTAAGGGAACAATCAATTGAATTTGCACTTAGATATTATATTCCTGCAATGTGATGAGCAGATTTATTCACTTTTTGTTGGAGAATTTGTTTTTTTTTTTTTTTCCAACGTTTATTTATTTTTGGGACAGAGAGAGACAGAGCATGAACGGGGGAGGGGCAGAGAGAGAGGGAGACACAGAATCGGAAGCAGGCTCCAGGCTCTGAGCCATCAGCCCAGAGCCTGACGCGGGGCTCGAACTCAGGGACCGCGAGATTGTGACCTGGCTGAAGTCGGACGCTTAACCGACTGCGCCACCCAGGCGCCCCGAGAATTTGTTTTTGAGTTGGTATTCATGTACATGTTGATTTCCCAAAGAAAATTAATTGGCATTATTTGAATCTAAAACCTTTCCACAAATAATTTTGGTGCATAAGAGCATCCATTTAAACTACCATTACCTTCCCAGTTAGAATAGGCTATTCCTGGCACAGAGTAGTCACTGGTTTCATAATCTTCCAGCACAGCATTTTGTTATTGTCGATATGTATGCACTTAAATGAGATGTTCTGTGAATCATAACCATAATTTATACCACTTTACAATAGGAGTTGGAAAATATTTTCTGTAAAACGTCAGATAGTAAATATTTTAGATTTTTCCCATTACAACTACCCAGCTCCATTGTTTAGGCACAAAAGAAGCCATAAGAGTATATGTCTACAAATGATTCTGTCTGTGTTCCAATAAAACTTTATTTACAAAAACCAGTAGTGGACTAGAATTGGTCTGCAGGTCATAGCTTGCTGACCCCTCATTTAAAAAATATACAGTAAAGGAGCTACAATCTCAAATAATCCTTTATGTGCATGTTTCATAGAATCAATCTTAGACAAAGGCAAAAGATAATGGGGAGGAAAAAAAAGGCCAAAGAAAGAAAAGCCATTAAAAATGTCTAAGTAATATTCTCAGGCTCTTCCTCAAACATACACCTTATATGTATATGTTCATACACATACTTTCTTATCAGAGTGTTCTGCATTATTTTAAAATATCAAATAATGTAATCTTTTTATATTTGTGTCCAGTAAATATTTGACACCTGTAGTGAACTAAGCTTATTGCTAAGCTAAGAAGTAAATTCCAAATGTAAAATATCTATATTGCAACCTGTTTTAGTTAATAGTATCTAACATATCTATTAAGGTGATTGGCTAATTTGAACAGTTTGTGGAAAAAACAGACTTCTCAATTAGATAGCCAATTCAACAGACTGATACATTGTTTACAGTAATATTTAGATGCTGTAGACATGTATCATTCTCATAATATATTAAATTCTAAATAGAATGCTCATGGTGGAGTTTCAAATATCAAAACTTAATTTTAATGAACTAAAAACAAGATTTTACTTGTTTTACATAGATTTAACTTCTGTACTTTTACTGGGGGATATTTAGTATAACTGCATTGCAATTTTGCTTCAACATTTGTTTTGTGTCTATATATCTATGTATTTTTAACACCAAAATCATTTTAATATTACATAATTGAATTTGTGCTTAGGTGTCCACACATTCTCTTCCATTTCCTTTTCTTCAGCTTTTTTCACTGACCCAAAGAGTAAACATTAAAGATTTGGAATATGGTCTCTTCTTTATTATTAAAATTTCCATTAAATCCCAGGTACCAGTAAATGGTTTTCATAGTCCCATCAACTTCTTATCAGGACAGTCTCCAGTGGAAGCCACATACAGGGGTAGAAACAGTTTGTTAGGATTGAAAGTAAAACACAAAAACCATGCCCTGGGAGTGTGCTGAGGTGGGAGGAAGAGAGGGGTGGTCAGATTAATAACCAAATGATATAGCATCTGTAATCTAGATAACATGGAGGCCATCATCAAGGTCCAATAGGATGAGGACAAATTGAAGAAGGAAGCCCTGGGCTTGACTTCATTATTTGTTCACAGCAGAAATTACAGTGCTATCTGGCAGGCAGTAGCCCCTAGGGAATCCATCTCACATAACATGGAGAAGATCAGAACAGTGTATCCCACCAACCCCAACACAGGTTCCAGATAGGCTAGAAGGTAGGTTTTAATAAGCAACCCTCCCCTAAGGGTCTATAGAAACCAAGGACATCCTAACCTACTAATGGGATGTTAAGGGTCTCCTGAGGCAGAAGTGGGCCAAGGTTAGGTCCACACCCTGTTGGAAAGTGAAATGAAACTATTGGCATGCTGCCAAACCAATTCTCAGTAGTTTCAGGGCAAGTGAAGACTATCTAGGAACTTTCAGCAAACAGCTGCCTTAGGTAAAGGAATTATTAATACACAGTTATTCAAGCTAGGAACTGAGCAGGGACTGACACATGGTGATTGTAGGTAATGCAAGAAGCTATGTGCACATGCAACACATAGTGCTTTTTACTTTTCAAAGCATTTTACAATGAATGACAAGTTAATGTATAAACTCCATTAAAACAATAAAAAGTTTTTTCTTTTTCCTCCCTAGATTGGTCTCACAATTTAAATAATTCATTATATTTGCAACACCATTATTAGCTATTTTCTCAGGGGGCTTTAACATTTCTTTAAAAAAAACAGTATATTTTTTCAGCCCTGTTTTTCATGTCTTTTTAACTTTAGGATGAAAAAAATTCCTTTCTGTCTCTCTACAGTTGCTAGTCTTCTAACTCCAAGTATTTAGTCACAGTGAATTCATTTAAATATTGGGATAAATTCCACTGTCAGTTGCCACATTTCCTTCAGGGCTCTGCATTTATTTATTTATTAGATTCCCCAAATTGTATGCTTGGTTTAAATAGCTTCGGGGCAAAAATACAATAAAATTGCATTAGTTAAAAATATAACCAGCATCAGCAACATGAAAACATAACAGTAAAACAGCATGAGCATATACATACAAACATAGTCATCATTTTAACACTCCACTGGGACAAGCCATATTACAAAGATAGATTGTGTGCCAAGCCCTGAAGCTTAAGCAGCTAGGGCTCTGGGGAACCACACAGGCCTGGAACTCAGGTTGGAATGGCTATCACAGGCTCCTCAGAGATATGCAGCTCTCCATCCAGGGGAAAATCAACAACTGTTAACAGAAGCAAATTTCATTTGGCAAGGTTAGGGGGAAATAAAACTCCACAATTTTTTTTCTGTGGTTTTTTTTTGTTTTTTTGTTTTTTTTTTTTTGCACAGAACATCATTTCTAAACATTAACACACGCCCAATCATAACAGACATTAAAAAATAAGTCTGGGGTATTTTTATCTATGTCAGGGAATTGGATGAGACCTGGAAAAGGAAAGAAAATAAAACTGTGTGTGTATATATATGTGTAATAATCTACTTGACTTTAGTATAAACTTTGAGCTAACGAAATTATATATTGTATTATATATGTAATTGTATCATATATACATATATATATATACACACACACACACACACCCTTGTAAATTTACAGAATCTTAGGTTTTTTTCTTTTTCTATTTATTGTCTAAATGCTTCCCCAAGTGATCTATAAATAATAATGTGTATCTGAGCATATCAGGATCTAGCTGGAGGTCTTTCTGTAATTCCCAGTAGCCTTCAGGCTTAAATCCAAGCCATTCAGCAAAGCATACAGGGCCATTCAAAGTCTAGACCTTGCCCACCTGTCTAGTTTTCTGTTCTCCCCTCCTCCATGAAAGACTACAGAATTTTAGGAATGATGCTGACTTTGTTCAGAATATCCCATTCCACTTCTCCCCCTGCCCCTGCCTGTCTCTTAATCATGAACAGAACTCTTTTCTTTTCCTCTGTCATAAGAATTCTTCATCTGAAGTCCCCAAGTCCAAGATAGTTTTATCCTCTGCATGCTCTCATGGTGTTCTCTCCTATAGCACTTAGGACATTGCTTTGTAACTGCCTATGTTGCCTGCTTCCTTATATACCCATTCTTTTATGATCTTTCCAAGGCAGCAACAATATCTTCCATTTGGCCACCTGAACTCCAAGAGCCACTTATCTGGTTTCCCTTTTTCCACATAAGCCTCATCTCTCTCTCTCTCTCTCTCTCTCTCTCTCTCTCTCTCTCTCTCTTTTTTTTTTTTTTTTGGCTTTCCACACAGCAACCAGTGAAAGATTTTAATAGTGTAGATTACATTACATCATCACCATTCCTCTGTTGTATAATCTCCAGAAGATAGCTACATATTGAACTGATCTTGCCATGGATGTTGATAAAGCCGTGCAACATCTAACCCCTGCTCATTTTAGCCACCCTTTTTCACTTCCTTCTCTTTCTGTAAAAACAAACATTGTTTCCTGCTTTGTAATCTTTGCATTTGTTATTTCCTCTAACTATCCTCTTTACTCAAACTTGCATGGCTAGCTCTTCCCCTTCATTTTGGTCTCTTCTGAAATATCACCTTTTCAGAGAGACTTCCCTAATCACCCTTGTCAACACGTTCCCTATACCCAAGTCACTCTTTACAGCAGTCATCAAAGATATTTACTATATATTTTCACCTCTTCCTTTTCCTGGGCACACAGCAAGAATGTACTTCTTGGAAACTTTGTGACTGGTTGGAACCAACTTGATGTGCCTCACCCCCTTCCTCTATAGCATTACTTTGATCCATTTTCTTCACTACTACCTAATCTAATTTATGCATTTGTATAACTACTACCTACCTAATCTAATTTATGCATTTGTATAACTATTAATTAAGTGCCTATGCTCCTCTTCCCTCATGTTAGCTCTGTGAGAACAGTAAAGTCTCTCTCTTATGGACTGTTCTATCCTAGTACTTGGAAAAATACCTGGTAATTTGCAATACATGTGTTGAAAGAGCAAATGAAGGAGTGATTGAGGCCAGTATTCTCATTTAAAAAATTATGAAACCAATTTGGTAGATCTCTGCCACTAAGATGTGTGATTGTGGGTAACAATGCTCAAAGTTTTTGATTCCTTGCATCTTTCTTCTTTCCTGATTGGCAACCAATTGAAGAAACAATTCCAAAAAGGCTAGACTACATCATTGGACTTGTAATTTATTGATATTTTCATAAAATATGAAATTTTGCCATGATCTCGCAACAGAATAAAATAAATAGTATATTTTATTAGAGAAGAAATAGGCTGAATAACAGTATTTAAAAAAAAAAAAAGTAGGGGTGCCTGGGCATCTCAGTCGGTTGAGCGTCGGGCTTCGGCTCAGGTCATGATCTTGCGGTTCGTGAGTTCGAGCCCCGTGTCGGGCTCTGTGCTGACAGCTGGGAGCCTGTATCCTGCTTTGGATTTTGTGTCTCCCTTTCTCTCCGCCCCTCCCTCGCTTGCACTCGGTCTCTCTCTCTCTCTCTCTCTCAAAAATAAACATTAAAAAAAATAAAAAAACAACAAAAAGTAAATGAATTTATAGGTACTTCATAATTATTGTATGGGCTAATAATTTCTTTTTTTCCCTATTCTTAAGCTCTACAAGAGAAAGGACTTGTAAGAAAGTAGTAATGGTACAGTGGTAAAGAAAGTAGCCTCTAAAGTTTATTTATGTGGGTTCAAATCTCATCTCTGCTGCTTCTCTGTATAACTTCTGACATACTTATTGTGGTTTTTGTTTCTGTGAAATGAGGTGCTCTCAAGGCAGTTTTGTTTATTTTTAATCAAAATCAAAAAGAACAGATGAGTGATCCTTTTTTCAATGGGTTTTAATTCATTCTAATATGATTAATTTGAAGCATAAGCAAAATCAAATGCTATATAAACTACTATTTACATGCAAGGTATATAGAATGGGAATTAAAATTAAAAACAGGAAAGAGTGTAATTGGTCTTAGCATTCCCCTTGGAGTTTGCCATGAGTCAAGAAAAGCTCTGAATCCCTTCCACAGGGGAAAAGATGCATAACAACATAAAGCATCAGGTATAATTTCTGAGATTTTATAAATCCCTAAAGCTTATCCATGGATTTCCTGATTCTACAAACACCAGAATAAGAGATCCTATCCTAGATAGCTTTTGTTTTTAATTGAGTCTTAAAGAACATTATGGACATTAATAGATGAAGTATAAACAGGAAGGCAGCCCAGGTTGGGGGGAATTACCTGATCAGGAGGGGGAGGTATACATTAGTGACATGTGTGTAAGCATTATTAAGGGGATAATTGTTTCACCTTTAGATTTGAATGTTTATAATGATGTATTGTATCTCCTTCTCCAGGTAATACCATCATTTTAAACTTACTACAATTAGGTGGTTTCTGGTGCCACTTAGTAGATAGTATACTCCCCCATAGAGGTTTAGACATGGATAGTTTAGGAAGAAAAAAAAAGCCTCAGGGAAATATCACATTTGTATTTAGATTTATAAGATAAATGTCTATTTACAATAAGAAAACAGATGATTCATTCATGAAGTACAAATAGATAAACCAAATAATACCAAGCAAAGCAAAGAAAACGCAAATGGAAATGGGAAAAAAAAAAAACAAAAACCAAAAAACAAAAGACCTCAGACAATTAGCAACACACTCTCTCCCTTTCATAGAGTACATTTTGATTTGTGTGACCACAATTTATTTCCAGCTCTAAATGACATTGAGCTAAAAAGCTGAGATTCTATATGTAAAGTTCCCATAGTGCTGGATCACAAATATCCCCTTCTCCCAAAGCAACAATTTGCCTTTTGCAAGTCTCTTTTTTGAATCACATTAATATATATACATTTCTCAGTTTACATAAATCTTCTTGAGAATTTCCCATTACATCATTGAGTTAATGGCTTAACCAGACTCTAAAGAAGTAGATATTTAAAACCAAATCTGAAACATGTTCAAAAGAATCAAAGCATTACTTTCACAATAATTAATTAAATATAGAATTCCATTCATTATTATTGACATTTTTGAGGCAATATTGCACATGAAGAAATACAAGATGGGAAGAGGAATAGAAATGTGGTGTAGAATTTGGTAATATACTATTTAATTTTATTTAAACTAATGAAGTGTTTCCTCAATTAGGTACTTGTAAATGTAAACTATGTTATTTCTTCTCAAAATGTCTTCCTATTTCACTTTTCTATTTCTTTATTTACTTAGCATGCTTATTGTTTCCAGAAATAATCTAAATGATAAACTGGAAAGATGAAAGATTATGAAGACAAAGGACTTTTTTTCAAAGGCAGAAAAAGGATTAGCAATGTAAATAAATCTGAGGTTGAGATTGATCCAAATAAATTCATATATGAAAAATGTTTCATAAATTCTGCTCTAAATTCTATGTAGCTATTGCAAGGAGAGAAACGTGATGAGTTTCAGGATTTTTCATGAATATCCATAAAAAGGACTTACAAAGAAGGAAAACTAATTTGCACAAGAGAATAAAATTAGTGCTAATATTGAAGCAAGAGTGAAATAAAATTTCCCTTACGGGTTCTCACAAGTAGATTCAAAATCAAAAGAAAATATAATTTTCAATCGCCCTACTGTCCACCTACCTCCACCAAGGAAAAAGGTCCACAAGGCAAAATACAATAAAAATGTGTATCTTCATCACTTCATCATAGTAGGAAGCTGTTAATACATATAATGTTGACATTATGCATGTACCTATATTAATACATGAAATGTATTAATACATTAATACATGTATACATGTAATTATATGAGCTGCCAGTCTCCAACTCTTTTTTTACAGAATGTAGAAAAATCAATATACCATACCTTCCATTAATAAGTATTTGGAATCACTGTGTGACAATTACTTGAAATACAACTTTTATACGTTATTGGCTGAGTTCAGACTATAGGTTATAAAATTCAGCTGAGCCAAAGTTTGTGTTTTTTGTTTCAAGTAAGTTTAAGTCATAAGTAAAAGAACCAAAGTCCGTTTCACTGCTGCATCAAAGCTGGCTTCTTCACCATAGAATCACTTAAAGAGCTGAATAGCTCTTGGAACATCATTTGATTTGTCTCCTTTGCTCTTCTTGAATATTGAAATCACATAGGATTCTCAAGTTACCTTTAAAAAGACCTCAAGTTCGAACACTCCACAATAGCTTGTTTATGAGACCTGTCCCAGCATTCTTTACCAATATAGTTGTTAAGCCCTACTGCTAAATGTGCACTCCACAGATATCAAATTAGGTATGGTGGGAGTTTGCTGTATCACATTCCATATATATCTTCCAAATGTGCAGAGACTCTGCCATCTTTATTGTGCGTATGCAAGGAAACATTTTGTTTAATCATGAAGACTCTAGATACCCAAAGTCAGAATGATTTGCATGACTGGAAAAATAGAAAATCTCATTTTGGAAAGGACTTCAAAGCCATCCTAAACTCACTGTCTTCTCTGTAAGTTAGGTGTGATGAGTATGAGTGTTCTTTGCAGTGGTTACTTTTGAAAAGAAGTCTTACAGGTTTTCTGTTACTTGGAACAGCTATTTTCTACCAAAAGTGCTTCTTTATTCCTGCTTCAGTGGGGCTCATTTTATATATTTTTCTCATTGTTGTTCATTTTTTCAACATTGCTGCTCCAGAAATACTTAAAAAGTAGACGTAACTCTATTTTGTGCATCTTCATACTATTGTATCACCTGACATATAATTTTTGAAAGTCTTTACATAGAGACTTTATATCATAGAAAATAACAGGGTGTAACAACTAAATTTTGTAGTTAAAATAATTATTTACAGATACCCAATTTATTCCTCACAACACCCCTGCAGGCTTCACTTTCTGGATAAACACATAGTAGTCTAAAAAGATAAACTAACTGCCTTGGTGATATAAATGGTATTGTTATCTTTGACCTCAAGTGAATTTAATGTTAACTCATAACCACATGATTCCGACCAAACCATCTTATTACGTAATTGATAATTCACCTGAAACTTTTTCAAATTTATCATAATAATATAGATTAATTGCTATTATAGATCTATTGTAGATTAATTGCTGAATATAGCTGTATGAAATACACATGTATTACATTAAAACTTCAGTGTAGAAAAATTTATACTAAAATCTATTTTACAACAGAATGTAGAGATACTGGTTAATATGATATCTCATAATACTAGATATTAATGAAAATTTAAAATACTGCTGAGTATAGTCATATTCAATTATTAAACAGTTAAACATCCATATAGCCAACATTTATAGTTCCTTATTCTTGCTTAAGCTACCTGGAGAATTTAACCTATGTTTTTAGTCAACAGGTTTTGAGGAATACTGTTATCTGGGAACTGTTGAATTATTAATTGAGAAATTGAACTTGAATGCATAGTACCTCATTAAATTCTTATGTGTCTCTGTTCTAATTCTAGAAGTGAAATCTTATGTCCTAAAGACTTTGTTATTTAGAGTTTTTTGTATGTTTTTTTTTTCAAAATTTTAAATGTTATTCTTCAAAGATATTATTAGTCAGAAAGTACTTATTTTTTGGTTATTTACCTCTTACTAGTCTAAAGGAAGTTGTCTAAAGAAATGTCAAAAGAGCAACCAAAGGTCTTAACATTTAGTATAGAGTGTGAAATGTTTTCCTTTAATATGCCATAGAGAAAAACCCTTTCAAGATTTCATTCTTGAGTTTCTAATAAAAATCGTAACAGAATATCTACATATTATCCCACTTGCTGTTCCTTTTTTCTAATGTATGTGGCACTTTCAGGAATTCTGTGGGAGGCAACAAACATCATTTCCTCTAATTATTAATGTTCCTAAAATGAAATTGAAAATATCAGAGAGTATTACAGCTATTAAACAACTAACGTGAAAATACATTGTCTCTGGCATCGTAATATCTGAAAAGAAGAAAAAATGAAAAAAATACCATCGAGGAAAATAATAATTTCTTTCCTATCTTTTCCCTGTTGCCTCTCTCCCCCTCATTTCAATTTAAGAGATTCGCTCTCCTCCTGGTTGTAATGGGAATGAATTTCAGTGCCACCCTGATGGAAATTGCATTCCTGATCTGTGGCGCTGCGATGGGGAAAAAGATTGTGAAGATGGTAGTGACGAAAAGGGCTGCAATGGTACTTTACGATTGTGTGATCACAAAACCAAGTTTTCCTGTCGGAGTACAGGTAAGCAGAATACTGGGTCAGCTTATTCCTTGGGCGTCCTGGAGACAGAATCCTTTTGGCCTATCCTCAATGTATATCTTACCTTCATAAAAAGTGTTCTTGTGTCTCCAGTATGTTTGCTCACATTCTGTATGTTAATAATAGCTAACATTTATTCAGAACTATCTACGGGCCTAGCACAGCTCTCAAAAAATGTGTTCTTCATGAACTCATTTCAACATCCCAGTTCACAGTGAAAAAGCTGAAGCCCAGACAAGTTTTAACATGCTCAAGTTAAAAAAATATGTCAAAAGAGCCAGCATGGCAGAATTGGTATTTGCAACCAAGCAATGAAGATGCAGAGTCTGGGGTTTGAGGCTTCTGAAGGAGGCAAACCCACAGACAGTATTCCTCTTTTTACAGATAAATCCTCAACATAAAATTTGATGAAGATGAATAGAATGGAAAAGCAAAATTATATACATTCATTTTCAACTACAGTAGATTCCTAAATTCAATTGTACCATTGCTAAATTTCAGTAAGACAAAGGTAATGACTTCCATTCAAATCTTTGATTTGTTTTGAAAGTCACTGAAACTTTTATTAATTTTTATGATGTTATTTTATTATTATGACTTTTCCATTTTGTTTTCCCATATATAGTAGGTTCTACCTGACAAAATAAACTAACTTATTTATTTTCCCCTCTATACTAGATGATGAGTTGAAATTTAGAGAAAAAATATATTACAATTAACTGTTGTGGTATAATTCATGAAATGGGTTATATCATCAACAAAATAATCCATGGAAAAAATTCCATATTATGGGAAATATATTATAGAATCATCTCTGGGATGATGTGAAATTGCTTTTTGAATTGCCTAATCTCTGGATGATTCATTTTGCTCCCTATTATGTATTTCAACCAAAAGGTAGAAATCAAAAGTTATCATAGCTGTGGGTAAGAGAACACTCTGGAAACCATATGACTATGGGCATTTGAAGATATAAAAAGATATGGTGTTTCTTTTTTTGGACACACCTTCTGGTTACAATTAAGCATTCAAGTAAGAAATAAAGAGATAAATGTAAGCTAACATGGGCATCTAGAAATAAATACTCCTGAGGCTCATTGTTAATGAGGGAGTTGTGTTTTCAAAATGGTTACTTTTCTAACAATATTTTTCGCAATTATGTGACTCTTTTCATCTGTTAAATATTTTAGTTTTGGGCTTATTGGTTAAAAACTGTGACTTTAAGTTTAGAAATTATCTTTTTGGAGCACACTATATTGATTGAAAATTAATAGATGAATAACTTGTTAAATAATAATGTAGGGAGGAAGAACCTTTTCCTATACTCATATTGGATTCATTGGCTTGGACCCTTTAAATTAGACTGGCCAAGGATAGATTAATAATACAACAAAACCAGAACAAGTTTATTTACACATATATCATACATGCATGTGGGAAAACTCAGTGATGAGTGACTGACTCCGCAAGATGGTTACAACTTGGGCTTACATAGAAGTTTAGCAAATAACAGTAAATTTGTAGAAAAATGATGAAAGAAACGAAAAGGATTTTGAGTTTATAGGGATGGCAAATTGTAAGCAGGTAAATGTATGGGAGAACTAACAGAAGACAAGGCTAGTTAATAAAGGGTGTGCGTGTCCATTTTGGCACTGATTTTTCTATTTCCTTCATGACAATACACTTCCCTAGAAAAGGATTTATACCAGTCCTCATTTCTCAGAAGTTTATGCTTATAATCAGATAAGGGAAGCTATAGCAATGCTTCTTTCTACATCTGTTGGATCTCAGATGCCTTCACTCAAAATAACGCTTCTGTTAAAATGGCATATTTTGGGGGTAGTATATTTTGATCCCATACACTGGATATCTTTGGAGAATTGAATTCTGAGGGACAATTTTATGTATGTTGTATTGGGATTTGGATTATCCCCTTAATAATGTTTTTAATGAAACATAAATAAATATACGAAATACTTATAAACCAAAATTTAATGAGAAAAAGCAGAACTGAAATAAAATTTATGTTGAATTATCAAAGTATAATATATACTGAAATATAGTATAACATGGCAAATATAGTTGATAATACTGTATTGTATAACTGAAATTTGTTAAAAGGGTAGAACTTAAGTGTCCAAACACACCCACACACACAAATAATAAATAATTTTAAAAATTAAAGCAAAATGTGAAAGGTAGTAATTTAAGCATTAATTTCTTTCTAATTTAATCTGTGGCTTAAACATGGTAAACCAAAATTTATTCAAACTATTTAAGGAGTCCTAACACAATTATATTTGCATATTTATGAATATTGCATATATTAAAGAGAACTTTAAATATAAGCATTGGATTAAAAATGTATACATGTCTATAATACTTTTGATATTTTTAAAATTTACCTTAATTAAATCATTAGCTTTACAAGCTAATATACCTTTAAACTACCCAAGACACTGAATTCAGGGTCCATATTTATTTTTCAAAGACTTCTAAATGCTAGCTTAAACATTTAAAAGTGTTCCAGGTAATCTATTAACATTTGGTGGTTACAGTGACTTTTCTTTTATACATAAATTGCCATATATTAGAGTAAAAATGTAAGCAGATTAATGTTACTTTATTCTTATAAAGAAGAGAATGTGAGCTAAATTAAAAGTGCAATATAGTCATTAATATAGAAGAGCTTCTAATTTCAAAGGACCTATTTTTTTTAATGTTTTATTTATTTTTGAGAGAGAGAGAGAGACAGAGTGTGAGTGGGAGAGGGGCAGAGAACTAGAGGGAGACAGAACCGAAAGCAGTCTCCAGGATCTAAGCTCTCAGCACAGAGCCCGACTCAGGGCTTGAACCCACGAACTGTGAGACAATGGAGTCTTAACTGACTGAGCCACCTACGCGCTCCTCAAAGGACCTATCTTCGCTAAGAACTACACTCTTCCATATTTGGTCCCTCACACCAAGACCAATAAGTTGCAGTTATATTATAGTTAAGCAATCTGGTGGGGAAATTTCATATATACCTCTTATGGGAAAGAATCTCAGAAATGCATTCTTCACATTGGAAAAAAGAAAAATATGTGATATTATACAATGATGTCAAAGTTAGGGGGATAAGAGGCCCTTTGGTGGTTAGTAAATTTAACCCAAACCTTTCACTTTTAGAAATTCATGTAAGGAACAGCAGAAGTGTATAAAGGTAAATACAAAAAGATTTTCAATGCAACATTTTGTTTTATAGCTCCCAAACTAGAAATAATGCAATCCCCATCATTAGGGGCACTACTTAATAATTATAGTGCATTCACACAATGAACTACTCTAATGGCATTAAGAAGACATAAGAAAAAATTTCCTAAGGATGAAATTTTAAGTTCACACTTTGAATCCTTTCTCTGATGTTAAAAATACATAAAGATGATGGTAAAATATAATAGGAGAAAATGAGAGAGATTTGGTCTTATTAACAAAATACATCTCTGATGAATTGAAATAAAATATAACAGCAAATGGTGGGCTGGATTGAAGCTGGATGCCTGATTGGATTGGATATGGAGACCAGTAGAGATGCACAGGTTAGGTTTAACAGGAAATGAAGTTGGGGACTGGAGCTAGGCTCACTGATGAAAAAAAAGAATTGGAATAGGACTCCCTTACTTTTGAAAGAAGGGGAAAAAATACATCTGGTTGCTTCCTAGGATGGTTACTTAAATGAAGTTGTGTGCCTAGAGAGATGGAAGGCAATCAAGCCAATCCTCTTGCTGGCTCAGAGACTGAAAGTGATAAAAAGACAAATACAAGATGGATTTGTGAACCAAGAGTAGGGGTGGTTATGGAGTGGGCTGAAGTAGAAACAGCAACACCTGTACAGAGTGATAGATAAACACATAAAGTCAGAGAGAAAATTGAGAATTCCTACCCAAGGTGAGATTGAGGGGCGCCTGGTCGGTTAAGCGTCCGACTTCAGCCAGGTGACGATCTCGCGGTCCGCGATTTCGAGCCCCGCGTCGGGCTCTGGGCTGATGGCTCAGAGCCTGGAGCCTGTTTCCGATTCTGTGTCTCCCTCTCTCTCTGCCCCTCGCCGGTTCATGCTCTGTCTCTCTCTGTCCCAAAAATAAATAAACGTTGAAAAAAAAAAAAAGAATATGAGACACTTCGTGAATTAACCATCAACATTTCATAAACTGTGACTTCAAACTACCTTATTATTGCTTCTGGAGCAAGTCCCACCCTTTCTTGACTTTATGAATTTACATAAGAATTGCATGTTACGCGTGGATTAGATTCAGCAAATAAAGCTAAAACACCATGTATTCAAAATGGCCATCGAAAATCAACTATTATACTCAGTATATGTGGTTCTGTGTATATAGTTCTGATAAAAATCTATACATATAACTGTGCTATTAAGAAAATAACTTTTAGCATAAAGTAAAGAATATATATGCAAAATTGTTACAGTGTTTTCCCTCATAAATGGAAAGAAGACCAAATTAAGAAAGAATTGATTTACCTCCACCCCCATGCCCTGACATATTCCTGTTGAGTAGCCAGAGTAATCAGTGTGCTATTAAATTATCTCTCTCTTTCTCTTTTACTTGCTTTTTGTTTTGCAGAGTGCATATATTTGAACATTAAAACTGTACACTTGAGGCAGCTGTCTATATGAATTGTTTTTCTGTTTTCATATGTAATATTCACTGCCACACTTCAAAACCTTTCCCAATAACATCTCAGTAAATCTTTTTTTTTTTCAAACCAGTCCTATATATTTCCTGTTTCTGAAATTCCATCTCACTCTCTGATTGCTATGTGGCTGTTCTTGTTCTGTTTTTATACGTTCAATAGTAGAATGTTTATCAGTACTAGACTTATTACTCCACAAGGTCAGAAAATTGTCTTTCCTATCTTTCTACATCGTTCAGTAGCTAGGCAAACACATTATACTCAGAAATAATTACTGAGTTGAATTGAAGCCAAATATTGTTAGAGAAATAGATAAATGTGTATGTAGTATTGAAGGTTAGTAGTATAATTTTTTTATTTAAAGATTGCAATTCAAAGACCAGTATTCAAAAAGACATTCTGTTATTGAGAAAATCCACTTGGATGTTCTCAATGATTCATTGCTCTTCATTCCCATATTCTTAATATTAACTGCCAATCAGATCCCAGGATAGCAATTATTCTTTTATAACATATAATGTCTTTTATTAAGATAAAAATATATCAAGCATTTTACAAAATTATAAATCTATTTTTTTAATGGAGAAAACAGTTTAACAGAGAAAGAGAAACTCTAGAATTGATCATATAAATTTATTTTGGGAAATCATCACATTTTCTAATGATTCCAGAAACTCTTAATTTCCCTATATGTGTTGACTCTGTACTGGCTTTTATCCTAAACTGTATATTTCAAGGTAACATAAATAAAACAGTCCTTATAATATCCTGAGTGTGTGTGTGTGTGTGTGTGTGTGTGTGTGCATGTGTGTATGTGTGTTTATGTTTGCACATGTGTGTGATTTCTCTAATTGTCATGATACCAAGATGATGATTGTTATTTCTGTTGTTGCTACTTTGTTACTTGGCTACTGTTATTCTCTTTGCTCAGAGGGCAAAACTACAATTTCCATAACATTCTTGTACACATAGTAATCAAGTTTAAAACATTATAAGTAGATGGGGCGCCTGGGTGGCACAGTCGGTTAAGCGTCCGACTTCAGCCAGGTCACGATCTCGCGGTCTGTGAGTTTGAGCCCCGCGTCGGGCTCTAGGCTGATGGCTCAGAGCCTGGACCCTGTTTCTGATTCTGTGTCTCCCTCTCTCTCTGCCCCTCCCCCGTTCATGCTCTGTCTCTCTCTGTCCCAAAAAAATAAATAAACGTTAAAAAAAAATTAAAAAAAAAATAAAACATTATAAGTAGATCAGAAAAGATTATGTAAAACTCAGTAATAAACTCCTAATATTATTTTCAGCATGTAATATATTTTTAAAGTATAATTAGTAAAGGCAAAGTAATTGACTTAGTTATTTGAACTTAAGTATGAACATTATAAATTATTTTTAAAGATTTCGGGTTTTTAGATATTGGATATTTATAATTTCTATCACACATTTTAATATTACTAATCTGTATTTCATTTTCGTAATACAAATTTTCCCTAAGTCTCAAGGTTCTTATATATAAAGGAGGAATCTTAAATTAGAAATCTGTAATATTTATTCTTCAAAAATATTGCACCCAATGATGACTATGTAAGGATTTGTCTTAATATGAATCAAGTAAAAATCAACATTCTTTAAGCATACTTACTGAGATCATTGCTGTTAGGTTTTACCCATAACCTTGTATACCCTCTTACCTACATTTTTGTAAGAATTAAAACCAAACAAATAAGAAAGGGAGAAGCAGGGACGCCTGGGTGGCGCAGTCGGTTAAGCGTCTGACTTCAGCCAGGTCACGATCTCGCGGTCCGTGAGTTCGAGCCCCACGTCGGGCTCTGGGCTGATGGCTCAGAGCCTGGAGCCTGTTTCTGATTCTGTGTCTCCCTCTCTCTGCCCCTCCCCCGTTCATGCTCTGTCTCTCTCTGTCCCAAAAAAATAAATAAACGTTAAAAAAGAAAGGGAGAAGCAATTACATTTCAAACCTCCCCTACAAAATTGGAGAGAGGAGAGAGCTATTTAAATTTGTAAATTTTATCTAAGAAATGTAACCATATGTATTTATGTATCTGGTAGCATAATCTGAGTTAAAATTAATACTCATTTGAATACGATTTTTCTTTACCTTTTCCAGGCAACATTTAGATCATGAATAGCAAATAGGTTTTACTGCTGTTCTGACTCTAAAAGATTGATAATGGTTTATGGACAGGTTTTTTGAAACAATTCTAAGGTTATGCTGGAGTCAGTGGTTAAGAATATCATGATGGATTAGTGATATCTCGGGGGGGGGGGGCAACAGCAATAGAAATTACTGCATTACTCTTGAGCTCTCCTTCCATTCTATGGTACTTTCAGATGAATGCCTACAATTTAATACTTAAGTACAGAATGCTATACTTTAGACTAAAATTATATGTTATGCATTGACTTTGTCTTGCTAACTAGATTATAAACTCCTTGGTGGCAGGGAATGGTTCTTAGGATTTTCTTTTATTTCCTATAATTCCAAGGGAAGTGTAAGTCACAGAGCAACCTCAACATACAATTTTCATAAAATACATTCGTAGAAACTATCAAATTTTATGGCACATGTATCTACATTTTATCACCATCATTTTAAAAATGAGCTAAGTTTTGTTTTTGGTTTTGTTTTTGTTTTTGGACTAGTTATGCAGAAATATGGTAGAAGGGAAATAAATAGCACAAAAGGATTCATTGAAAAATCCTGCTCTCCTATTCTAGATTTCCTGTACCTCTTCCTCACCAGAGGCAATGACTGTTAGCTATTACATAACCTCCCCCAGAAAGAACTCACATAGAGACAAACCTGTCTATATGGGTATACTGATATGTGTATGGAAATATAGTCCTAGATAAATATATTTTACCATGCAAGAAAACACTAGATTTTGTGCCTTTTTTATTGGTAAGTTTTGGAGATTGTTTTATATTAGGCAGGATTGTCTCATTCTTTTTCACTCAAGTGTACAACTTCAATGTGTGGATGCATTGTAAGTGATGTCACCAGTCTTGCAATTTTGATTTAAGTTTTTGTCAGTCTTTTGCTAATATACACAAAGCAGAGCACATGCTTTTGTATAAGACCTTTGTGCATTTGGGCAAATGTATTAATGAAAAAAATTCTAAAATTAAAATTACTGTGGTGAAGAGTTGCTGCACTTTTTATTTGCTGGAATTCATAATATTTCCCTACAGACAGATTGTCCCAGTTTGCAGACTCATCAACATTGGGGATGTTACACCCTTGTTAAATCTATCCTTGTATTATCCAATTTTTGTATCTAAACCAATCTGGTAGAGGAAAAAAAGGTATCAAATTGCCATTTTAGCTTACCTCATAATGAAAGGTATTTTTGATCATCTTATGTGTTTGTAGGTCATTATTGATCCATTGTGAATCTTGCACTTGTATTGGTATATTCATCTTTATCTTATTTATTTGTAAGATCCCTTTTGTATTTAAAAATAAATGTCCTTTTTTCCAAATAAAATATATTTTCTGGTTTACCACTTTGTGTTGAATTTGTGTATGGATTATGTTGTTGCAATGTGGAATCAAAAATATTGATGAAATTGAGTTTATCAATTTGTCCTTTATGTTTTTTGGGTTTGTGTAATGAACATTTCAAGTTTTTGTTATCTTAATATCTATCTTATTCTAGAACGTGTGTGTATTTATCATTGTTATTATGAAATGCTTACTTCTTTGATATACTGAGAATATATTTTAATGTAAGGATCAAGTATTAGCTTTATTTTTTTTTCTCCAGATGGCTAAGCAATGTTCCTAACATCATCAAACTTGTATTTCCATTATCTCTACTATTCGAACAGCCAATTATATATATTGAAACTATATACTATGTAAATGATTATGTTATATATCTATCCTCTTCAGTTGTTGATATCTTGATTGATATTCTGTTAAAAATATTTTGAGTACTGTTATTTCAAAATATTTCTAAACGGTTGGCATTAACAGTTCCTACATCAATTATCCTCTCTTTTTTTGAAGACTCCAATGATATTTGCAATTTTATTTCTTATAGGTTTGTAATAATATTCCTATTTTATTGGGATTGTATTAATCTGGGGACAAATAACTTTACGGGAACAGATCTTCTCCAAAACCAAACTATATCTTTATCCAAGGCTTCTTTTGGGTTTCTTTGAAGACTCTTAAATTTTTTTCATATAAATTCTATACAATTCTAGTGTCGTTTAGCCCAAATACTGTATTTTATGGTGGATTTTTAAATCCATCTTTTCTTCTACTATAGTCTGTTTTTAGGTATGAAATCTATGGACTTTTTGTATGATATTTGAAACTAGCTGTCAAATTTTTTGAATTCTTAGTTTCTTACAGTTCTTAACTCATTTTTATTGATTTTATAATTATATGATTATATTAACTGCATGTAATGATACACTTCTAATTTTATACCTCATTTATTTCTGTTATCTAATTATATTAGGTAGTCTTTCCAAAACAATATAAATAATATCATTAGTTTTATTGATTATGTTAAGTCAAAAATTTATAATGTGTCTCCATTTACATTAAATGGATCAGTGAAGTATCCATCATTTTCTATTTTAAGAATATTTTCATCTATAATTAATGTTGGTTATGAAATGCATTTATATTAACTATGAAACTTATAATTTGTGTTCTTTTCTTATTTGACCTAATAGTATAGAAACTTATTTATATATTTCTACAAATGCAAAATCCTTTCACCAATACTTTAATTACTTTAAAATTAAGGTTGAAGCAGACTTCTGAATATATAAAGACTCTTCGACATGTGCAGTCTAATATTTTTCATTTCTTTTTCATTTTCCCTACTCATTTTATGAATTGTGGGTATATAGTCTGCTAATAATTAGCATTTATCTTCAGGTACATTTTTAATTCACACTATACCTTAACATTGCATAATCCAGAAAAGATAAATTAGTTACAAGAAAAATCTAGACCTTCTGGAAAGGAGGAATAATTTATATTAAGAAAAAAAAAGGTTTACATAGACAGTGGCTTTTGCTTTCTATGTATTTCATATTATTTTTTAAAAGCTGGCTAAACATTAATCATTTTTTCTTTCAAAGTCAGTAAAGAAAAACATATTTCCATAAAATCTGTATATATTTATTACCTCAGCTACTAAAATATTTGATAACACTTATGTCCTTTTATGAGAGGGAATATACATATCTAGTTATGAGGATGAGTTGAGATCCTAAGCTTATAAATATAAACAGAAGGACATTTTCTCCTGTGGAATAAAATATTTGCTTAAATTTAGGGTTGCAAAAGACTGATAACATTTTCCAGAATTTAGGATTC
Source organism: Herpailurus yagouaroundi (assembly GCF_014898765.1). Lineage (NCBI taxonomy): Eukaryota > Metazoa > Chordata > Mammalia > Carnivora > Felidae > Herpailurus > Herpailurus yagouaroundi. Next base: position 24,278,123 of record NW_024412395.1, on the reverse strand, counting down.
TGAAAGGGACTTATATACAAATGTTTGTATAAACTTTTTTTAAGTATTATAATTAAACTTTCAATTAGTCACAGAATTTTTTTTTAATTTTTTAAAAAATCTTTATTTATTTTTGAGAGAGAGAGAGACAGACAGAGCATGAGCAGGGGAGGGGCAGAGAGAGGGGGAGACGGAGAAGCTGAAGCAGGCTCCAGGCTCTGAGCTGTCAGCACAGAGCCCAACTTGGGGCTCGAAGTCATGGACAGTGAGATCATGACCTGAACTGAAGTCGGAGGCTTAACCAACTGAGCCACCCAGGTGCCCCACAGAATTTTTTTTTTTAATTTTTTTTTCCAACGTTTATTTATTTTTGGGACAGAGAGAGACAGAGCATGAACGGGGGAGGGGCAGAGAGAGGGAGACACAGAATCGGAAACAGTCTCCAGGCTCTGAGCCATCAGCCCAGAGCCTGACGCGGGGCTCGAACTCACGGACCGCGAGATCGTGACCTGGCTGAAGTCGGACGCTCAACCGACTGCGCCACCCAGGCGCCCCAGAATATTTTTTTTTTAAATAGGGTCAGACAATAACTTGAAAGCAAGGAAAATATTACGGCTTTAATGCTAAGATCATTTTAACAAGTAGGGCAAGAGCTGTTCAAATGCCTTCATTAAAATAAATTGTCAAACTATCAGCCAATACATTTCTTGCTAATAGCAAGTACTTCTTCTGACTAAAGACAGTGGTGAGTACTCATTATTACAGTGACTTAATTGCAACAATCAAATGGATGATGTTTCTGTTTCCTTAAGGGAGATGCATCAACAAAGCATGGATATGTGATGGAGATATCGATTGTGAAGATCAGTCAGATGAAGATGACTGTGACAGTTTTTTATGTGGACCACCCAAATACCCTTGTGCTAATGACACTTCAGCCTGCTTACAGCCAGAGAAACTCTGCAATGGGAGAAGGGATTGTCCTGATGGGTCTGATGAAGGCGATCTCTGCGGTATTGCATGTTTTACTGATGTGCTTCTCTGTGGATACTAGAAATGTTTAGTCCACTTGCTGATAATTATTATAGTGGCATACCTTCCTTCCATTTATTTCCTTTACATATAACTTTTAGCGTTGAACCCTATCTCTTTTTCAGGGACTATAATCTATTAAAAGTTTTTAAAATATGATCAAAAATTTCACAAAGCAGAAAAGGTTGGCTTGTATCCAACCAACTTAATTGTATAGTTGAGCTCATCATTTAGATCTCTGAATGGTTAGTGTTATTTCCACAATTAAACTGATTATTTTTTGTCATTCAGAACAATCGAACCTTCTTATTATTGACCTATGGGATACAGTTTACTACCAGCCAATGGATTTATCATACCTTCTAATTCTTACAATAGAAGTGTTAAAAAAGAGGAAAGGAAGAGATTGAGTCATGAAATCAATTGAATATTATTCAAGTTTATAAAATTTTCTCTGAAATTTTTAGTCCTCTTGCAATAGCTTTCTATGGTATGCTTTATCTAGTTAAAATGATGATTTCAATCTGATAGATAGCTTTTGAACTTTGAAATCACTTTTGACTAGTTGTCTTTTTATACCGACCAGAACATGTAAAGAAAATTACATTTCCTTCTCTGTGGGGAGATCAGACATTTAGCAAGGAGATTTTCAAAATATGTTTTCTAGATAATACTGAAGGTGACATCAATAGAGTAATGAAGAAGAATTTACAGAATGATAACAATAATGAGATGACTGCGGACTGTGAGAAAATGACTTTAGGAAATGATGAAGCTTCCTAATTGAAAATAGAAAAGACAACTACATTTAAGCTTAACGTTATCATATTTTGATCTGAATTAAACATTAGTAGAATACTGAGTGATACAGAAAAAATTATTATGTTTTAAATTTATGTGATAAATGTCATTTCTTCCAAAAAGTCTGTGATTCTGTAAAATAATCTTGAAACAGTAAATGCAACAGTCTTCATTCAGTGATGCTAAATTTAAACTAGATGTTTCAACCCCCACCCACCCTCCCCCTCCAAAAAAACCCCACTGAGATTAAATAACAAATACAGGGTGACAGATTTAGTTTATCTGTATTTACTTCTTCTCCCAGCTTATTCTCCTTTATGAAGGAGATTGGTGGATTGAAGTATCTCTTGTATTACAAAATGTGAGGTTTGCTCGTGAAGGTTGTAAGAGGAATTCTGAAAGAAGAAAACTATCAATACTCTTAAAATTGAGAATATGTAAATATAGAAGAAGAGAGACTTTAGCAGGTTTAAATTCTTTTCTTCAGTTCTTCAATTAACTCACCTAGGCAGGTAACTTAATTCTGGAAATGTCAGATTCCTCATAACAAAAAGGAGATGATGATATTTATAGGAAGTCATAGTAATAATGCCAGGTGCTCTAAAAGTATTGAAAGAAATTAGTGCTTTTCCACCTTTTTTCACCCTTCAGGTCAAATGAAGTAAAAAAAAAAAAAAGATGAAGAAGAGAAAATATAGTCATTAAGAAAAATGAGAAGAATATTATGAAAACACAGCCTTATTTTCCTATCCTCTGCTCTCTAAATTAGTATTATAAAAAAGCAATGGAGATTTCTTCTGAATTTATTTCTTTGTCTACTTCAAAACAGAAAATTAATTCTTGCTTTTAAGTCACTATATTCATCAACTTAGGAATCTTGCTCAAACATTTCAAAAGATTACAGGAGTGAAAGAGTTTACAATAAAGTTGGGTGTGGACGTATCAAGATAAAAAAGACATTTCTATCCTGCTTATAGCACTATGGCATAATGAAGTCATATACTCTGCCCTTCATGAGGTGAAGTTGGAGGAAAGTTAGGGAAATGAAAAAAAAATCAAATGATGCTCAAAGGATTGAATTGCCTTATATGGTCCTCCTTTCCCTATCTTCTTTTACATGTACCTTTGTATTATAGCTCAGTATATGTATCCTTATAAGCAATATTAGTACCTGTAGAGAAATGGCACCTTAGTCTCTTATTTTCAAGGCCCATGCCTATCAGTCGTAGGGTAGATCCTGTCTAGCTGGACAGGGTTTTTGGTTTATGAGTTTTGTATCATAATGAGCATAATGGACATTTACCCAGTGGACATAAGAAAATATATATACCCAGTGATTTAACTTTAAATAATGGGCATGGGTTGACTAGTAGCTAGGGAATGTATTTTCTGAGAGAGATACCCAAAGCTGAAAGAGTTGTGTGTGGTTTTTTTTAAACCATTTGGTATAGATGATGAAAATGTAGGTTTTTCCTCTTCATGTCTATTCCTTCAAATAGTTGTATTCATAAAAGCTATTTTTTGTTTGTTTGTTTTTAAAGTTTGTTTGTTTGTTTAGAACATGGGAGGGGCAGAGAGAAAGGGGGAGAGAGAGAGAATCGTAGAAGGGCTTGAACTCAGGAAAGGTGAGATCATGACCTGAGCCTAAATCAAGAGTCGGATGTTTAACCAACTGAGCCATCCAGGTGCCCCTCAAAAAAAGCTGTTTTTCTTTTAATCCTCCCATACCCCATCCCCTGTTAAAGAGGAAATAGGAGTGATTCGTGTCCTGTTCCTCAATACATGTAAAATTTGTACAAAAATATCTTGCATGAAAATGACTTAGTAATCTATAGACTTAATATTTGGGTAATTGCCTGAAATGGAAAAATCCTATCCTTTGGGTAACAAGGTGTTTTTTGCTTTGTTTTGTTCCCTCCAAATAAATCTGATTTATAAAGCAAATGATAACAAACAAACAAAGAAAACAGAAAAGGAGCACTCAGTAAAATAAGTCTCCTAATCCTAGTGAAGAGATTATTTTCTCAGGGAGATTTTCAAATGACTTCAAGGGGAAAGGTATATGCATTTAGAAAGCAAATGAGAAAAATCTTGAATCATTCAAGAACAAAGTTAACTGTTGATCCTTGCTATAAAGATATGTCAAAGATGAACCAAGCTGGACACTAGTTGAAGTGATAAGGATAGATTTTATTCAGCATTAACTATTGCAATGGGGAAGAATATTCAGCGTGAACTGAAATCACTGAAACAAAAGACTAGAGGCATTTTGAAGGCTGGAGTCTGCTAAGGGAAAGGCACCTGGGAAGCGGTAAGGTGGCTGGTCCCTGTGACTGAGTCATCTGGTTTTGTTAATTGGTGCTTATCCCAGAGGAGAAATACATTTCTCAGATCTTTGACTTGAGACAGTGGTACAAGTCAGAACAAGGTGCACACAACTGGGAACAAGAGTGAGAGAGTTATCTGCTTGAATGTTTGCATTTCAAAGATATTTCTCAGGTCCTTAAGAAGACAGTTCTGGTGGTGGAAGATTTGCATCTTAAAGGTGAAGAAAAAGGACTTATACTCACAAGCCTTCTAAAGTAACTGTTCTAAAATGGGGTTCAGGGACCTATCTGCCTACCACCAGGTTTTGTCTGGAACAAAAAGTAAACTCTCCTGGCAGCATAGAGCTTCCTTAAGCAGGCACTTTAAGCAGGGCTGGAGTCCTGCTAGGGAGGCTGCCTGAGTTGTTAGAAACTATGCTAGTGTTTTTTGGAGTCTCTTCTTCTGTGGTTGGAGGGGTATGGTTGGGGAGGAAAGTAGAATTGAAATTATTTGTACTAAGGGACTGCAGTTTTTATAAGCCATTGTTGAAGACTAGTCGAACAGAGGGCTCTGAAGAAACTGACTAGAGCTAGGTCAACGAGAAATTCTTTTTTAGGTAATAAAAAATGTGAAAGAAAGTTGCAGGATTTGATGACAGGTTTAGGGTGAAGGAGGAATTAACAAGGGACTAGCCAAACAAATATATTTACATATTTATTATATTTATATATTCAATTTTAGATTTATAATTTAGATTTATTATAATATATAATATATTTATATATTCAATTTTAGATTTCAATGTAAATTTTATTTTTTTTAATCTATGACTTAATTCCACACATAGCATCAGAAAGAGACATTTCAGTACTACAAGAACAGTCATATTGGAAATAAACTACAAGAACTGTAACAATTGTTTCTCACCTGCTGGATATGATGACTTTTCTTTGCCATAATTCTCTTGAAAAAGAATGTCAATTGAACAAAAATGGGGCAAATACTTTAAAATGACTATTGTTTTGAAATGATTACGATTGTAGATGAACAAACATATTTGGAGGAGCTAAATGAATCTATTTTTTTCTTCTAAAATAATACTAAACTTGAATTCTTAGCAAAAATAGTTAATATAATCATCTTCCTTTTCTTATTACTGTAACCTTTTATGGTGGCAAATAGTATGAAGAACAGTTGATCCATATAGAACTTTAGAAAATGCAGAAAATATTTTTAAAGTGTTATATTTAAGCTCAATTTTTGAACTAGATACATTTTCATAGACAGCTGGAAACATTTGAGGTATATAAGTAAATGTTACCGCAGTTTGCCAGTCAGTGAACAACATTCTCTTTCAGCATATCTCAAAAAACAACTAATTAAATAGCCTTTGAAAACTGCTTAAAATATTTTTAAAGCAAAGGAAGGCAAAGTTTCTTTTAACCTTATTCCTGTGCACCTAATAATACATAGGGATAGGTAATAGTATGGTTGAAAAAACAATTATGTGCTATTTTCATCAAGGACATAATTACATCATCTTGAAATTTTCCCAACGGGACAAGAACTGGCTCAATGTTGGGACAGCTGTGTGCTGCCTCATTTTTTTTTTTTTGATAATTCAACAAATATTAATATGCTAATATTTGTCCTAGGCACTGTGCTATCTATTAGATATACAAGGCTAAATAGAACAGATATTTTGTATGCCTTCATGGAGTTTACAATTTCATAATGTAATAGAATCTGAAATACATCTAATGCAATTCTCAGTTATAAGTACTACAAAAAAAATGGTCTCTCTCTTTATAAACCAATCATATTATCCATGTAATAAATACTAGTTGCTCATTATTTCACTCAAAATATGAAGTCTACTTTTTTGTGTGTATGTATATTATTTACAATGCTTTCATGGCCTCTTTGAATTAATCATAATACCCAATATATAGGGTAGAATGGATAATTAAATAAATGGCTTTAACCAGTAAAGAGCAAACTAACCCATCCTGCATTATCATTATGAATCAGACTATAGATGTAGAAATATATATATATATATATATATATACACACACACACATATATATATATTACATTATATTATATGTATATATTACACATATATGTGTATGCCTGTTTATAAGCACTGAGATAAGTCTAAATTTCAGATCAATGTATTTCCTTTGGCGAGAACTTAGCAACTGGTTTGGTGTAACTGTTGAAAGTCTCAGAATAATCTTTCCAGTAATAATAGAAAGAAACATTGAACACACTTTACATCTATGGGGTAAAACAAAGTGTACTCTATAGTTTTATACAAATGAAAACCTTCCATTCCCAGTTCTTATCATATAGGATTTGGTTATTCGATGAAATATTTTATCATGCTTACCCCAATCCCTGAAAAAAAAAATCCAGGCAGCTTTTCTCTATTCATGTATAATATCCTTGCTGTAATTCCAGCCTTAGAGAATGGAGTTTAATGATTAGTATTTTATTGAGCAAAACAATTGATAATGCTCTGTAATCTGTTCCCCTCCTTTTATAGATGAATGTTCACTAAACAATGGAGGCTGTAGCAATCATTGTTCTGTTGTGCCTGGAAGAGGAATTGTCTGTTCCTGCCCTGAAGGACTTCGACTAAGCAAAGACAATAAAACGTGTGAAATTATAGATTATTGTAGCAATCATCTGAAGTGCAGTCAAGTGTGTGAGCAGCACAAGCACACAGTCAAGTGCTCATGCTATGAAGGGTGGAAGCTGGATGTGGATGGTGAAAGTTGCACAAGTGTTGGTAAGTAGATGTGTGTTTCATTAGGCTGAAGAATACCAAGTGCTTTTCTGATTTTTGTGAGTTGTGTATCTTGTTATATTTTAGAACAGATCTTGAGAAAATAATCCAAAACACCTTTAGCGAATTAACAAAGGATTCAACTGATTTTAAATAGGCATTTAAGTATAGTAATATGTCATTTTAGATCTACTCCAAAATCTTCTGAACAGAGTATATTACTGTAGTCCTTATAATTACAGTCCATCAGATTGTTTTCTTCCTTTCTGAAATACTACTTCCATCATCATCCTCCCTAAAGGCTTGTTTTTGTATTGTCCAAAATATTTACTTTTATTTCTCTTCGCAAGATTTTAGAACCCTCCAGAAGTCTGTCCTGGACCATACTTCCAATTTCCTCTACTCTTAAAATCAACTTTGTCCTCTGGCTGTGTTCATCTTCTAAGTGTCCATTTAGAACGTTCTGCTGATCTGTAGGTCTGATTCCACCGTGGGAAAAATAAGCAGAGACTCTGGAACCTGATTTTTGAACTTTAATCCTACAGCTGTCATTCATTATGTTTGTGACCCTGGTCAGGCTACATAAAACTTCTTGAGCCTCACTTTTCTAATCTTTCAAGTATCTGTGGCCATGATAACAATGTCTCCATTATAGCATGTTGCAACAATAACCTGGAGTACTTGCCACTGTGCCCCAACACCCATTAGGTACTTAATGAATGACAGCTTTTCACTATCTTCTCCAGAGACTTAGCTGAGTGTGGAACATTGAGAGTCCGTGGAGAGAATTGAAGGGGCCCATGAATGTTGTTGGAGAAAATATTACACCTTTATTTTCTTTAATGTCCCATTGAAAGTTAACACTAATTATTAGCAACAACTGTGTGTCTCCATTTGAAGTAATAGGCATTCACATCACGGTAAAGTTGTTGCTGATATCTTAAAATATCATATATGTTCAGGCTTTGGAAACCACTGTTACTTTAACAATGAGAATCATTAGACCCACTGCTCAATCTGTTACCAAATACATTAATAAAAAGCAGGTATATTACTACATCCAGAAGTGTTTTTTTGTTTAATATTGGTAACTGCTTTTCAATATACAGTATTTGATTCCTATATCTATGTATACTTTTTTTTTTACTTTTTTCTTACAGTTTTTGTGCTTTTTAAAACTTTCTGATAAGTGGTACACAGGCTTCATCAGACTGCTAAGAACCTATACATCATAAGCTTTTTTCAGTTTGTTCCTTCCACTTAGATTGTACCTCCCCCTCTTAATCTCTAAAATTCCTAGATATTCTTTTTTTTTAATGTTTATTTATTTTTGAAAGATAGACAGAGTGAAAGTGGGGGAGGGGCAGAGATAGAGAGAAACACAGAATCTGAAGTAGTCTCCAGGCTCTGAGCTGTCAGCACAGAGCCCAACACGAGCCTCCAACGCACAAACCATGAGTTCAAGACCAGAGCTGAAGTCAGACGCTTAACCAACTGAGCCACCCAGGTGTCTCAAATTCCTGGATATTCTTTAAGACTTGTAAGCCGAACTTCTTTACGGGAATATTCTTTCAAATGTGTTTGTTCTCTTTTTCTCCTTTCTATGTCTAGAATATATTGTTCATGAAAAGATGTGTCCACATTTTTAATTTGCTGCTTTGTATTTCCATCTATCTTCTATTCTTTATCTCTCTGATGAAATAAGCATCTTGAAGTCAAAAATCAAGTTATAGATTTTTCTTTTATGTTTTACATTATAGTCAGTCCATTTCTAGAAAAATAGTATGCAATCAGAAGCATTATATTTTTTCAGAGAATGTTAAGTCACTTCATCCTTTTATATCAAATGCTGTGTTGTGGTTGTTTCTTCTGGCTGTTAAAAATGCCTAGAGGCAAAAGTTTAGCAGACATTTATGTGACTTTCTCCTTTAAGAATCTTGTACAAAGTAATTGGCATGAGAGGCTTCAAAAATAATAACAATTTGTCGTAATGATAATAGTCATTTTATTTATGAACATGTTTTGATTGGGGAAATAGTAGACCAAATTTTACCTCAGATATATTTATAATCCTATTTTACATGAGAATTGCCCCATAACTGGTTTTTGGATACAGATGACAAAATTATTGACTTATTTTACTGCTTTTGTGTTCTATGAAATCAATAAAAACTCATGTTCAATATTAAAATAATTCAACATTTGAAAATAAGTGACCAGGCACAAAGTAATTCTCCTAATGTAATTGGCTCCTTCTGTTCTCAGATCAGATAGAGACTCTAACAGTGCTATGTCAGTTCTCACTGCTAAGATTGCTGTATTTCACACCTGCTTTGTTTATTATGATTTAAGTGGGAAGCAAAGGTATATTTTACTTTTTAAAGATAATATGGAGCTTTCTTACATGGAGAATTTAACCTGATCATAATTTTTACCTTCCTGAAACATATAGTATACCAAATAGCATTGTCAGCATTTATATTATTATAGACAATATAGGTTTTGTTAGCTATTGAAGATTATTTTTTACTTAAACCAATTTTCTTATATAAAAAAGGATTTATTCTGTATTTTATTCACTTCCTTTCTTTTTTAAAAACTTTTAGTACATTCAGAGTTCAATAAAAATGAATTAACCATTAACCATTGGACTTTGAAAATAAAATTTCTTTTTCCTTGCTCTTCTTTTGTTACTTTTTCCCATCATTTTTGAGTTGAGTCCCTGCTTTTAAAATGTGTCCTTTCTATTGAATGAAATACCTGTGATTATTCTTCTTGACATTTTAAAAGTAAAGAATAATAGTATTCTTTATGCTTCAAATTAGAGCCATGACTCCCCAACATTTTTTCTCTTGAATCTTCTGTAGTTTCTTTTTCATACTTTCTTATATATCTCAACTCCTTTCTTCCTAAATTCTTTACAATATGTCTTTTGCTGAATTGCTGAACTGATTCTGTTTTCTTGAAGTTCATTCCTAACATCTTGTTAGTTAAATATAAAGATTTCCATAAATACTGTTTTTATGATCCTGAGTTTTTATTTAATATATCTGCAAATCTAATTTTTCTTGGCATTTCTGTACTTTATTTTACCAATTCCTTTTTAATATGTGATGTATTAATCACCTCTAATGAAGTATTGGTTTCTTTATACTAGGAACAACCAGAATATTGCTGCTGATTTCGTTCTTTTTTTTTTTTTTTTAATTTCTAGTTTCTTTTCTGTTAGGTAGACAACTTGCAAATATGCAGCATACTTCTAGTTACATTGGAAAGAATATTAAAGCATTCCTTCTTATTTTCTCTTAGCCTGAATTAGGTTAGATTTCCCCACCAAATTTTTTCTTGGTTCTTATTCTCTTATATTTCTATTCTTAGATTCTAAAAAAATATATTTAATGTAGAAACCCGTTAAAAGGTTTTTCAGGCAAAAGATGGTAACCTCCACTAAGAAAGAAAACAACAGCTTCAAGATGTTTTTTTTTTAATTTTTATTTCATTTAAGTTTATTGATTTATTTTGAGAGAGAGAGAGAGAAAGAAAGAGAAAGAGAAAGAAATAGTGTGCAAGCAGGGGAGGGAGGGAGGGAGAGAGAGAGACAGAGAGACAGAGAGAGAGAGAGAGAGGTAAAGAGGGAGAGAGAGAGTATCCCAGGATCCACACAGTTAGTGTGAGCCCAGTGTGGGGCTTGGACTCAGAAACCACGAGATCATGACCTGAGTGGAAATCAGGTGTCAGGGACACTTCACCAATGGAGAAGTGAGCAAAAATAAGAAGCAAAAAATACTTTTCCCAGTATATATTGCCTTGGGTGTAATGAATTTTTTTGTATGCTTATCTTCTCTCATCCAACAAATTACTAGCTCTTCAGAATAGGATAAATTTTTATATGTGCTATATATTTTCCTTAAATTTCTAAGAACAAGGAGATTTTTTTTAAATAAATATGTGTTTTCTTATCAAATTTTTGTTAACCAAACCACAAAATATTTTGTGGAAATTATATCAGATGCCAGAATAGAATATTGTGTATTCTTTAGAAAAAAATTATTTTTCAATTCAATTTATATCCTTTTTTATGAAAGGAGATTATGGATGTAATCCACAGTTTTACAAACACAAAGCTGCATAAATGTGGTGATCTCCTGTTGGTGCACTGTGCCCACTACTGAAACCTTAATTCTCATCTACCCCTAAATGATCTGTTGGAGATCTTCCTTTACCACCTCGGATCTGATAACTGTGGCATTTATATTTCCAGCTACTGTCTTTCCTACTGTCCTGTTCTGTTTCATCAGATATCACCAAGTCATCTTAAAATGAGTTGGCTGAAATGTACTCTTTCCCTTATCTTTCATTTATCCTTTGTCCTGTCAGTGGTTCCAGTTTTCTCCTGATTCAGGGCTCACAACCTGAACTTACCTTTGACTTCCCAGTTCTTTGCTGGCCCCTTTCCCCATGTCCTAATTTTTTCTATACAATATCTTCTGGACACAGTCCTCCTTCTCCGATTGGTAGCATTTGTACCACCATCCCAGCCAGGAGTTAAAAATGTTGTAATGATGATGGCAGTCCTCTCTCTGGCCTCTTTGTTGTCATCTTCTGTTTCTTTAGTTTGTAAGAAGAATATTGAAACTTGAAGGGATGAGGTATTTTTCTTGAAAAGAGAGAGGGAAATTCAAATCTGGAAGATGAGAATTAATGGAAAGAGGTCAGAAGTATAGTGAAGAATAAGAAGTGAAAGAAAGAAGAATGAAGTAATGATAAGCAGATGGCTACCTTGTGGAATAATGGTAAATAAAGGTGAAGAGATCAAAGGAATAAAGCTGGTTTATAATTTGGCGATCCACTTCTTTATTTTAGTACAATGACACTTTTACATATCAGTCTCTATCCACGATTTTAAGTAACTCTCAATTATTTACAGAAAGAACGTTCAATTCTTCACTCTCCTATTTAGAGCCTTCTTCATTTTCATTTATTTTCTCTCTCCAACCTAATCTTTCATTATCCTCCAATGTGGGTTTCCATTCCAAGCACCATATCATTGTTTTCATCATTAGTAATGGTAGTAAATAAATAGTGACCGAGAATATATAAAGTACTTTCACATGTATCGCTTTATTTTACCATGTCTTTCATATACTCTGCTCATTATCATCAGTTTTTTTTTATTTTCTCAAAAAGGAAATAATAATTTAATAAACTAACTGAAATCTGAAAAGTAGAGGTACTTGGAGAAGTTATCAAGATCCAGAGTTCAAATAGAAATAATCTGAATATTTACACTTTGATTTTTTATTGGAAAACTGCTTTTTTATAGTCAAGTGTAATCAACTGTAAATATTCATCAACTGTATTCTCAACAGAAAATGACTATATTAAATACAATAATTTGAAAAGCCTTTGGGAATTTTTAACCAAGTAGTCAAGGTAACAGTCACTGTTCAGAGTAAACAAGAAATGTTTTGGGGGCACATGGTTGGCTCAGTTAGTGGAGATGTTTTATGTTGATCTCAGGGTTGTGAGTTCAAGCTCCACTCTGGGTGTAGAAATTACTTAAAAATAAAATGTTTCTAAAAATTCAAAAAAATGTATGTTTTCCATCACCTTTCATTTTATGAAATCTTTCAAACATATTGAGAATAACATATTCACAGCTAATATTTTAGGATACTGAAATGTTTTCAGTTTTTTTCAGGTTGTTTATGATATAAATCATTTTGTAAAGTTGACGAAACATTAGATCACTCTGAAGCCCTCTGTTCATCCATTCTTTCATCCCCTGAGAACACTACTTATGTGAAATGGGGTACCTGTTCTGTCATAGTTTGTGTTCTTAAACAACATGTAATATATTTCTTTTTCTTTATAACAGATGGATTAAAATATAATTTATATACCATAAAATTCATTCTTTTAAAGTGCACAATTCTGTGGTTGGTAGTATATTCACACAGTAGTGTAACCATTACCACTATGGAATTTAGAATAAAATATTCTAAATATTTTAATCCCTCCTTTAAACAAACCCCATATGTATTTAAAATCACTCTCACTCAAACCCTACTTCACCCCTGGCAACCTCAAAATCTGTTTTCTGTCTCTATAGATTTGCCTAGTCTGGACATTTCATACCAGTGGAATAATACACCATGTGGTCTTTTGTGCCTGGCTTCTTTCATGTGGCATAATGTTTTCAGGGTTCATTCATGTTTTACCATACATTACATTTACTTTTGTCGCTGAATAATATATTTATGGTATTAATATACCATTTTGTTTTTCCATTCATCAGGATATGAGCATTTGAATTGTTTTTATTCTTTGATTATATGAATACTATGAATATTCATAGTTTTTGTGCAGACATGAATTTTCATTTCTCCTGTGTATAGAACTAAGAGTGGAATCGTTGGGTCATATGGTAGGTCATTGTTTAACATTTTGAGCAACTGCCAAAGTGTTTTCCAAAGTGACTGCTTCATTTTAGAACTGCCAGGAGTACATGAGGGCTCCAATTTCTACACAATCTTACCATCAGTCAATATTGTCCATCTTTTTTATTATAGTCATCCTAGGGGGTGTGAAGGGGTATTTTGCTGTGCTTGTTTTGTGTTTCCCTGATGACTAATGGTGTTGAGCATCTTTTCATGTGCCTTTTGATCATTTTTATAGGCTTTTGAGTGAAATGCCTATTCAGAGTCTTTGCCTAATCTAAGGTCACTAAGTATCCCTCTATTAGTTGTATCATTTTAGATCTTATATTTAGGTCTATAATACATTTTAATTTTTCTAAATGGTGTGAGGTTCCAACTTCATTCTTTGGAATGTGGAAATCCAGCTCCCCCAGCACATCTTGTTGAAAGGTCCATTCTTCCATTGAACAGTTCTCTGGAGATTGGGCTTTTGGGGGAGCTTCAAATCCATCTTTCCCCTCTGGGAACTTCTGGACTGTTTGTTTTTAAATCTACTATGAAACTAAGGAAAGGGGGATGGGATTGGTACATGTTGAAACACCACATAATTTGCAATTTGTACTGATATTCAGCAGTTTTTCTTTTTAAAAAAAAATTGTTTTAATGTTTATTTTGAGAGAGAGAGATCGTGAGCGGGTGGGGGGCAGAGAGAGAGGGAGACACAGAATCTGAAGCAGTCTCCAGGCTCTAAGCTGTCAGCACAGAGCCCAACATGAGGCTTGAACTCACGAACAGTGAAATCATGACCTGAGCAAAGTCAGATGCTTAACCAACTGAGCCACCCAGGTGGCCCAGCAGTTTTTCTTAAATAAACACCCATTGGATTGTTATTAGATTTTGGTTAATTTCTAGAGTTCAGAAAAAAAGATGATTTTAACCATTTTTCCAGTGTTTTCACTGTTTTTATGAAGGAGAGGATTTGGGGATCCTTACATTACCATTCAGGAACTGATTCTCTATTTCATTAATTTAAATTGTTCATGTTTTTTTATCTATTCATTTATTGCCATCATATCTTTATTTCAGAATTCTTTATTGAGGTCTTATTAGGCAAGAAATTGTTCAGTAATTATTTTTAGTGTTAAAACATATGAAGAGCTTAGCAGTCTTTATAACTGATTTTTAACTTAATTCCATTGTGCTCAGAGTGGGTGTCCATTATTAGGTTGATTGTTTGCTATTTCTTGAGACTTACTTTAGAGACTAGTATATGACTGTTTTGTTGCATTCCATGTATGCTTAAAGAGAATATGTCTTCTGTTTTGATGTACAGCTTTCTATACATTTCTGGTAGAGTGAGCTTTTTGTTTATTTTGTTGTTTAAATCATCTGTTATTATTTTTCATATCGGTTTTTGTGTAGGAATTGTGGTTAAATACATCACAATATGATTATGGATTTATCAATTTCTCTATTTGATTTTGTTTTATATGTATTTTAGCCTATATTATTAAGGCACACACCATTTTAAGAGTTTTATTTTATCTGTTATTTTTCTTATCATATAATAGAGAACTTTTTATTTCTACAAAAGCTATTTCCTTAAAGTGTATTTTGGTTAATATTAATATTGCTTCATTAATAATGAAATTAATAATTCAAGACTCTTTACAAATGAAACTTTAGATTGTGTATCACCAAAAGTACTCTTTTATTTTAAAAATCAAGACAACAAGGGTCACCTGGGTGGCTCAGTTGGTTAAGCATCTGATTCTTGCTTTTGGCTCAGGTCATGATCTCATGGTTTGTGAGTTGAAGCCCCATGTCAGGCTCTGTGCTGATGTGCAGAGCCTGCTTGGGATTCTCTTTCTCCCTCTCTCTCTCTGCCTCTCCCCTGCTTGTGGGCTTTAGTGCTTTTCTTTATTTGTAGCAGAGGCAAGTGGAGAATCCAGGTCTTCTGTTGTAGAATTCCTTTATAAATTCAGTTGTAACAAATAAGTCAGTAGTTTTGGGTTCAGGAGAATGTATTTTCTCAAATAGAACATGAAAATAAGAGCAGTTAAATGATCTCTCAAATATGGCCATAGTGGAAATACCAGTTCTTTTGAAGGGAAGAAACACAGTACCTAGTATTTGTCATACTGAAATTCTTTGCTTAATGTATATGTCATGGCCAAACAATTTTTATTTATTTGTGAGTGTTTCTAAAAAGTGGGAAGTATTAATTCCATCTATTACTAGTTTGAATTTTTATTATTAAAAATCTTAGTAGAAAATCTATGTGCTAAAAATTTATATCAAAACAAAATGAAGTGAAAGTTTTCTCCCCACTTCTGAACCCCAGTCTCCAATTTCCATGGCAGAGGTAACAGCATTCCCTCATTAAGACAACAAGATATATTCTATGCTTCACCTTCATGTAGGTCTAGAAAAATATTTTTTTAATTTAAATGGTAGCATCGATTTTGCATTGTTTATATCTTCCTGTTTCAAATTACAAAATATTTGGAATTATTCAGTAGCTGTACATCTATATCAATCACATTAATTTATGTGGCCCCATTATCTTATAGTTTATGACTGTACCATAAGTTATTTTGCCAGCTATCTATTGGTAAACATTTCTGTTGTTTCTAGTATTTTGCTACCACAAATAATATTGGAGAGCATTTCCTTAGCCATCTGCCATTTTTAAATAGGCAAAACTATATCTTTAGAGTAATTCCTTACAAACAGACTTAGTTGGTCAAGGTGTGTGTGTGTGTGTGTGTGTGCGCGCGCGCACGCGCGTGTGTGTGTGTGTGTATGTACATGCATATAGATGTATCTCTTGTGATGGCTGTTGCCTAGTGGCTCTCTATATGGTTATAACAAGTTATACTTCCATTATCAATACATCAGAATGTCTTTTGCCTACATTTTAATCAATATAGGGTCTTCACCAACATTTTAATGATTTAAAATTCATTTATCATTTTATGAGAGAAATTAGTTTAAAATTTAAAAGTTGTTCAGATTTTCCTTTCTCTGAATTATCTGTTTAATACATTTTGTCTCTTATTTATTTGAGTATTTTATAATCAATAAATGGGAGCTCATATATCTTAAAGAATTTAGTCATTTATTATATTGCATATGTTCAGTGAGGTTTGTCATTTGTCTTTTGACTTTTTTATTATTTTTCTCCTACAATTTTTAATGTATATTAAACACCATTCTTGGGGTGCCTGGATGGCTCAGTCGGTTAAGCGGCCCACTTCGGCTCAGGTCACAATCTCATGGTCCGTGAGTTCCAGCCCCGCATCGGGCTCTGGGCTGATGGCTCAGAGCCTGGAGCCTGCTTCAGATTCTGTGTCTCCCTCTCTCTCTGGCCCTCCCACCGTCCATGCTCTGTCTCTCTCTGTCTCAAAAATAAATAAAAACATTGAAAAAAATTTTAATAAACACCATCCTTTTCTTTATTTCTTCTATGATTTTTGCCAAATGCACAAAGGCCATTTTCATTCGAGAGTTCTAAAAATAATTATTCTGTGTTTACTTCCAAGGCTTTCATAGTGCCATTTATTATATCAAAATTATTAAGCTATCTAGATATTTTTGTATTAAATCAAAATCTTCCAACTTCATTTCTTCTCCAGGTACCCTAAAACTACCATATTTCTCAGCTTTCAAGTTAGATATGGGTCAGTACCAAATACTTTTTATTGATATAATAATATATCTTAATATTTGTTGAAGTTAATCATTATTATATATTTACCCTAGAGTTGTCCTGGTGAGTCACACTTTTTTAATGTAAACTTTAGAATTATCTAGTATTATTTTTAAAGAAAAGTATTTGTCATTTTTTTTTTCATCACAGGAAATTTATAAATTAATTCAGGCAGAAGCAAGATCTTTGGGACATTGTTTTCTTTTGTTTGTTTGTTTGTTTCCTTTTGTTTCTATCTAATAATACTGTATGCCTTTCCATTTTTTGAAGTCTTTATTTCTTTCATTAGTGTTTTAAAATTTCTTCATATAATATTTATATATTTCTTAATAATTCCATTCCTAGATTCCTTATCTTTTTAAATATTTTTTTCTGTTTATTCATTTTTTTGAGAGAGAAACAGGGTATGAGTGGGGGAGGTACAGAGAGAGAGAGAGAGAGAGAGAGAGAGAGAGAGAGAGAGATACAGAATCTGAATCAGGCTCCAGGCTCTGAGCTGTCAGCACAGAGCCTGACACGGGGCTCAAACCCATGAATCTCAAGATCATGACCTGAGCTGAAGTGAGACACTCAACCAAATGAGCCACCCAGGCACTCCTCCTTATCTTTTTTCATTATTACTGCCAGTGTGCATTTGTTCTTTTTTTTTTTTCTATTTTGTCTTCTCAGTAGCTGTAGGAAGGTTAGCGATTTTTGTCTAAAAATATATCATCAGTTCTTCCCCACCCTTTGCCTCTGGCATCCACTGTTCTATCTCTATTGTTTCACCTTTTCCAAAATGTCATTGAAATGGAATGATATTGTCTATAGACTTTTGAACCTGGGTCCTTTCACTTCATGTATTGCATGCCTGTTTGATTCTCCATTCAGACCTTCATGAATCTTTATGGTGTCAATGGGTTCAGAAAAGTTTCTGAGGCCAGAGTGTTATTCTCATCCTTTTTTTCCCAAAAAGTGGTTATGGGATCTGCCCTTTACTTACGCTACCTCCTTTGAAAATTGTGTTCTGCCAGCATTATATATGTATGTATGTATATATGTATGTATACACACACACACATATATACGTATATATATATACACACATATATATACACATATATATACACATACATTATACATGTATGTGTATATATACACACACACACACACATGCGCACGCACACACACACACACACACACACACACACACACACACAGCTATAGGCATCATCTCTCAGAAACTGTCCATACTTTGAATGTATTCAGCATTCTTCTAATGTTGTGGTGTTTTGGTAACATGCCTTCCAGTGTTAGTGAAGGTGGAACTTGCATTTCTTTTTCTTTTCTTTTCTTTTCTTTTTTTTTTTTTTTGATTTTTCTAGTGTGGTTTTCTAAGGAAGAGGCAGCACATCATTGCTTTGCAATTTTGAAACTCCATGTCCTTTAAAAGCTATTAAATATAAATGTCTCTACCAAGTGGCTGCTGCACCTCTAATTTACTACTTGACTAAAGGCAAACTATAAGCCAAAGGATGGGGAAGCTCTTCAGAGCTGAAATATCACTAGCTTCAGCACATGCTAAGAAATATCCAACTGTTTTTGCATATTATCATTCCAACCTTTTCTCTTACACAATATATCTTTTGCTTATTCCTTTGAGTAATCTTTGAAATTTAATATTATAATAAAGATTTATTAAGATATTGAGCATCTGTACTTTTAATGATCAATTATCCTGATAAGTCAGTATGGTATATATTTTATAAATTAAAAAGTATTGAGGATCAGAGTGTTTAAGTAAACTTCTCAAACTTAGTGAGTCAGTAAACAGCTCTGTTTTCAACCCTTATTTTTTGACTCCAAACCTATTTTTTTTCGACTACTTCACACTTACCTCCACATTTGCATTCACTGTGATGATTATGAGCTTTTTAAAAAAATTCATATACATTATTTAATTGGATTCTGATAACAGTGTAAGTTAAATTGGAAGGAGGTTGTCATTAACTCCATTCTGCAGGTAAAGACAATTTCTGAAAAAAATAAAGACTTTTTTAAGGCGAGCAGTTATTTCATAGCCAGAGCAGATTCATACAAGGGATCCTGATCCAAAATTAGGTATTCTCCCTTTTAAATAACTGTACATCCAAAAGAGCCATTTTCTTTATTTAGAAAATTCTAAATTCTGGATTTAAAATTTTGTGAGCATTTGTTCTATCAGGAGCTCTTTGGCACTAGTTATTTAATATATGTTTGCTATTTTTATCAGTTGGCTACTATCACAGTAATGTTTTGCAAGAAACACCATAATACTGTGCAATAAATAACCACGATACCTATAAGATCACAACAATATACGTAATTACTGCTCACAAGTTCTCAGGCTACTGACTGGTTTTTGTGGTCTTGAACGGGCTTGCTTATACTATGCAGTCAGCTGCAGGTTAAAGTAAGTGGCTCTGTGGATCATGGCAGGGCTCTCTCCCATGCTAGCCATCAGCTAGTTTCTTAAGATGGAGTCTGTTCCACTTGTATTCATTCAAAACACATTCATTTAATGTTCTAGGTAGAGCTTATCAAAAAAATAGATTCATGTCCAGTGGAAAAAAATGGCCAGTGAATTCCCTAAACCAAGGACATGACAGCCAGCCTCGGTTAGCTCTGTTCTAAATCTAAGACCTGGTATGTATCATGTCTTCCCTGGTGCTAGGTATTAGGGACAGCATAATGAACAAGGCAAACAAGATCCTTGTTTCAATAAAGCATTTAAGCCAGTGAAGAAGGTAGATGAAAACAAATAAATAGTGATTTTAAATATACTTCAAAGAGAATTAATAGGCTATGGAGATATAAAATAATAAAAAATGGCCTTTATTGGGCACCTGGATGGGTCAGTCAGTTAAGCTTCTGACTCTTGGTTTTCAGCTCAAGTCATGATCTCATGGTTCCTGACTTTGAGCCCCACATTGGTCTCTGTGCTCACAGCACTTGCTGGGAATTCTCTCTCTCCCTCTCTCTGCCCTTCCCCTGCTCGTGTGTGTGTGTGTGTGTGTGTGTGTGTGTGTGTGTGTGTGCGCGCGCGCGCGCGCGCACGCGCGCACTCTCTCCCTTTCTCTCTCTCTAAAAATAAATAAATAAATATAATTTTTCTAATGGTCTTTACTAGGAAGTTGATCAGGATACACCTCTCCGAGGAATGAAAATTAGTAAGAACAGTAAACCTGGTTGTAGTGGACAAAAACCCAGCCCAAACTGAGTGAATAGTTACCTGCATTGGATTATATATCCAAAGCATGGGAAATATATAGGGAGTATGAAGGGAGGAACTTGTCTTAGGGAGAATTCCAACTGTGGACTTGAACATCCTTAGGACACAGTATCACCACAGGTCATTGTTGCTTCATTCTTTGTGGCTGTTTTCTGTTTTAAAACAATATCACAAGTACACTTACACAAACTACAAGGGTATAGACACTGGCAATACTAGAGTTAGCGATCTGTGACCTTGAAAGAAAAGACACTCTTTACCCTCAGCTTGAAATCTTTTCTAGAAGTTTATAGACTCATGCCTAATTTAGATTTCACATCCGCCTCTTGAGCCAGATGATTACAGTAGATTACATTCAGAGGATGTGCCTAGACTTAAATTAGGAAAACATATTGCCCTAAAGGAAAGCCCAAAGGAATTGCATTAAATGGAAATGGGGGCAAATCTTTGTAAGCCTGGGTCCCTCCCTCAAAATATGTATTTATAAAGCAAAATTCATGTCTAACTCATATTAGTATGCCCAGCAGTAATTATACAGGACTTGATACATTTCCAAAAGGATAGCATACTTTTAGTACATTTCAGACTGTGGAGGAAGCCATCATCTCTCCTCTTATGGAGAATACTCCCTAACTATACATAAGCATGTAACTCTTACAGAATCCTCTTTTATTGGATATATTTCCTCTGTGGATCTGTAGGCATGTGATGGGCTAAGAGTAGCAGAACTAGTTTTGCCAAGTCTTAGCACTTCCCATGTTGATGTTTCTGAGGTTTGGACTGTCACCTGAAGCTCCACTAAAATGGAAAACCCTTATTTTTGTCTTGAAATTACAATAATTCTTATATTCATTAATCAGAATCAGGTGTATGGAAATCTAAGGAATAAAAACGTATTTATACTTTATTTTAATGAATACGTGTAAACCTACATTTTTCAAGTTTCTTTTAAATGTTGGATTAAAAGAAATTGCTCCTTTAATAACAGAGAATTATATAATAAATTATGGTTTTAAATAATTGGATTTGACCTCAGGTATTTTATTCTACTTATGAAAGCATATAAATATTTTTATAAGTCTATTAAAAATAAATTTATTTTCAGATCCTTTTGAAGCATTCATCATCTTTTCTATTCGCCATGAGATCAGAAGAATTGATCTGCATAAAAGAGACTACAGTCTACTTGTTCCTGGGTTGAGAAACACAATAGCGCTTGATTTTCACTTCAATCAAAGTTTACTGTATTGGACAGATGTTGTAGAAGACAGAATATATCGGGGCAAACTTTCTGAAAGTGGAGGTAATTTTTTAGTGAGAATTCCAAAACAATATTCTGTAATCTGAAGGGATTTTGATTAATCTTTGCACGTTGGTTCTCTATCTCCTGCCTCATGTATGTAAAACAATAGATGTCAAGTACATGTGTGAAAATATGTTGAGGGAGGGGAATAAATGGCAAAAGCCTGTGCTATGCATACCATTTTCAAATTATGAGCTTTTCCATGGGCATTGGTGAAAAAATTTGCTTATAAGAAATAACTACTGCCTTCCACACACTAGTATATACATTTTGAGAGTTGAAATGTTTTGTTTTATTTAAAAAAAAAGTTTTATTTTATTTTATTTGTTTTATTTTTATTTATTTATTTAAATATTTTGTTTTATTTTACTGTCAGCAAGATTTAAACAAGCACTGAATTGGTACAAAGACCACTAATATGAACTAAATGTTTTTTGTCATAATTTGAATTATCTCTTTTGGCTAATGTAGGCTTAAGTAGCGAGGCTATAAGATAAATATATGTAATAATCTTTTTGAAAATGTTGGATCTGTGTAGCATTCCAAACCCCAGGTGTTTCTATCAAAATATAAATTTCTCCTTAAATCACCTTTACAATTTTGGAAAAATGGTAATAACACAATATAATTATCGTATGTGAATTTATGTCCTGTCACACATTGCAAGAGACTGATTTCAAGTGATGGATTTAGATCTTTGGGCTTAGATTGTTAACTGTTAAAAAAAATTAAAATATATAACAAAAACACCAGCAATGTCATAAACTATGAAGAGTTGTCCTATTAGAAAAAGTGTTTTTTTTTTAAATAATTACTTTAATTACAAAAGAAATTTAGAAGTGAGTGAGTAAGGATATTGGTGGGCATTATCAAATTGCTTATTTGTATTTAGACCTCACTAATGTCTTCTTCTGTTATTTGTAAATATGCTATGTCTTGTAAGTCTTTTGGGCCAGGGAGGAGTGGGGAGTATGATTTGGGACTTATCTTTGTTAAGGGTAAGTGCAGTAAAAGCTCTTATCTATCATGCTTCAGAAGAAGGTGGGTGCTGACAAGCTATACTGCATATTGCCCCAGGTAGACTTGATCCTCTTTATTCTACGCCTAAAGATCAATGCTGAAACTAAATTGTAATGATATTAACTAGCGCATCATTATTCCCCAAACCCGTGTTCTATTTCAAAAATCAGAAACAAGAAATAACTTTTTGAACCCTAAACATTGTTGTTCGCCTCAGAGTTTTTTAAAAATTCTTTTTCACTGCCACTGAAAAGACTTAAGAAATTAAAATTTTCTGGTAGGAAATTTCAGTAATTCTAAATTTGGAGCCTTCTTAGTTTCCTTTGTGCCTTATAACACATTTGCACTATATCTTTCAAACTCAATAAAATACTTTAAAACTCTGTGCTGCTCATACACTGGTCTTTTCCTTTGTCCTTAACATGTTCCTTGAATGGGTACAAGAGTTGATTTCCTTTTTTTTTTTTTTTTTGTAGGGGTCAGTGCAGTCGAAGTAGTGGTGGAGCATGGCTTGGCTACCCCAGAAGGGCTGACAGTCGACTGGATAGCGGGCAACATATACTGGATAGACAGCAATCTGGATCAAATTGAAGTGGCCAAGCTAGATGGTTCCCTACGCACTACACTAATAGCCGGAGCCATGGAACATCCCAGAGCCATTGCTTTGGACCCAAGATATGGGTAAAGAAGTTTGCCTTTCACAGATTGACTTTGAGATAAAAAATAATATGTTAAATTAATATTGAATTCAATTATCACATAAATTATTAGATTGCTTATTTTGTGCATGTACATATATGTATATGTATATAATTGTATACATATGAGTTTAAGTTTATTAGCACAGGTGTGGCTATAAGATTGTTTACATAGGTACTTTTAGAGGACAGAAATATCTTTTTTCTAAATATGAGCGTTAGGCCCTATTGGAAAGTGTTGCAATTCATTTTTGAAGCAGTAATTTAATGAATTTCTCTTTGCCCTGCCAAAGAGGGGCCATAATTGTTTCTAACGGTTGCAGACCACAGGGCCAGTCTCTGGTTCAAACAGTCACAGATGTTTATCACATCACCTCTTATGTATTTTGTAAGTACTTGGAGTCACTTTAAAAGAAAATTCGCATAGACTTGAAGGAGTCCAGTAATGAGACACTGACTAATTGGTGTGTTTGAAAGACAAGGCACATGATTCTCAAAAACAAGGTAAAATGTTGAGTAACTCAGGTTATTGACTCTAGTGTTCCCCTGTGTGTGCCTCTGTGAAAGAGCAGAAGAGAGACAATGGATTTGGAGCCAGAAAACGAGGATTCCAGTTGCTACTCAGTCACTTATTTTCTGGGGAACCTACTCTATTAACTTCCCTTAAATTTTAGTTTTTTTTTTTTTCTTTTGTAAGTCAGAGATATTATCTTTATCATTTGGTTGTTTTTGAGGAGATGATAAATATGTGTAAGATAGTATGTAACTGGTATAGGTAAGAATACTATTTATTTATGATTTATTTATTTTTATTTATTTGTTATTACTCTTTATTATCTATTCAATTATTTATTACCTTGGTAATTATTTTGTAAATCCAAAACTATCTTCAAGGCTAAAGGTTAATAGATTGAAATTTTTATTTTTGTCTCTGTATCTTTATTTTATTTATTTTTTTTTTCCAACGTTTATTTATTTTTGGGACAGAGAGAGACAGAGCATGAGCGGGGGAGGGGCAGAGAGAGAGGGAGACACAGAATCAGAAACAGGCTCCAGGCTCTGAGCCATCAGCCCAGAGCCCGACGCGGGGCTCGAAATCGCGGACCGGGAGATCGTGACCTGGCTGAAGTCGGACGCTTAACCGACTGCCCCACCCAGGCGCCCCATGTCTCTGTATCTTTAAATAATACAAAGTCCAAGCAGTGCCAGTGAAGAAGGGGAGTCAGCCAGGAGGGAGTTTGATGAAATGTAGAGGAGAGAAAAGGGAGCCTGTGTTAAAGTCAGCTTCCTGGCCACACTTTCTGGCGTGTTCTCTGGTTTCTGCCCAGGAGTTAGAAATCAGTAGATTAGGAAGTCTGTTCTCCTTTTCCTCAATTCACACACAGAAATTAAAGGGGCAAAGCACCTTCCCTAGAGCAGGGTTCCAAACTGGCAACCTTTATTGATGTGTTTTCTTTACCTTCTACAGTGTTTTAAATTTATTTTAATGACTTGCCCCAATTTAAAACATTGAGACATTTTGTATACAATCCTAGATTTCTTGCTTCTTTTGAAAGAACACCGAGATCTGGCAAGGAGCAAAGCAGTAGGTATATCTTTTAGCTTAGAGATGGGCTCTCTCATGTTTACAGTTTACACTTTGCCTATTTCATTCATTTGCTTCCTGTAATAACAGTTTACCAGGAAGAGATATGTTATGCTTAATGAGAAATTCCTCTTCAAAACAGACTATTCCTGAGATTGCAGGTAATCGCTGGTCCTGACCCTTTACTTCCCATAAAAGTTCATCATCAACATGGGTTTTATCCTCAATATAACAACTACCGGTGTGAAATTTTCACCTATTAGACCTATCTAACTTGTACCAGCATCTTGTAAACAGGAAAAACTTTCTGTATATGGGAAAGTGATATTTTGGAGAAAGCTCTAGTTTTAGCTATAGTTTCCAATATGAAAGGAAAACTATGAGTGAGTGCTCCCAAATTACAAATGGCACACACAGAGAAAAAACAAAACAAAAAGGATAAAACAAGTGTATCAAAGTTTGAAAATAGTCTGACCAAACAAAGCAGTAGATCTGGGAGTTGAAACTTTCTTTTGAACTGACATTGCTTAGGATAAAATTATTTATCTCAGTTTGGGGAATATCCTACCTGAGAGGAGAAAAAAAAATAGAAACACAACATGCCACCCACAAATACTATAAGTGAAAATGTATCCAGGTACTATTCCAGTGATAAAAGATCTTCAGAAGTAATATATCCTCTAAGTTGAAAATACAGAAAGCTAGCCTCTGAATAGGAAAAACCTGATAATGCTTCTGAGAAAGTTGATGCCTTCCGTTACTAATTGCTACTATGAAAGTATAAAGCTGCTTAATTTTTTTGAAACATGAGAGAAGAAACAATGCTTGTAAAATAATTTTTGATATAAATAATTAAAATTCATGGGGCCCCTGGGTGGCTCAGGCTTTTGAGCATCTGACTTTGGCTTAGGTCATGATCTCACAGCTCATGAGTTCAAGCCCTGCATCGGGCTCTGTGCTGACAGCTCAGAGCCTGCAGTCTGCTTCGGATTCTGTGTTTCCCTCTCTCTCTGCTCCTCCCCTGTTCATGTTCTGTCTGTTAAAAAGGAATAAATGTTAAGAACATTTTTTCAAATAATTAAAGTTCAGATGGAAGTACTAATTCGTTCAACTCTAGGAAGTAATTGAAAGGTTGACAAGTATCAGGATATGATAGGATTTTTATTGCAAAAAATTATCTTAATGGATTGATACAATTAAGATATAAGGTTCACATAAATACCCTTAAAACCAGCTGTAGAAATCACATTTAAAAATGCAGTGCAAAGTTAAAATATTTTTAAGTTTGTCATAGTTTGGTAAAAAATTTATAGTTATTTTTAAACATTGGACATTTCATAAGGTAGGCTGAGAGCATACTAAAAATACATGTGAGCATGTGTGCTCGTGCACACACACACAGACACACACACACACACACACACACACACACACACTGAACTGCAAAACTAAGCACAAGAAAAGCAACATTGAAAAATAATTTCAGTGAAACTTAGATTCCTACCTTAGTGCTATCTATTCAAATAGAAACATAAAATTTCTCCCTGTTTCTCAAATAATTCATGAATACATAAAGAAGCTAGGAATCAAAATTGATAGGAGCTCCAAAGGCACTTAAACATTTTTGAAAAATTTTATTTAGGGTAAATCTACTAGATAATTTTTTTTTTAGAAACATGGTTTCTGTAAATACTATTATCTTTCCTACTGCATCATAAGCTCTCTAATAATGGCAAGCAAAGTTGCTTCCATTTCTATGAAATCCTTCACTGCTCTTGGTATATATAATTGTGCTGAATAAATGCTTGTTACATAAAGTAATGCATGTAGGGGTGCTTGGGTGGCTCAGTCGGTTATGCATCTGGCTTCGGCTCAGGTCATGACCTCATGGTTTGTGTGTTCGAGACCCGCGTCGGGCTCTGTGCTGACAGTTCAGAGCCTGGAGCCTGCTTCTGATTTTGTCTCACTCTCTCTCTTGCCCCTCCCCTGCTCCCGCTCTGTCTCTCTCTGTCTCTCAAAAATAAAATATACAAAAATTAAACAAAATAATGCATCCAAATGCATAGGCTTTTTGTTGACATGTAACTTATAAAACTCAAGGATACACTTTCAAGAGTGAATTATATACGAAAAGACAGCTAATGGATACTACTATGAACTTTGTTTTACAATAACAAATGAATTAAAAAGCTTAACAACCAGCAACTTTGCTCCCTCAGCACAGCTGAGGTAAAACCGAAGCAGCGACAACAACAAGAAACAGGTTATAACATCAGCCCAATAAAACATGTTTACATCATGTGAGTTTCCTTCTGCTATGAAGGTCCTTTGTGACCTTTTCCTACAGATGCCAAAAAACAAATGTTTTTAATCAACTATTTTGCTTCCTCGGCATAAAATCCACAGGCCTTCGTTTTACACCATAAAACATATTTGCCATCATGCCACATTCCTTTAATATTCTGGGTTTTGACCCAATATCCCAAGTGACAAGTTATTCCAAGATGGTAAATGGGAGTCTTAGGGAGGAGTCATTTTTCTCTCATTCCATTTTAAAGGAATACACTTATTGCTAAGGTGACCTGAAAGAGTATATGAATCTCCTCTAAACAACAAGCTTAGTATTAGGGAGTAAGAAGCACTAGGGAGTTCAGAATCTATAGGGCACTCACTTCAGTTCTTGAACTTTCATTGCCTTTGTAATGATGCAGCTGCCTGGTGTCTTCCTGCTCCATTGCTGGTATTTAAATTTCATTTGTCATAATAACTGGATGCTGCTTAACAATTGCAATTTGTAAAAGCAGATATAATAATTATGAAGATTAGTGAAACATCTAAAGAAAATTTTAATTTCATCTGGGACTGTTCCTAAATTAAACTAATAATGATGTTGTTGCTTTTAGAAGACCTAAAGATTATAGATAAGTAACCTCTTTTTTGGCCAAGATAATTTATTTTCACCTTCTGCAGCTTGACCTGATAGATGATAATGGCCCTTTCATGCCTGTAATGATACAAGTTGTTCATGGTCCATTGACCCAATTTAATCCTGATACAGACTAACCTGTGAATGCAGGAACTGTAGAATCAGTAGACTGTAGTCTCTTTTTTAAAAAGCAATTGTGGCTGAATATTTCCATACATCCTGTAAGAAGACATATTCAGTCTTTTTATATTTCAAAAAATAATGCAATCATTGAAATGCTAATACATTTTAACCACAAAAATAAAGTAATAAGGGGAAAATGATTCTTTTAAAATACCACATTGGAAAGTATACAAAAGAGTGCCTAGAATTTTATGAAACAATGATCCTTGAAATCAACTTTTAAATGGATTGTAAACTGACTTGTGGTAAAGTTAAAAACACTTTTAGGGGAACTAATTCTAGAACATGTTATTTTATAAAAAGAGTTGAAAATTTCCGCACTTGAATTGATGAAAGATTAGGACCATAGTCCTAACCAGAAACAGTTTAATGCTGCTATGTTTAGTGAAGAAATGAAGGAATCACTTATTTTATAATTCCTCGAACTATCTCAAGCCATACTTTTTTGGTCCGGTGGACCATATCTGAGAGTTTACAGTGCCTACTTCTGGTAAATATATACATGTAGAGAGAATGCAGAATTGTAGGGTTATTGATATGTGTGTTGGAATTTTCACAACTACATGTGACAGAACTAGGTAGAAAGTTACAAGAGAGACCTCAATTCTCCATTTGTTATTCAGGCAAAAGACAATGCTTCAGAAGTTGTTGGGTCATCAATCCAGACTGTGAATTACAGTTTTGCCTAGATCTGGTGGTGACTTATCCACAGATACTCAGACTAGCTATGATTCTCAAAATCATCGTTTGTTTTCAGTGATTATTTTTCCTAATCTTTTTCAAAATTGAAAACCTCTCTTATCTACCTTGTTTGCCAAGATACCACCATAAATTTGATTGATGCTATGTTGCTCTTGTTTCTATTTTAAATCTTCTTTTTTTAATCCTCAGTATAAAGGGAAGCTGACAAATAACAATCTGCTGTCAGTGAAAAGATGTGTGCATCTAAAATTAAATTTGTAGTGAGACACATAATTCATTTCATTCATTCTTTTAAAGACATTTAGCTACTTAACTTAGTAGCCTACCAGCTTTATATTGATGAATCTCTGTTCCATTTGCTCTTTATGGCAACATATTGTATATTTATAAGCAATATGTGTATGTGTATATACATATTGATATTTCCAGGTAATTGGGTTTTTTCCTCATATAAAACAATCTACTCTTTAAAAATTAGTCTTTTCAGGGGCACCTGGGTGGCTCAGTCCGTTAAACATCTGACTCTTGGTTTTGGCTCAGGTCATGATCTCATGGTTTGTGAGTTTGACCCCCTCATCAGGCTCTGTGCTAACAGTGCAAGCCTGCTTGGGATTTTCTCTTCCCTCTCTCTCTCTGCTCCTACCCCATTTGCCCCTTCTGTCTCTCTCAAAAAATAAATACATAAGCTTATGTTTTTTTTTTTAATTAGTCTTTTCATAAAAAAAATATATTTCTAGCTGTAAGATTTTATAAAGGTCCTCTGGTATTTTTGATATTTAAAAAAATTCACTTATGAATTTAATTTTGAGTTGTTTATACTTTAAAAAATATTTTAATGTTTATTTATTTTGATAGAGAACGAGTTGGGGAGGAACAGAGGGAGAGAAAGAGAGAGAGAGAGAGAGAGAGAGAGAGAGAGAGAGAGAGAATCCCAAGCAGGCTGTCAGTACAGAGCCCTACAAGGGGATCAGTCTCACTGACCATGACCTGAGCCGAAATCGAGAGTCAGACACTCAACTGACTGAACCATCCAGGCACCCTGTGTTCTTCACACTTCTAAACTTTATAATATAAATTTTCAAATACACAAAATAGAAGGAATTATATAATAAAACTCCTCATTTCCATTTCCCAGCTTCAACAATTATTAGTACACTGTGCCTGATATATTATTTAGTTTTATCCTTTCTCAGTAGTTTACTTAATTTACCTGAATATTGGTGATTAAGCAATGAATAATTTGGATTTTGTCTTTATGGATATAATCCCAGGGACATGAAACTCCTAAAGCTGCCTGTGAAACTAAATTTTTTCTTTTTTACATAAACTCAGTTTTTGACAGACATTCTTTGAGATAAACCCAATCCTATGACCTACTCCTTTGGATCTTTTTCTCATGGCTTTGACTTAAGCTTACATTATAAAACTAATCCACCTTCACATTCATGCTGGTATGACATTTAAACATTGACATTAGTATTAATTCTTGTTCTCTGTCCTTCTTTGTGTCTGTCTCTCTCCATTTGGTTAACAGTTTGGAAATACTTTGCGTTTTTTTCATTTAAAAAAATCATCTCAACGACTACGTGTGTGTGGCATGCTTTTCCAAACACAAATCTTTTCTGTGGGCTGACCAGTTTCCATCCGTTTCCTCATCAAATGCTCCTGACACTGTGTACAGTTACAGTTTTTATTTACAGATGAGAAAATGGAGTCTGAGGTTAAAGATGCTGGAGTAAGTGACAGATACCAGTGTCAATCCCAAGTTTGTCTGAGACCAAAAATATATTGACATAATCATTTAATAACATTTTGTGGATGCCCAGTGCTGAAGAGTTGTATATGAACTGCTACTCTTATCAAGAACATCTACATCTTCCTTCTCTGTTCACCATAGGTTTTAACATATGTACTTACTAAATTTATTATATAATGTATTGAATCATCTTTTCCTTTTGTATTTGACATTCCTCTGTCCCCAGACTATATACGTTTCAAAAATTGAAGTCATGACAAATAGTTTATATCACTCCATATTTCCTTATATAAACATATTTTTCTTAAAAGATAGGGTAAATTGGATTTTGAATTTTTTTCCAGAGGATTATTTCATTTTCTGAGGTAATCTACCAAATGAATATACTTAAGGATCATTCAAAATATGGAAGAATAAAAAGTAGCAAAACTATATATAATTATAATGAAGAATAAAGGTATTTTTACCAGTAGCTTTACCATTTTTCACCAAAATGGTGTCAGAGCTTATGATAGGAAAATTTGCTAGGTTGTCACTATTTCTCCAGTCCTTTGAGTTCTGCCTTCCCAAATCACCATGCTATTCATTGGGTTCTATGACCAAAGTAGAGAAGGCAACTGCCATTTACTGATTAGCAACCATGGTCTTACTCCTGTACCAGATGTTTTCCCTTTGTTATTTTATTTAGTGATGTGACATTAAAGAATTAGATGTTAAAAGCATGAGAACAGAAGTTAGACTGTCCAGTTTTCCATCTCCCTCTGCCACTCACCAGCTCTATAACCCTGGTCAAGTAATTTAACTTCTCTAAACTCATTCTCCCATCTCAAACATAAATAACATTAGTCATGGCCTCATGATTGATTAAAGGAGATCATCTATAAAGCACTGAAAATAGTATTTAGCATATAGTAAGCACTTAAAAACTACAGCCAGTTGTAATGATTGTGGTATTATTGTGTAACTATACAATACATACTATAGAAACATGCATTAGCAGTTTAAACCACTGTCAACGGAACGTAAGCTGTCTATCGCCTAATAGCCTTAGAAATCAAATGCATGACATAAGGTACTTGATGCCCATTGTGGGGAAGAACTGTTAGTGCACCATGAATTTGTAGAGTCTCAAATAGTATTTGGTTTTAAAAGAAGTAATAATTTTTAACATATAAAGCTGGTATTTTCACAACTGCTTTGTGTTTGTTACATTATGATTTCCTCTGTTTTCCCTCTGTTTCCTGTCATATGATCTATGTCATTGCTATGAATGTGAAGGTTATCTCCATACTGATGACTTCCAAATTCATAACTCTAGCCCTGCCTTCTTCCCTGAACTTCACTCTGGCATACCCAGTTTCATGAATACCTCCATATTGATATCTTGAAATCATAAGATAAAAAAATCAGTAAGATAAAAAAAAGTAAACTTTTGATTGCTCTTCACATTCATTCACACTCATTTCCCAAATCTTAGAATTGGATCCTCTTCCATTTTCCCATTTTTTTATGGATTCCCTGCACACCCTCTTCCTTACCCTTACTCTGACTTCGCTGACACGAGAAACACAGTCACTTATGATCTGTTCTCTACTTCGTTCCCTATATTCGGTCATCAGCTAGCCCTGGAAGTTCTACCTCCAAAATGTACCATTAATCCATTCACTTCTCTTTCCTGCCACTCCCATACTCCAAACCACCATCATCTTTGCCTGGTCCTTTAAAATAACCACCTGATGTGCCCATACTCTTGCCTCACTATCACCCACTTATAAATGGTACCATGTTTCTCCCCTGCTTAAATATGCTTCTTATTCCCTTAAAATAAAATCCCATATAATAGCCTTAGCCAGAAAGACCCTTTAAGTTGCCCTTTTCAAATCCATCTTTTTGCTTTTTCCTCCTTACTCACTATCTTGATATTATATCTGTTCTTCAGATCACCCACTTTCTTTTCCCTGTTCAGGCTTTTATTTATTTTGCTTGTCATGTTCTTTATATTGTTTTTTTTTATCTTTTAGAGTCAGTGTAAATACAGTCTTCTCAAAGTGTTTTTTTTTTTCTTTTTTTCCTGATCATCTTCTTTAAGTAGATCACTTACCTGCTGTTCTCTTCCATAATAAAAGTTTTCCTCAGCATATTTCAGAATTTGTAATTATATATTCATGTGTTTATTTGGCTTGTCTTCTCTACTGGACTCTAAGCCCCATGTGGGTAGATAACACATCTGTTTCTTTTGAGACTGTTTACCTAATAAGTGTCTAGCATGTAGTAGGCACTCGATAAATATTTGTAAAATGAATGGCTGAAACAATAACATTATTTATTTTTCTTCAGAATTCTTTTCTGGACAGATTGGGATGCCAATTTTCCTCGCATCGAATCTGCTTCCATGAGTGGTGCTGGCAGAAAAACCATCTACAAAGACATGAAAACTGGAGCTTGGCCAAATGGACTAACTGTGGACCACTTTGAAAAAAGGATAGTTTGGACAGATGCCAGGTTTAATAAAAATGATCTTTTTCTTCTATATCTTGTGTTACCTTTCACAGATAGCATTTATAAACTCAAAAGATGTCCTAACATGCATGTATTATATATACACACATTGAAATTGGTGGTAATATTTATTTGTTTTCCATATGATGGTGGTGTTGATGTTTGTTTGTTTTTGTTATGATGGGCTTATTTTTTCTTTCTACAAATCAGATACCCATAAAATATTTTAAATATATTTTATAAAATATTTTCTCTGGCATTTATGTAAGTAATATGATAACATGACTGGACCATCTGAATAAGTTTTGATAAAATGCTGATTTATTACCTTTCTGTAGGTCAGATGCTATTTATTCAGCCCTCTATGATGGAACAGGCATGATAGAAATCATCCGAGGTCATGAATACCTTTCCCATCCTTTTGCTGTGTCTCTATATGGGAGTGAGGTCTACTGGACAGACTGGAGGACCAACACATTGTCAAAAGCCAATAAGTGGACAGGGCAGAATGTCAGTGTGATTCAGAAAACCAGTGCCCAGCCATTCGACCTTCAGATATACCACCCCAGCCGACAGCCCCACGGTAAGTGCTGGTTGTGAAGTAACCACCCAGAAAGTATTTTCACCTTAATCATATAAGATTTGAAGTGCAAAATCACTTCTATAAGTTAAGTTATTAATATTTTATGTATATGGTAGAAGTAGTTCCAGCCTTTGTTTTAATTAGTTCAGAATATTTTTTTCTTTCCCTTTTTTTCATATAGCAGTAAAGAAATCTTAGAAATTAAGGGTTTTATACAAAGTCCTCACATTTTTAGTCACTGCTTGTATCTATAAAAAATACTGTGGAAAGTTGTAAAAGGTCTTTATATTGAGAATCTATCACCAGACTAGGATCAGAAAGGACACATTGATGTTTGCCTTCAAATGTTGCCTGTGAAGTATGTTGGGAGGAGAAGGAGTGGTGTGGAAGAAAGAATCAAGCATCTGCTTGAGCTTTTCCATCTTAAAAGAACTGAGTTCACATGAACATATGTGCTACCTCTCCCCATACACTCCACATTTTGTTTCAATAGTAATCTCCATCTTGGCTTTGGGATTTCATTTCTTCCACTCAATCCTTGACAAATGTTCTTAATATCAAGTCTGAACAGTTTTCTTCCTTTTTTTTTTTTTTTTTTTTTCTGGGCTACTATAGCCATCCGGTGTAACATCAGCTCATCCTTTTATACCTCTTGATGGAGTCTTCCCTTTTATAATGTGTGTCTTAACCAAAAGAGTCTCATTCCAAAGCAAACAGTGTTTTCTTATCATTAGTAGATTTTTACTTGAGAATATGATGTTCAGATGACAGCTCTTTACTGGAGGATACATTTTATCCTTGTCTCCCTCTTTCAGTGTAGAGTAGACAGATCTTCCACTTTGTTAGTATTTCTGGTCTTACAGACTTCACTTCAATCCTTATTTTAGATTTATGTTATATTATCTTCACCTGGTTGTGACTAAAACTACTCACCTTTCTGGTCTGTAAATTCCTTAGCTATCCTTTTTCTTTCTTCAATACTTGTCCTTCATTCTCTCTTGATACTATTTCTTCTACCAAAATTTCCTCATCTGTAAAATTTTCCGTGCCCTGTCTCTGACATAGTCTTATTGAATGTAGTTTTGGTCCCAGACACTTTCAGTTTCTCAGTCTCAGTTTTCTTATATAACAGATCCTTCTTTGTCTGTGGGAGTTTCTACATACCATGTACTAAATGAGCAATCATGTTAAACCTTTTCTATCATCCTTAATTCCTCTACTCTTTTCATCCTACAAACCTGCATGACATGGGGACATTAAGAGGAGACAACAGAGCTTAGTCACTTTTGTGCTTAAAGGCATTTGATTTAACTAAATTGAAATAAAGCAGGAAATCATGATTCTGGCCAGCAATGTGACACTAATACAATACAATAAAAAATTTTTCTTTTCTGAATACCTCCTTCAGCATGAAAGAGTATCAAGTCATCAACATTGTATGTTGATGACAAATGCAGGATTGGTTTTATTTTTTATGAAAGCAAAATATGTACTTCTATGTTTTTGTGACCCAGACTCTGGCATTTTTAGGAGCTGTAGTTTTTATGTTTGGAGTAATTTAAATGAATTGGACCGTGAAAAATGGCCTGGGTTTATGTATTACATCATTCCCCTCCTCAACATAGGATCAATGTATTTCATTTACTAACTGTCTAATTTGCCCACATTGACATGAGCCCTAGAAAATTTATAGAATGGAAGGGCGCCTGGGTGGCGCAGTCGGTTAAGCGTCCGACTTCAGCCAGGTCACGATCTCGCGGTCCGTGAGTTCGAGCCCCGCGTCAGGCTCTGGGCTGATGGCTCAGAGCCTGGAGCCTGTTTCCGATTCTGTGTCTCCCTCTCTCTCTGCCCCTCCCCGTTCATGCTCTGTCTCTCTCTGTCCCAAAAATAAATAAACGTTGAAAAAAAAAAAAAAGAAAAGAAAATTTATAGAATGGAAAGGAAAATGATACTTTCTAGCTTTTCTGACATTTTCATATATAGAGAAAGGAACCGAAACAAAGTACAGTAGTTCCCTCCCCACACTCTGCCATGGTTTCACTCTCCCTGATCACCTCTGGTCTAAAAGCAGAATATCCTCCTTCTAAACTATCATTAGAAGATCAATGACAGCCTAACGCTATGTTATAATGCCTACGTCATTCACCTCACTTCATCCATCACGTAGGTGTTTTATCATTTCATAACATCACAAGCACAAGGGTGAGTACAATATGGTATTTTGAGACAGATAAATACCACATTCACATAAATTTTATGACAGTATGCTATTATAATTTTTCTATTTATTGTCAATCTATTGCTGTGTCTAATTATTAAATTAGATTTATCATAGATATATATCATAGGTATGTGTGCATAGGAAAAAAACATAGTATATGTAGGATTTGGTAACATCAATAATTTCAGGCATCTATTTGGGATGTATCCTTCCTGGATAAGGAGAGATTGCTGTAATTCATTTGTTGGTGGGGAGGTTTTTTTGACATAATTTTTTTAATGTTTTTATTTTTTTTTATTTTTTGAGAGAGACACAGAGAGAGACAGAGCGCAAAGTGAGGGAGAGGCAGAGAGAATGAGACAAAGAATCCAAAGTAGGTTCCAGGCTCTGAGCTGTCAGCACAGAGCCCGACATCAGGCTTGAACCCATGAACTATGAGATCATGACCTGAGCTGAAGTTGGACACTTACCTGACAGAGCCACCCAGGTGCCCCAACATCATTTTTTTAATTTCTTTTGAGAGAGAGAGAGAGAGAGAGAGAGAGAGAGAGAGAGAGAGAATCTTAAGCAGTCTCCACACTCAGTGTGGAGCCCGAGGAGAACTCAATCCCACCCCTGAGATCATGATCTGAGCTGAAATCAAGAGTCAGATGCACAACTGAGAGCCACCCAGGCACCAATTGACGTCTTCACTTAACTTGAAACATGATTTATATAAGACTTCTCCAATTTACAGAAAATAAAGAAGTTTTTACTTTATGGATCTGATTTAACATACAGAATTCAGGGCAGATATTCTAGTCTTTATATACTTTTAGAGAATGTCACCTATAACAAGACCTTGCTATTTCCTAATTGAAATTCAGTCAGTTTCCAATTTTGAGAATGATCAGAGAGCATTCTACTTTTCCCCATTATAAGGATCACTGAGCATATAACAATCATTATCCATCCTGTTTATCTGCTTCAGTGAAGTAACACTTCCACTGCTATGGGAAAAAATAAAAAAAGATGTACGAATATATTGACTATTACCAAGGATAGAGTTGCAGTAAAAATGGTGGCAAAGGTTCAGTGTTAATACAAGTAAAATAACAATAGCACCCTGTTTTCTGGTGAATAATAATGTAAAGTTCATGGAAAATAATAAATTTTAAAAATACATGACATTCAGTGCTATAAAATTGAAATATATCTTTCAAAAATTAAAGAAATAAAGGTTACAAATAGTCTTTGAAATTATCTAATCCTCCAAGTAGGAAGTTAATGAATGTTTTAATACCAGTTTTCGTACATTCATCTTGTGCATAAATTTCCAAGTTGGTTATTGAACACAAAAGTAAAACTTTTCAAAAGGAAAATGTATTTTAGAACCTTTGGTTTCTAATGTTGTTGTTATTTGGGATGCAGAAGAAACAATCAAAGCTCAGACGTATGCAATATAAAGGAGCAATAGTGGGTATATTAAATCTAATTTTTAAAAAACGTTTATGTTTGAGAGAGAGCACACGCACAACTGGGAGAAGGGCAGTGAGAGAGGGGACAGAGGATCCAAGCCAACTCTGTATGCTGATAGCAGAGACACCTATGCGGGCTTGAACTCACAAACTGTGAGATCATGACCTGAGCCAAAGTCAGAGGCTTAATTGACTGAGCCACCCAGACACCCCGCTGTCATTGATCATTTTAATGCATGTTTCTATACATAAATATGTATCTTTACTTAATAACTTTGGGGTTTGTTGCTTTCATTAGCAAGTCATATGGTCTTTTAGTTGCCAGAAACTGATAGATGAACATAAGCCCTTCCAAAATGTATCACTAAACCCTAATGAAAATTAACCCATAGTCTTTGTTTTATAGTTTTTCTTTATTTATTTTTTAAATCTACTCTCGGCAACTTTCAAATAATAGTATTATTTTTTTATAAAGGACTTTTATTTATTTTGAAAGAGAGTATGAGTAGGTTAGGGACAGAGAAAGAGGGGACAGAGAGAATCAGAAGCAGACTCCACACTGTCAGTGCAGAACTCGATGTGGGGCTCGAACTTGTGAACTGTGAGATCATGACCTGAGCCGAAATTAAGAGTCTGCCGCTTAACCGACTGAGCCACCCAGGCGCCCCTTAATAGAGTATTATTAACTGTAATCACCCACACTGTACATTACATTGTCATGGCTTATTTATTTTACAACTAGAAGTTTGTACCTTTTGACTCTCTTCATCCATTTCACCCAAACCCCACCTTTTCCTTTTGGAAACCAGCAATTTGTTCTTTGTATTTTTACGTTCAGTGTTTTGTTGCTGTTGTTGTTTTGTTTTAAGATTTCACATGTAAGTGAGATCATGTGGCATTCGTATTTCTCTGACTTATTTCTCTTAGCATAATGCCCTCAAGGTCCATACATGTTGCTGCAGATGACAAGATTTCCTTCCTTTTTCATGACTAAATATTTTGAAATATATAAATTTTCTTTATCCATTCATCCATCGATAGGCACCTAGATTGTTCCCATGTGTTTGCTACTATAAAAAAAGTGCTGCAATGAACATGAGAGTGCATATGACATCTCCTATGCCAAAAAAGCAAAGCAAGAAAGTTTAAAGTAAGGACACAGAGTAGTAGTTTTATGCTGATAGATGCTGTAGGAACCGAGGACAGAAATATGAAAATAAAATATTGAGAAATTTCGAATAAGAATGTTACATAATATGTACTGTAGTTTCACACTGGCTAGGATAGTCACATTTCATCCCTATATGCCCTTTTCCATTGATTGGGCTGACAACTAGACACTTAACCTAAATTTTCTATTTTTTTAAAGTTTTATTCATTTATTTTTGAAAGAAAGAAAGAGAG
Organism: Herpailurus yagouaroundi; assembly: GCF_014898765.1. NCBI lineage: Eukaryota > Metazoa > Chordata > Mammalia > Carnivora > Felidae > Herpailurus > Herpailurus yagouaroundi. The sequence goes on along the minus strand of NW_024412395.1, from coordinate 24,239,492 downwards.
AGAACGCAAGCGGGGGGAGGGGCAGAGAGAGAGAGAGGGAGACACAGAACCTGAAGCAGGCTCCAGACTCTGAGCTGTCAGCACACAGCCCTATGCATGCAGGTCTGGAACGCGTGAACTGTGAGATCACGGCCTAAGCTGAAGTCGGATGCTCAACCCACTGAGCCATCCAAGCGCCCCTGAATTCTCTATTTTCTATATATGTTGTATATTGGCAATTGATAGCATGTAGTTGATACTTAACGTCCAACCTACTGAATAAATACATGGGAGATGGTAGTTTTCTTAGCATAGAGAGCTCATATAAATAAATATATTTGTTACTTTTATAATATTTGTTACACAAGAACACCATCATAGATTTCCCTTTAAGGTAAAAATGAATAATAAACATTTATGAAGCCATCTAATTTAAATACATTTTTATCAGTAAAGCACAGCTATTAATTGAATAAATTTTGAGTGCATTAAAAACCAACAGCAACAACAAAATTTATGATAAACTATTTTTGAGAAATATGTTAGTTTTGTTTGGATAATGAGATCTGGGCTTGTATGATTAAGCATTAAATTAAAATTATATCATCATCCTGACTTTGTAATAATAAGGAAGGTATGCACTTATATTGCCTTTTTATTAGTCCTTTACAGGCATTACTTTCAATATGCACAAAGATTTGAAAGAAACATTCTCCTTCTGAGAGGCTTCTCACTTCAAAGCCATATAACAATTATGAATCTTTACACAATTCAGATTTCACCTCCTTCATGTTCATGCTTAACACTACAAGAACTCCTTTAGCACTTAGAGCTTGTATGGTTATATAATATTTTCCTACTCTGTTTTATTTACCCACTACATTATACAATATTTGAGTAGAAGAATGCCACTTATTTATTTGTGTCCACTATATAGCGAAGTCCTTAATAATGTTATTAATTATATTATTAGCACCTGACACTTGCTAATTTTCATTCCAATTGTATGAGGAAGGTGTTAGCAACATAGTTTTATAGATAAGGAACCTAAGGAAGATAAATATTAAGTTATTTCCTCAGGGTCTATAGCCAGAAGGTGTTTGCCCAGTTATCTGACTTCAAGGAAAGTGACCTCAGAGCTCTTGCCTTAACCACTCTGCTCTACAGGAAGTTCCTGTTTGAGATTCTCCTTGGAATTGTTATTTTATGTCACCAGATGGCAGTAGAGAGTCGTTTTATTGCCTTTTAAGTGGGACAGACTAATTCTTACCTTCTTGGAGTTTATAGTCTAGAAGGGGAACAAACTAAATTAAAAACTAGGATCAATAAAATAACTGTTATCATGGATTGAGTTTGAATGTAAGAGTATAGCAAATAGATTTTAAAGGGCAGTTGGGTGTGTTCCTAAAAAGACCTTGGGTTAGTCTAGTTCAACCCATTACTCTGTCTCTCACTAACTAGACTTGTCTAGCTGAGGCAAAATAATTCACTTCTGGGATCTCATTTCCTCATTTGTAAGTCGAAGCAGCTAGAGGTAAGGAGGAAATAAGTGGAAAACAAGATTGGGCAGGGATCAGACCATGTTGGTATTTAAATGGCGCATTCAAGGAATTTTAATTTTTATCCTCTAGGATAGCTAGTTTGAATGATTTCAGACTTGAATGCACATCCAAATTACCTACAGAGGTCACTAAAACACAGATTACTGGGCTGCGCTCAAGAGCTTTAGATTCAGTAGGCCTAGAGTGTGGCTTCAGATTTTGCATTTTTAACAAATTCCCAGGGGATGGTGATGCTGCCTAAAGAACCACTTTAGAGTCTTAAGTGAAGGAGAAAATCATTTTTATTTGTTTGGTCACCGGAGTGAGAAGAGCAGATTTGGGTGCTAGAAACACGATTTCATCTGTGCGGGGGATAGATTGCAGAGAGACAGCACTGCAGGTAGCACTGGTGAGTGGGCTACTTCAGTAGATCCAGAGCTTAGGTGATGCAAAATCTGGGATGACGGTCATAAGAACAGAGAGAATGGTATGGTTGAGATATGCTTAGAGGCAAAATCAATAAAAATGGTGATAGAAGTTGTGGAGTGGGGGAGATTGGGAAGAAAAGGAAGAATTTGAGATGGTTGTTTTCTCTAGTTTCTGTAATTGGCTTTATGATCAAGATATGACCTAGAGTCCATGGGATTGAGTTAAGGGAGGAGTCCACAAACTTCTGTGAAAGACCTGATAGTAAGCGTTTTAGGCTTTACAGGCCATATGGTCTCTGTTGCAGCTATTCAACTTAGCTGTGTGTGAAAGTAATCACATGGAAAATGAACTGTTGTAGCTATGTTTCAATAAAACTTTATTTATAGACACCAAATTTTAATTTCATATACTTTTCATTTTTTTGAGTATTATTCTTATTTTTTTTTTTTTTTTTTTTGCCCTACAGTATTAGCCTGCAGGCCAAAGTCTACTGACACCTGGTTTAAAGAATAAACTAAAAAAAATAAGCTTTTGATACACTCAATTTGAGGTACCTCTGGGATATGATGGAATGTTCAGGGCTATAAGGCAAGGAGAGTTTAAGCAAGAACTAGAGCTTCGGTATTCATTTAATTTTAGGTTGAAGACAAAAAGATAAATGAGATTTCCCAAGAATATTACAGAAAATGTGAAGAGGGCAAGGACAGAGCCTTGAAGTAAGCGAACACTAAAGAAGGCAAGGCAGAATGCTGAGGAGGTGACCAGAAACAAAGAGATAACAGTCAAAAGAAACAAAAAACAAAAATGAAAAAACAAAACAAAAAAAACACTAAGACAAGTTTCAAGATGACAGAGTGACAGTGGCCACTTCTCATGGAGAAGTCAAGAAAGATAAAGACATAAGTGTATTCATTGGATTTAGTAATTTGGAGGACAGTCGGCCATAATTTAATTTAGAACAATTTCATTGGAGCTGTTTGCCTGTATCCTAGTGATCACAACTATGTCTGAGGTTAGGCATTATTATAAATATTCAAGCCGGGGCGCCTGGGTGGCTCAGTCGGTTAAGCGTCGGACTTCAGCCAGGTCACGATCTCGCAGTCCGTGAGTTCGAGCCCCGCATCGGGCTCTGGGCTGATGGCTCAGAGCCTGGAGCCTGTTTCCGATTCTGTGTCTCCCTCTCTCTCTGCCCCTCCTCCATTCATACTCTGTCTCTCTCTGTCCCCCAAAAAATAAATAAACGTTGAAAAAAATAAATAAATAAATATTCAAGCCTTTTTACTAAAAATAAATATAATTTATTAAACAAAGGGCTATGTTATTAAGTAGCACAATGTAAATGCAAAGAAAAAAAAACAAACAAGCGTCATAACAATTAGCTTAGAAGATGCTTGTAATTAAGAGGAGAACTCTAGAGCCAACTCTAGAGCCAGACTGTTTGGGTTCTCATTCTAATTTTTTCCTATCCTGACTGTATGACCATTATCTATCCTATCTTTTTATTTGTAAAATGCAATCATTGAAAAGATTAAGTGTGTTAGTTTCTTTTCTTTTTTTTTTTTTTTTTTTTTTTGAGAGAGAGAGACAAAGAGCAAGTGGGGGAGGGGCAGAGAGAGAGGGAGACAGAATCCCAAGCAGGCTCTGCACCATCAACACAGAGTAGGATACAGGGCTCAAACTCACAAATGTGAGATTATGACCTGAGCTGAAGTCAAGAGTTGGACACTTAACCAACTGGGCCACCCAGGTGCCTCCGCATTAGTTTCTTTTTAAAGCACTTACAAGATATCTGACAAATACTTAGCACTATATAAATGTTGTTAAGTAAATGATAGATAAATAATAGATAACAAAATAGATAGATTATAGATTGATAGACACACAATTCCCTTAGTTACTTTGTTTTACACATCACCATCTCTCCCCTCCCATTAGAAGAGGAGTTGTTTATAAACATGGAGAAAGTATACCTTTCTTCTTTTGTATATAAACCTTCTCCCATCCAGCATGTTAGCCATCCTTCTGTGTCCTCTCTCAGCTCAAAGGTCTTTTCTTAATCACAACTTCAGTTGTGTTTAATACTCAGAGTAGTTCAGTTTTTTCATGAATCAAGAACGATTCCACTACTCTGATGGTGGTGGTGGTCTTGGTTGTGGTGGTGGCTTTCTTCTGTATTTCTTTAGTTGCTATGTTTGGAATCTGTTCTTGAAAGAATTCATTCATGATTGTCACTTTAAATATAGAGTGTTGCAAGTACTTTGTATATTAGACTTCTACCGATTACGAGATGTTTTCCCAGTCTGAAGAAACTTTTCTCTTTCTGAAAAGATCTCAGTTCAATGGGGACTATATATAGATTTGTTGATATAAATAGTACTGTTCAGTAGAAACCACTTTATTTTACTTTCAAAGACAGGCTTCTGGCTCAATCATCCTTTTCAATTTTGTTCTTGGGACCCATAGTGACTGTCAAATGTGCAAACTATCTTATATAATACATTAATGACAATATCCCTTAGAAAAATCAAAACCCAGAGACATGAATGAGACATGAGGACTTTATTCAGTTACAACAATTACATTAAATGTATTTATAAAAATTATACTCCAAGGCAGTATCCATCCCACATGCCTGCTTTGTAAAATATCTATGAGTAGTTAAGAGAATGAATAAATCTAAGTCAATTGGTTCATTTAGAGAAGTAGTATGTATAATAGTTGGAGGCTCAAACTCTAAAATCTGAAACCTATATCCCTCTTAATAGTTCTGTGATTTTAAAGTTTTTTTTTTTTTTACCGTATTAAAAATTAAGTTTACTCTTCTATAAAATGGGGGCAATTTATTTTTATAAACAAAACTCCCTAATAAGAGAAAAGGAAATAATGCTTATAAAATGCTTTGTATCGTGATAAAAATAAATTATTCCATTTTGGAACCTTACTCTTTCTATTTTTATCTCACTTGCCTATTATGTTATGTGGCAATATAAGAACTGTGGGCTATTTCTCAAAGAGTAGTTTTAACATTGAAATGATCTAAGTACCTACTATCACTTCAAGAAAATGTATCTAGAGAAAATAAAACTTTTATTGACCACATTGTAAGAAAATTAGCTTATCTTACTTAAGAAAAGATTCTATATTCTAAGAATACTAGTAATATCATTGCTCCTTCAGGGGACAAAATTTCACTTATGAAACTGAAAGAAGGAGGGATTCCATTTGGGCATCTAAATATATTTAATCATAACCAACATTTATCTTGTTAATAAAAAGGTTTGAGAAAAAAAAATACTCTTGAAACCATGTTACAACATGGAGATGAATCTCAAATATTTGCAAATTATTTAAATCATCTAATTCCACAGTTTACCATATCAAGATCTAACTACCTGTCATAAAAGTCAAATTTCTCTTTCTCCATGTATTTCTATAGATGTATATGTATATAGATGTATATATACACATATATATGTGTGTATGGATACACTCCATCCTACATATTATTGACAGTGTTAAAAATATATTATTTCTCCTGCTGTTTTATAGTATCTCTTTATTTCAAAATTTTATATGCTATCAGTAAGGGATTTATTTTATTTTGCATGAGCCCTATTTTAAAATGTTAATGTTTCAGGTGCCTGGGTGGCTCAATTGGTTGGGAATCTGACTCTTGATTTTGGCTAGCTCCATGTTTCCAGGATCATGGGATCGAGTCCCACTCAGCCAGAGCCTGCTAAAGATTCTCTCTTTCTCTCTCTCTCTCCTTCTCTCCCTCTCCCCCACTTGCACTTTCTCTCTTTCTCTCTCTCTAAAATATAAATAGGGGCGCCTGGGTGGCTCAGTCGGTTAAGCGTCCGACTTCTGCTCAGGTCATGATCTCGCGGTCTGTGAGTTTGAGCCCCGAGTCGGGCTCTGTGCTGACCGCTCAGAGCCTGGAGCCTGTTTCAGATTCTGTGTCTCCCTCTCTTTCTGACCCTCCCCCGTTCATGCTCTGTCTCTCTCTGTCTCAAAAATAAATAAATGTTAAAAAAAATTAAAAATAAATAAATAAATAAATAAATAAATAAATAAATAAATAAATAAAATAATACATAAAAAATAAATAAAATGCTAATATTCTAAGAATGGTAAGCTGGTGTGAAATAGTTAAATCAAAATGCTTTCACTTTTACTTGTAGTTGATAGCAGCTTTGAAGAGATGAGGTTTCTGACTGAGGTGAAGTAAAAGATATGTGATATCAGAGCAAGGAGGAATTTTTGAGATTTGAGTAAACCTGTGAGGCTTCCATAATGAGGAGCTTAGAACTTCATACAGTACTGAGAACCTGGTAGAAGAGAGAGAAGAAATGAACAATGAAGAAGAAAAGGGAGAGTTGAAACATGCCAAAGACATGTTGCTACCTCATTCTAACTATTGATATAAAAAGACAAAATGGAACTCACGTTCTCCTCTTATACCTTCTTCCTATAATACATAGACCTCTGCTTCCAGGAAGAGTTAGATAGACTAGCACCCAATTTAGTTTCGTAATGAATTCTTCTGTGTTATCTTAAAAGCATATTATAAATTAATGGGATTGGTTGGTTTATCTGAAAATCTAAATTACCATTTTTATCATTATTTCTTTGGCAAAATATAATGGAAATATCAAACAACTAAACTGCAAAAGAATATATGCAGGTAGTAAGTTTAGCCGCTTTATAAATTGCTATTTTTGAAATATGCGATCTACCTTGCAGCAATAGAAAAGATTAGTAAAAAAGGGAATCATCAGAATTCTTTCTGCCTTGGTACACTATTTGATGTACTTGCCTAAGTCATGCAAACCCAAGTGATTTAGAGCCCTCCATTCAAATCCACTAATCGCTGAATCCATGGTTCTACTCCAAGATCAGGACTTTTCAGCCTCTACATTGTTCACATTTTTAACCAGATAATTCTTAGTTCGGAGGAGGGGAGGGGCTTTCCTTTTGCATTGCAGGACATTTATTAGCATTTCTGGCTACTAGTGTGCCAATACTATCTCTAATCAACCACAAATGTCTCCATATATTCCCCACCACTGGTTGAAAACCACTGTTTTAAATAAGAAAGCTTTTTATAATTATAAAATCATCATAAAGCTAGAAACTTGATGCCTGTTCTTTCAAATCATACAGCAGGCACAATGAGTAGCAAGCAAATTAAAATATCAGAAAGACACCTGAAGTCATTTCTTTAGAATAACTGAAAGTTCTTTGGTATTTTAAGATATATATTACCACTAAATATAACATTATATGACATGTTTGTTTTCACCCTTTTACAAAGCACTATGCACAAATAAATGGAAATAGTATTTGTGGCTTTTAGAATTTTTCCCATTGAAATACAGATATTTATAAAAGATCAGATAAGATTCTTTTAGACATTTTATTTACTTCATAAAAATAGAGTACGGTTTAAAATTAATCCATAAAATATGATAAGGTTGATGAAAGTAGCCCCTACATACCTAGTATTTCTGGGATCTGGTGATATTAAAGCAATAAGAACATCTTTCCCTTGCACATATTTTGTTATATGTGTGTTTTGAATAAGCAATTAATTTCAGTTCTTCAACTTCAAATGTTAAAATTATAATTTCAAGGTATTTGTCAAAAGGAAAATAGAATTTGGGATTAGTGTTTAATTGTAACATCCTTTTGAAAATTCCTCTCTTTAAAAATATTAAATTAGTTTCTAAAAGGAAAATTATAATACAGATAAATTATCTTATTATATTAGTAATTATTTTGTACCAATAAAGTTTATTAGCAGAATGAATATTAGTTACTATAAAAATGGCTACATAAGAGGAAGAAAAATATTTCTCTTACCTAACAAATTGTATTCTGGCATTCTGCCTTGAGCAGAGTTTTATTAAATAAATAAATATCATACATATTTTATATTGCACCAACATTTGCATATATTTTATTTGAATTTAATGGATAAAATAATTGCTTGGGTTTAAAGGGTTTATTTTTTGCTGGTGAGAAATGGGCTACAATTAAACATGGTTTGCATGAAATATGAAATTATTTTTAATGATATTGTTTTCTTCACAGAGCACACATCAGTCTTATGTGATTGCATAATTAACATTTGGTTCTCCTATAAAATATTGTAATTATGCATTATTTAGTCTCTTTACCTACAGCTATGATGTGCTTTAGAAGATTAACTCACTTTCCAAATATTTAGATTCCTGACTCTTTAGAACATATCCCACCTACACTGAGCATGAGCATGCATATGAATCCAAATGTCCTTAAGTATAACACAGTAATAGATACCAGAGAAATTTTACAAGAAAAAATGTTATGTAGATAAGTCATATGTACAAACAATATATTATACACATGTCATAGTTCCTGCCAGCCTGAAACTGATACTCACACTCAGAGATTGACAAATTAAGGCCCTCAGACTAAATTTACCTTCCTGCCTCTTTTGTAAATAGAATTTTATTTGAGCACAAGTAAACCTTTTGACTCACATGTTGTTTATGCTTGCCTTTGTGCTACAGTAGCAAAGTAGGATAGTTACTATGAAGGGCATAAGTCCTACAAAAGTGAAAATATTTACTATCTGGCATTTTACAGAAAAAAAAAGAAAAAGGTAAAGAAAATCCTAATCTTTGATTTACCAGTGTTTACCAGCACATACAGACATAAAATGTATCAATATAGGTCACAGGTAATTAGAAAGTAGGACAATAAATAATAAATTGCTTAATGCCTTGTATAGGCAATAATTAAAACTAATGTTCATTAATGGAAGACATCAGCACTAGCTACCTTCATTAGAAACTATTCTGTGAAAGAAAAAGGACTTATGCTGATTGATGAGGGCAGGTTAAAATATTGGTAATGAAATTCCATGGGAGAAGGACACCATGTGGAAGTGGCAAAGGGCAAGATATAGATATTCAGACAACAATGAAGAATTGATTTGAGCATGTGCATTATATGTGTGCAGAAGAAAAAGAAGAGGTTGGAATATTCTGAGCAGTGCTGCAGAGTACCAGATACAAGGCTGCCATAGGGGTCGTGCAAAGGTGACAAAATAAAACTTTGTGTTGGAATAGGAAAGGTAAAAATGGAAAGAAGGACTCACATATTAGGGAACTCAAATAATACTTAATATGTTAATGAAAAAGAAGTGGAAACAATGCTTTGAAATGAAAAGTTTTGTGAGTTTGGAAGGCTGATGACATCTTGAACAAAAATAAACAGAATGGATCAGAATAAAACAAAACAAAAAAAACATCTGGAAGTTAGAAAGCAGAAGGTAAACTCTAGCCAGTGCCAAAAGTATCATGGGAGAAATGGTAGGAGGTAAGATTGAGACTTTGTGAATAAGACAGTGGGAAGCCATCTAAGATTTTTTAGCAAGACAGCTGTATGATTAAGTCTGTGTTTCAGAAAACTAATATATGCATTGGGGAGAAACCAGAAATCAAGAGATTACTTAGAAAGTTAGTGTAGCAACCTAAGAGAGAAATGGAGAGAACCTAAAACAAGCCACACACCATGGAATTGCAGGGGATGGTGTACATGGTTAGAGTACAGACTCTTAAATCCCTTACAGGAACTATGTCTTGTCTACTATTATATTCAAGCTTTTTAAAAGTAGGCAGAATAATATTTATTCAATGCATAAATATACAGATGGGTGTTTCATGTATCTCTAAGATTCTTTGGTCCAATTTGAGTTTAGGTAATATGAACCTTCAGTACTCTCTTTCTGCACAGTTGTATTTGCATTTCATCTGTTAAGATTGCTTACAGCATTCCATTCACTGGTCAGCTTTTCCCATCTCCTGCATAGAAATAAATGAGATAGCAGCCTTGGTTCTGTAGCCGTTTACAACCTCTGTATTGAAAATTGGATTCTGCAATAGCATTTCTTATAAAATAGTTAATTGCTTTATACCAAGTATTGGCAAACCTTTTTTGTAAAGAGCCAGATAATTAATATTTTAGGGCTTTGTGGGCCATATGATCTCTGCTGAAACTGCCCAACTCTGCTGTTGTAGTGTGAAAGCAGCCATAGACAATGTGTAAGCTAATAAGCATGGGTATGTTATAATAAAAATTTACTTACAAAAACAAGCAGTAGCTTATATTTGACTCTGGGGTCACCATTTGCTAATACCTGCTTTATATTAAAATGTGAGTATTGTGAATCAAATTCCTTAACATGGTAATTTGGTATCTGTTCGATTGCATGGTTAGGAACTAAAAATGTTTAACACTGTTATTTCAAAGTGAGAAAATATTAAAAATTGAAAATAAAAAGTCATTTGGATTTTGCACACTGTGAAAGCAGAAAAGATTGTGAATATTACATTACAGTGTTATCATTAATACATATGGGCTACAAAGCCAATGTAATTTTTTACGTTATTGTGCATACAGAAAGTATTTTGGTTTTGCTTTTAAAAATATTTTATCACAATTATGGATGTTGAGAAGAGCTAATATGATTCCGGGCCAAAAATAGTGGTGTTCAAAGTAAAATCCAAGTACCTATCATTGAGCTGTCTTGGATTATGCTTTTAATTTCTTTGAGAGGAATAACATTGCCTATGTCAATGTTTTTAAACAAAAATTTTCTCCTCCTTCCTCTTTCTCCCTTTACTCCTTTTTATTTTTTTTCTGTTTTTCTTCTTTTTCCTCATCTTCTGTACTTTGTCTTAAGTGTTGAAAACTTGGATTTTTCTCTTACTACTTCAGCTAAGTTACCCTGACGCTAGGTATTTAATGATTCTCAAACAAGGCCTCTTCTTTATTCTGGTTCCTGTTCTGCTCTTACATCTGCTCTCTTGCTTCTCTAATCTACAATTCTTTATAATCATAATCTAACCATAATACATGAATTTAAAAAGGAAGAAAACAAAATATGCGGCACTTACTCCATGTGATAGAGGGACTTGGACTCCTAAGGAATCTTTAGATGCATGCTTCCATGCTTTTCTAATAGTTTTTATTTTTTATTATTTTTTAATTGAGGTAAAATAAGTATATATTGTAGGAGTTTGAGCTGTATATTATAATTCTGTATTTGTATACACTACAAAGCAATCACCACTATAAGTCTAGTGATCATTTATCACATTACAATTGAGACCTGTCACCCATTTTGCCAACCTCCTCAACCTCCATCCCTTCTGATAATCAGCATGTTCTCTATGAGTTTGTTTTTGTTTTCATTGGTTAATTTGTTTTATTTTTACATATATAAGTGAAATGATATGGTATTTGTCTTTCTTTATCTGACTTATTTCACTTAGCATAATACCCTAAAGGTCCATCCATGTTGTCACAAATGGAGATTTCCTTTTCTATAGCTGAGTAGTATTCCCTCATATCTATCTATATCTAATATCTATATATCTGTATCTATCTATATCATCTATCTATATATATATATATCTGTAATCATATCTTTTTTATCAGTGCATCCATTGATTGACACTTAGATTGTTTCCATTTCTTGGTTACTATAAATAATGCTGCAGTGAACACAGGGTACGTATATCTCCTCAAATTAGTGTTTTTGTATTCTTTGGGTAAATACTCAGAAGTGGAATTGCTGAATCATGTTAATTGTGTTTTTAATCTTTTGAGGAATCTCCATTTGAGTTTTTATAGTGGTTTCACCAATTTATATTGCCGCCAAAAATGTCCGAATATTCTCTTTTCTTCACATCCTCTCCAACAGATGTTATTTCTTGTCTCTTTGACAAAAGCCATTTTAACAGATCTGAGATGACATTCTCATTCTGGCTTTGATTTGCATTTCCCTGATAACTAATGATACTGAAAATCTTTTCATGTGCCTGTCAGCCACCTCTATGTCATCTTTGGAAAAATGTCTATTTAGATCCTCTGTCCATTTTTAATGAGATTGTTTCTCCTCTAGGTGTTGAATTATATGAGTTCTTTATGTACTTTGGATATTAACTCCGTATATATGATGTGCACATATGTTCTTCCATTTAGCACCTTGCCTTTTGCTTTGTTGATGATTTCCTTTGCTATGTAGAAGTTTTTAGACTTAATGTAGTCCCATTTGTTTATTTTTGCTTTTGTTTCCATGCCTTCAGAGTCAGATCCAAAGAAACATTATTAAAACTAATGTCAAGGAGCTTACCATCTATGTTTTATTCCAGAAATTTTATGGCTTCATAAAATTGGCTTCTGAATTTTATGGCTTCTGAAGGGCTTCAGACCTTACATTCAAGTCTTTAGTCAATTTTGAGTTAATTTTTGTGTATGGTTAAGATAGTGGTCCAGTTTCGTTATTTGGTTTGTGGCTGTCCACTTTTCCCAATACCATTCATTGCAAATACTGTCCTTTTCCTATTGTGTATCTTTGACTTCTTTGTCATATATGAATTCAACATATATGTATAGGTTTATTTCTTGGCCTTGTACTCTGTTCCATTGATATATGTGTCTGCTGCTTTTAAATGGAATGTTCTGTATATATCTGAGTCTAGCTGGTCTAATGTGTCATTTAAGGGTAATGTCTCCTTATCGATTTTATGTCTGGACATCTATATATTGATATAAGTGGCATATTAAAGTTCTCTACTATTATTGTATTGCTGTAAGTTTCTCTCTTTTGACTATTAATATTTGCTTTATGTATTTAAGTACTCCTTTGTTGGGTGAACATTTACAAATATTATACGTTCGTGTTGGACTGACCATGTTATGCCCTTGTCTTTTGTATAATTTATTTTAAAGTTTATTTTGTCTGATATAAGTATAACCTATACAAGCTTTTTTTTAACTTTCCATTTGCATCTTTTTTATCCCTTCACTTTTTTTTTTAATTTTTTAATGTTTATTTATTGTTGAGAAACAGAAGAGAGTACATGTGAGCATGAGCATGTGCAAGGGAGGGACAGAGAGAGAGAGGGAGGGAGGGAGAGAGAGACAATCCCAAGCAGGCTTCTGACACGGGGCTGGATGCCACCATGTTGAGATCATGACCTGAGCCACAATCAAGAGTTGGACACTTAACCGACTGAGCCACTCAGGCACCACCCCCTTCACTTTCAGTCTCTGTGTGTCCTTAGATCTGAAGTGAGACTCTTGCAAGCAAGACCCATGTTTTGTTTTTTGTTTGTGTTTGTTTGTTTCCATTCATCCACTTTGTGTCTTTTGTTTTTTTTTTTTGTTTGTTTGTTTGTTTTATTTTTTTATTTTTTTTATATATGAAATTTATTGTCAAATTGGTGTGTCTTTTGATTGGAGAATTACTCCATTTACATTTAAAGAATTATTGATATGTATGTACTTATTGCCATACTCTTTGTTGTACTTATTGCCATACTCTCATACTCTCACTTTGTTGATTGTTTTCTGGCCATTTTTATAATTTGTCTCTGTTCCTTTTTTCTTCATTTGCTCTCTTCACTTGTGGTTTGGTGATTTTATTTAGTGTTATATTTAAATTCCTTTCACATTTCTTTTGTGTGTCTACTATAGACTGTTGTTGATTTGTGATTACCGTGAGGTCCACATACAATACCATGGGTAGATGGATAGATGGATGGATTGATAGATAAATAGATAGATATACACACATATATACAGTATATTTTAAGTTGATAGCATCTTAAGTTTGACACATTCTAAAATAACATTTTTATTTCTTTTCTCTACCATGTGTTCTATTTTTTATATCATATTTTACATATTTTCATTTTGTGTTTACCTTTACTGTTGTAGCTATAGTTAATTTTACTACTTTTGTCTTTTAAACTTCATATTAGCTTTACATGTGGTGAAGCCTTTACCTTTACTATATATTTATATTTACCAATGAGACTTTTACTCTCATATGTTTTGTTGTTACTAGTTATTCCCTCTTCTTTTTAGCTTAGAGAAATCTCTTCAACATTTTTTGTAAGACCAGTTTGTTGGTGATGAACTTTTTTTTTTTTTTTTTTTTTTACTTTTTGCTTGTCTAAAAAACTCTATTTCTCTTTCAATTCCAAATAAGAACCTTGCCAGGTAAAGTATTTTTGGTTGGAATGTTGTTTGTTTTTCCTTTCAGTACTCTGAACATGTCATCCCACTCCCTTGTGGCCTATAAACTTTCTGCTAACAAATATGCTGATAATCTTAAGATTCCAGTATATGTAAGAATTTGTTCTTCTCTTGATGCTTTTGAGATTCTCTCTTCTTTAACTTTGGACATTTTAATTATAATGTATCTTGGTTTGGATCCCTTTGTGTTTATTTTATGTGGAACTCTTTGTGCTTCCTGGAACAGGATTCCTGATGCCTATTTTTCCCATATATTAGGAAAGTTTTCAACTATCATTTCCTTTTTTTTGTCAAGTTTTTATTTATATTCCAGTTAGTTAACATACAGTACAATCTTAGTTTCAGGTGTAGAATCTAACTATTCATAACTTACATGCAATATCCAGCACTCACCACAACAAGTGCCCTCCTCATTACCCATCACACATTCAGTTCATCCCACCACCCATCTCCCCTCCAGTAACCCTCAGTTTGTTCTCTATAGTTGAGAGTCTATTTTCTGGTTTACTTCCTTTTTCCCCCACCCCCATGTTCATCTGTTTTGTTTCTTAAATTTGACATGAGTGAAATCATATGGTATTTATCTTTTTCTGACTGAATTTCACTTAGCATCATACTCTCTAGCTCCAACCATATCATTGTAAAATGACAAGATTCCATTCTTTTTATGCCTCAGTAATATCCCATTGTGTATATATATATATACTTTATTTTCTTTATTCATTTATCAGTCAATGGACATTTCGGTTCTTTCCATAATTTGGCTGTTTTTGACAATGCTGCTATAAATTTTGAGGTGCACGTACCCCTTCCAATCAGTAGTTTTCTATCCTTTGAGTAAATATCTAGTTGTGCAATTGCTGGGTTGTAGAGTAGTTTTATTTTTAACTTTTTGAGGAGCCTCCATACTGTTTTCCACAATAGCTGCACCAGTTTGCATTCCCACCAATAGTTCAAGAGAGTTCCCCTATCTTCACATCCTTGCCAATACCTGTTGTTTCTTGTGTTGTTGATTCTAGCCATTCTGATGGGTGTGAGGTGATATTTCACTGTAGTTTTGAGCATCTTTTCATGTGTCTCTTAGCCATCTGTATATCTTCACTGGAAAAATATCTGTTCATGTTTACTGCCCATTTTTAAGTGGATTATTTCTTTTTGGATGTTGGCTTTTATAAATTCTTTATATATTTTGCATGCTACCCTTTTGTCAGATATGTCATTTGCAAATATCTTCTTCCTTTCCAAAGGTTGCCTTTTTGTTTTGTTGGTTGTTTTTTTCACTGCACGGAAGCTTTTTATCTTGATGAAGTCCCAATAGTTTATTTTTGCTTTTGTTTCCCTTGCCTCAGGAGACATATGTAGCAAGAAGTTGCGATGGCCAATGTCAAACTGTTACTGCCTGTGTTCTCCTCTAGAATTTTGGTGGTTTCCTGTCTCACATTTAGGTCTTTCATCTATTTTGAATTTATTTTTGTGTATGTTGTAAGAAAGTGGTCCAGTTTCATTCTTTTACATGTTGTTGTCCATATTTTCCAATATTTGTTGAAGAAACTGTCTTTTTCCCCATTGGATATTCTTTGCTGCTTTGTCAAAGATTAGTTGACCAAATAATTTTGGGTTCATTTCTGGGTTTTCTATTCTGTTCTATTGATCTATGTGTCTGTTCTTGTGCCAGTACCTTACTGTTTTGATCAGTCATTATTAATTTAAATAAACTAACTGCTACTCTTCTCTCTCTCTTCTCCTTCTAGGACCCCTATAATGAATATGTTATTCTGTTTGGTGTTGTTGAACAGGTCCCTTAACCTATCTTCACTTTTTTTATTATTATTATTATTAATTATTATTATTATTATTATTATTATTATTATTATTATTATTTTCCTTTTTCCTCTACTGATTGGGTCATTTCCACTGCCTAGTCTTCTAGGTTGCTTATCCATTCTTCTACTTAATCTAGTTTTATGTTGAGCTCCTCTAGTGTGTTTTTTATTTCAGCTATTTTATTGTTTTATAATGTCTGTGACTGCCTTTCGTACTGTGTTATTTTTCTATCCCTTTCTAACTATGTTCATCCATTCTCCAGAGTTCAGTGAACATCTTTATGAACATTACTTTGAACTCTTATCTGGTAGATTACTTACCTCTGCTACATTAAGATCTTCTTCTGGGGTTTTGTCTTATTCTTTTATTTAGGACATATTCCTCTGTCTCCTCATTTTGCTTGATCCTGTTTCTTTTTTTGTTTGTTTGTGTGTTTTGTTTTTTTGTTTTTTTTTTTTTTGTTTTTGTTTTTGGTTTGTTTGTTTATTTGTTTTGTATGGGGTAAAATAACTGTCTTCCTTAGTCTTAAAGGAGTGAACTTGCATAGTAGATAAACTTAAGGTTCAAACTTTTTTTTCCCTGTTGGTTGTTTCTCAGACCTTTGTGATTATTTAAGTAGCCTAATTCATTCTTCAGAGGTCCCAGTTGTTGAGGGTGTGCCAAGACCTGTCAGTGTTCTAAAGGGAGGAATCTTAGTGCATACTCTCAGACTAATTGTAAGCCAGATCCTCAGGCAGCAGCTTTCAAGGTGTGTAAATATAGTCTTATGGGTTCATAATCATAAACCACACTGACTTTCAAACTTGGGGGATCTGGGCAATAGTTGTAAAAATTATGGCTTTAGATATATGCATAATCTCTTCTCTGGGAGATATCACTAAGATGTGAGTAGGAAAAGAGTGGGCACTAGTGTGGTGTTTCTCTATTTAGGTTCCCAGGGGCACCTCTGATCTCTGGATATGTTCAGACTGAAGCTACAGAACAAGAAAACAGGCCTTTTTCACACAAATCCTGAGAGAGTGTTTCAGTCTACTATTTATGCAGTGTCCTGTGGCTGGTAGCCTGTCATTGTCTGTTTCTCCAAATGTTTCATACCCATGAGGCCCAGAAATGTAACCCCTATCCACAAAACCAGATTCTCAAGTGCTGTCTCCTGTGAGGGCTGTACATACCTGCCAGCTGTGGTGAGACAGTCAGTGGCTACAGTAAATGGGGGTGGAATGTTTGGCTGATCAGCTAGGTCTGGGCGGGTGGGCTGGTGCTATGGTGTGTGGGATCAGTGTAATCTGACTGAGCTAGCAGTGAGGGGTGAAGAGGTGAGAGGGATTGCAACAATGGCACCTGCTAGTTCTAGCAACAATAAGGCAGAAGGAAAATGCAAAATGGCACCTGCGAGAATCTCTGTCCTTAGAGAGGGTCTCATCATATCACTGCCTCTCTGACAGAGGGTTTAAGATTAACAAATAAGCTTCCTTTCATATGATCTAAAAGCTTCAAACTGTTGCTTTAATGCTGGTTCCAGGGTGAGTGGGTTTGTGTGTCAGCCATTTAAGAGTGGATTTTCCATTCCCTATAGCACTATGATTTTCCTGGAAGTAAACCTATGGAAGTAAGACAACTGTGTTAGGGGCTCATCTCTTCAATGCAGTTGCCAACGGTTGGGTTGCCTGGTGTGGGACACAAACTACTCACTTTTCAGGGACAAGTTCTATAAATGAGATCCCTCCTGACTGTGGTTTGCAGTGCCTGGGGTGTGATTTCTTCTGAAACCATGTCTCTCTGTCTCCTACCTGTCTCAGTGTGGCCCTTTTATTCTTTGCTATGGAGGTGCTGTTTGGCTAGCTTTCAGGTCCTTTTCATAGGGAGTTGTTCTATATACGGCTGTAGATTTGTTGTGTTCATGGAAGGAGGTGAGTTCAGGATGGCTTTATGCCACCATCTTAAAATCTCTCCTTAATTGATTTTCTTAGGAACATATTTCTGTGTCTTTCATTTCCATTTATTTTATTTGTTTGCTTGCTTTTAAAGTTTATTTATTTATTTTGAGAGAGAGACAGAAAGAGATAGTGGGGGAGGGGCAGAGAGAAAATCTCAAGCAGGCTCTGCATTGTCAACACAGAGCCAATGTAGGGTTTAAACACACAAACTGTGAGATTATGACCTGAACCCATACCAAGAGTCAGATGCCTAACTGACTGAGCCACCCAGGCAGCCTATTTATTTATTTTTAATCAAATTCAAAGACATGGATTATTTTCATTACCTTAGGGAGGCTGCTAAATATTGACACAAGTCACATTGTGTATCAAATACAGTTAATTTCTCATATCCTGTACAGTTTTATTCCATTGATTTTTATTCTTTGTGCTTTAAAAGAACTCTGGACAGTAGGTCCACTTGTTAGGAATATAAAATAGTTTGAATCAGTAGTTGGGATCAGAAGTTGTAACACTTTTCTGTCTTTAATTTAGTATCCTTATTCTAGTAGATATGGTTTACAAAAATAAGATTTAAAAGAAGAGTTATTGATCAACTGAGATTAAAATCATATTCAAAAGGCACAAGAAACACAAAAAGAATAAGACAGTGATATTGAACTATAAAATTTAATATTCCATCCTATATTTGAATATACTATAACTTACTTATACAATAGAGTTTAGCTAATCTGTGTATGTGGAAGAAACTTCAATCTGTTAGTACCAAAAAAAAAAAAAAAAGAAGAAGTCGATGTCTTAATAATGAAGGAAGATCAACATTTCTTCACTTAGGCCTCTGATTTTATACAAAGGGTATGGCTTGAAGAAAGGATATATATATAACAACAACAGTTTCCTAGGGAAACAGTAAGAGTGCTGTGCTAAGGCAAGAATGGGATCTATATGGTAGGTTAGGAAAATAAAAACATCCATTGATGCACCCAATTCCTGGATTATGGTTTACTTTATTTTATTATAAACTAAATTGAATCATTAATCCTGTTTTGTTTTGTTTTGTTTTTTTCTCAGACAAACCCTTAAAAAACTCTTTGCTTCTAAGGCATTAGGATTCATACACTTCAACTTACAGAAAATTGAGGGAATTAACTTAGTTGTTATCTCTGAAGAGGAAAAATGTTTTTATTAATGTAATTGCTACATATGATTGTTATTGTCATATTAATCACCGCAGTAATGGGTGCTATATAGGAACTTCACTTTGAATCATTAAGTGAATAACCCTTGTCGACCTCAGAGGTTCCCTAATAGATATATATTTTTTCTTTTTCACTGTTAATGTTTCACTGTGTAATTACAGCTACCAATCCCTGTGCAGCTAATGACGGCAAAGGCCCCTGCTCTCACATGTGTCTGATCAATCATAATAGGAGTGCTGCTTGTGCGTGCCCCCACTTGATGAAGCTTTCCTCAGACAAGAAGACCTGCTATGGTAAATTTCTTGGAGTTCTCATCTAAAATTTAAATTGAATTCTCTCAAATTGTATTAGCATTAAGATTTTCCTCAAAGTGAGCCAAAAGATATTTTTAATGTCCTTAAAAACATTTGAGGTAGTGCTATTTCCAGACTCTATTGATGATTCATCTACTTTGGGGAAGACTGACAAATTCTTTAAATATGTGATATACTGCACTTTGCTATTTATTACCTTATTCATTTTTTTCTTGCCACTTTCTGATTTAGTGTGTTAGCAGAATTTATCTCTACAAAACAGGGAGATTTTAAGTGAAAGTGCATTTTCAGAAAGTGATGATGTAGGTAACCCATGTAACAAAGAGGTACTCAATAGCTTTAATCTCTTCCTGCTCTTCTAAAGTTATTTTCACATCATTTTATAGGGGATTATCGACTTGAAGGGGTGAGAAGTGAAGTAAAATGGGTAACTTTGAAGTATTCCTAAAAAATATTTAAACAGCATATTTAAACTAGAAAAAATGATAATGAAATTTGTGAATGAAATCAGACTGTGGAGTTTTTCTGTTTTATTTTGCTTTTAAGTAATTTTTATTTGCAGAGCAATTACCTTTAAGGACAGAAAAGAATATACTCACAAAATCTTCACTTAGGAATTTAGGTACATGTCGATTTAATTAATTTTATATAATCATAGCATATCTCAACAACAACAATCTCAAAGAGAGCAATGAAATAATAGAATATCTGTGACTTCTTCTATTTTATTTCCTATTTTATAAACTCTGTTCAAGAAAAATGCCTATGGAAGGAAAATGATGCAACATCACTCACAATGTTACTACAGATTTACAAAACTTTGTAAGAAAGCATGCTTTAACATTATTTGAACCTGAATTTTGATAGGGAAAATGTGAACATGATTTTTAAATCCATGCTTAATTTTGTTTTACTCAGAGATAGTATAGAAAAAATACTCTTTGATTTCTTCAAAAATCATTTAATGCAATGCATTATTGTTCTAAAATATACAAAGAATAAATATGGTTGTTTGACATTTGTAGAGTTCATGTGTTTTAGCTATTGTTTAAAATTCTAAGATCAAATTGCTGAGAATTTCCTGTCATTTCTAACAAAAGAAAAATAATGGCAAGGATTCTAAGTTGTTTTACATTTGTTTCTATTAAGTATTTTAATTTAAATAATAGATAAGTCATTTCTGCCCATCAAATCTTGATTATGATTTTCTGGTGGTAAAATTCTATTAAGTCATCAACAATTAATATTTTAGAATTTCTAGATTGCTTCAAACTTGGCAAGCTTATAGGAGGAAAACACTTATTTCTCTTTCCTTTCTAGAAATGAAAAAATTTCTTCTATATGCAAGGCGTTCTGAAATCAGAGGAGTGGATATTGATAATCCATATTTTAACTTTATCACGGCCTTTACAGTCCCTGACATTGATGACGTTACTGTGATAGACTTTGATGCATCTGAAGAACGTTTATACTGGACAGATATTAAAACACAAACCATTAAGCGGGCTTTTATTAATGGAACTGGATTAGAAACTGTTATTTCAAGAGGTAAGAGTTTTGCAAAATACAACTTAAAAAATGTTACTCAATTTGTAATAATCACAAGTCTCTTTTTTATTCTTTTTTCTATTATCCAATTGTATGTTGTTAATTGAAAGTTGGAATTGATTATTCAGAGATTTAATAATATGCTATGTCTTAGCAATTGTAGAATGCTATAATTATGTTGCACATAGTACTCTAATAACTAGAAATTTAGTTTCAAAGGAAAAAAAATTCAAAAGGGACCTCCTTAAAATTTACAGACTTCTAAACAAACATATTTGAAGATTCCTTTCTGCTGATGGGGGAATTATAGTTAGGGCACACGGAAAATATAGGACTTTGGAAAGGACTGGGTTTCCCTCTCTGAATCATGCTTATTATCAACTTATTTTGCATAAATTTCTACAGAACTAGACTCCACAAATAAGACTATTCATATCCACCTCCTGACCTAGCAGGTGGAATCATAGGTTATTGGTAAATGTTGTTAACTTAGCCATTAAAAAAACAAGTAACTTCCCCAAAATGGAAAACATAGTTGAAGTGAAGTGAAACATACATGTAATTGCTGTGGTTAAACTCTAAATATTTAACATTGAATTATCCTAATCTTTTTTAAAATTTTGTTAAAGTGTGATTTCTTGGTCTGTTGTTGTTGTTGTTGTTGTTGTTGTTGTTATTTTAGTGTAACTTAATTGAGTATCTGCTCTTTTCCACTACTGCAAAACCAAACAAGATATGCCTGTTCAATTTCCGGCTCCATAAGCATGACAGAGTGATTTGGAAAAAGATATAAGAAAGGGTGATCAGTAATCCATATAGATATAGCAAACTCTCATGTTTTGAGGCATACTAACAATTTTAAATCAGGCTTTATTTGAACAAGGATCAGTCCCTTAGTGAAAGCAATAAGAAGTACAGGTTTTAAATTCACTGGTTTTCAAGAGTTTTCCACATATCATACTTAGAAAGCTGGCTTGAGTACCACTAGTAGATCTGAGAGTATTTGACCACTAAAGTGCTTTTTTATTTGTGCTAGCTCTTTACTCATCTAAGTTTAGTACTGTTAAGGCGACTTAAATGAATTGGTTATAAGCTTATTCAAATATTTATCTCAAACTTGCCATAAGAGAGGAACCTTTCTAAAAAGGCTAATGCAAAGATTTCTTCTTTGTACAGGATTTTTTTTTTTTTTTTTTTTTTTTTTTTTTTTACAGAGGTAAGATGGAATGATTGGATAACCACTGTTAGACTAGGTAATGGTCTTGAAAGATCAGTTAAACACCTTGAAAGATCAGTTGAAGGACATTAGGTGCTTCCCGAGACTGACTGTCAGGTGATCTTCTCATAAGAAATTCATCAATGTCTAACAGAAAATTGTTAAGCACTTTATCATGAATGAGAAATCCTTACCAAAAAGCTTTGTGAACTGTATGAAGTAAAAGACGTGATACCTCAGGAAAATATGGGGACAATTTTCTGTCTGTAATTATAGATTGATAGCCAGTAGTAATTTGGAGTTTGTCTTTGAGAAAATCTCAAAGACTTATTTTCATTTAAGAAACTCTATAATTATTAACAAAAATTGAGCCATGAAATTTTCTAACTAACAATACATATATTCATTAGGATCAACTATCGTTAATTCAGTTATTTTGACAAATATTGGAATACTTTATATAAAATAAGAAATTGAAAGAGGATCAGTATTGACTGAGCAGAGAACAAGAGGACACACTATATACAGGTTGATGGAGGTAAAGAAATAAATAGAAACCAAATAACTCCAGCCTTTACAGGTTGTTGATTTTTATGCTAGTACTGAAAATAGTGAGAACTAAGGAAGTGTTTTAAGGAGGGCACAGCTATATAGTTAGGTTTGCCTTTGGAAAAGATAGTCTAGCTTTTAGATTTAGTAGAGAATTGAAGAGGTCTCGGGTAGGGGGTAGGTGGGCCATGGACTCTGGGAGACTAGTTTACTGGCTGCTATAGTGGCTTTAGTAAGAAGTGATAGAAACCTGGACTAGAAAGGAAACAATAGAGATCAAGAAATGTGGGAGAATTATAGAAATATCAAAGAGTGAAAATATAAAGGAACTTAATTGGATATGAAAGTTGAGGAATAGGCATTGTCAAGGATAAGTCCTTCATTTCTGGCTACCCTACAAGTTGAATGAAGTTGTGATTTCCTTTTTTCCAGAGTGAAACCTTGTTAAGGCCTGATTTATCTTTCCATTATTAGAAAGCTTGAGATGAACTTTTGACAGTTCAGTTTGTGAGCTCATCAAAGTATCTCAAATCCTGCCAGTAATTGTACTTTATTTTATCCTTTCATCTTTTAGATTCCCTAAGAATGTCTGTCTGACCTTTCTCTTACTTCTTACATGTCAGCCTCTGTATTTTCTTACTTTGCTATCCTTCCTCTACTGGACTTTTTCTTGAGAGATGCTTTCTTTCCTTATCTTCCTTAGCCTAAGTCTAATGTGAAACTTGCTTCAAAAATCAGACTCTACATTTGTCTATTGCCCGAAGCAGACCTTTTTTTTTTTTTCAGAAAAACACTGAAGCTCTTTGGGTCAAGCCTTCATGAAGGGGTCTAGAAATAGTTTGCCTGCTTTGTCATTCTCCATATCCTGAAGTACTAAGCTATTCTTAATTTATGTACTACCTACAAGAGCTATTTGTTATACTGACTTGTACAAGGTACACTTCATTATAAGCATAAATACTAACACATGACTGTAGGCTCATTCATAGTATAAATTAACAAATATTTATTACCATATGTATATTTGTCCCTTTCACAAAAACCAAAAATAATTTTATTCTAAGAAAAAGTAACTAACAATTCATGGCAAATGTTCTTGCTAGTGGTCTGTGGCCTGACTCTCTGGTGGTAATTAATCCTTATACTTGAGTCACTGCTTGGTCCAAATATTTTTCAATTATTTATACTTCCAGGTTTACTTTTCTGATGTGATAAATAATATCAGCTGCCATTAATGGGACAAGCACCATTATCTCATATAATCTTTCCAAACCTGTAATTAAGAATTACTTTCGTTCTGCAGAGGAGAAAGCTTAAAGTCCTAAAAGCTAAAACTCTGTCTCAGAAATAAAATGAGGAAACAATGGGGGCACATTCATACTTAGGACTGTATGATTACAGCTCCCATCATCCTCATTACCCTACAATAAAAGAATTTGGGACTTCATCCCAAGTGGCTGGGTGTTGTCCTTTTATTCTCATTTGCCTCTCCTGAATGTTCATAATCTTACCCGGGATTATTGTACTTTACTGGATACAAGATTGTCCCTCCCCAAGCTCTAAATAACATGACAAGAAATTCACTTACAATTTACATAGGAAGAAAAAAAAAAAAGAAGACATTAGTTAATACACCTTAAAGTTCCTTATACAGACCAGGAGTAAGATAGTTGAGTTTCACATTTGTATCTATTCCTCTTTAATCTATCATTTATTCTCCATACAGTGCTTTGAGGTCAGTGGTTTGAGGTAAATGTTACTTTTTGCTTTTAAAAATGAGGAGGCATTTAATTCAGGTTTGCCATGCTAGGAAATACCAGAGCTTTGTTACATCCTAATTGGATTTTGACTCTGAAGTTGTGCTATGTTTCCTCCTGAGAATCCCTTCCTTTTACAAATAAGGAACTTCAGCAAGTAGGGAGCAGAAACTTTATTGTAACCACATGGTTTGTACAAATATTTCTTTCCAATGTTCACTGAATATACACTCAGCATACTCTGCAGAGTTCATTTAGTAGTACCTGGGTGAAGTTGGGGGTCATTCCATCCCAGTGTCAACAGTTTTACTGGTTTTCTGAAATATGAGAAAAAGATTTTAGAAATATGTTGGCAGTTTTATTAGATTCCAAGCTACTGTCAATAAAATTTTGTTTTTTATTAGGAAAATCTCCTGGTGTGCCTCATTATTCTAAGGTAAAGTATACATTTTTCATCTTTGGAAAATTAAGGCCTCAACTTTGGGCAAATACAATTGATTCAGCAAAGTATTTTTCAGTATTAGAGTCATCTACCATCAGAATGAACTGGACTGTTAAGTTAAGCAGATGCTAAAATGAACAAAAGGAAGATTAATATGAATTAGAAGTATATCTATTTATAAAGAACATTCTCTTACATGGTAGGAAATTATCATATAATCATATGCTTTTTTAACTACAAAAATATAAACCACTTCAAATGCCAACCTTTTGATCACATTGCTACTATATAAAATTTAATTCTCAGTGATACTTTGAATCTAATTGGATCTATTTCAGAGTAGATTTCCATTATTATTTGAAATTGTTATCCACTTCTGCCAACAATTATTTTGTCAGTGAGTACTAACGATTCACTCATTCCCTCTATTTTGCAAAACACCATATTTAATATGGTAATATAAATGCTTAGGAAAAAAAACTATTATGAAAATTGGTCCAGAGAGATTGAAAGAAATGAAAACAGGTCAGTAATAATAGTGAGATCTAGATTTTGGAACCAGGCCTTGAATTAAAGTAGAAAGTTTGGATAGGTAACATCTGTTGTTTTGCCTCTTTCTGAGTGGGATTTCAATTTTCACTTTCACCCAGGAAAGCCTTTTATGGAAGAATGTCAACATCTGTGATTTAAAAAAAAAAGAGAAAAGAAAAACAAAGAAAGGCAAAATCACACCTATAAATGCCATTCCATTGAGAACTATGTATCTACAGCAATGTGTGCTAATTGAGTCATACTTCCTATCTTTATTCTTTACCTTTTAGTTAGAAGGATAGAATTTTATTTTTTTCCCCCCATAGGCTTTATATATGTATGGATTATATATGTGGAACATTAGATGGGTAGAAAGATGGCTTTATTTAGTTAAGACAGTTCATAACCTCAGGGAGCTTCATATCTGGTAAAAGAATGAGATATAAACAACTAACTAAAATATAAGGCTAAATGAAATATGAAGTTTAATAAGGGTGTCAGCTACTTAGGAAATTAGCACAAGGAGTATTAAGTTATTATATGGAATTACCGAAGTAATTATCTAATTACCTTAGGAAGTAATAGTCAAACTAGACCTTTGGGGAACCAGTAGCTTGATCAATCCAGGTTGAGATATCAGGAGGTACAAAGCTCTGGACACTTTACATGTGGAAAGGTGCAGGTAGTGAGCGGTAGCTAGATCTTCCAGAAGAATAACTTAGAAGGTTAATGTGACAGCACATCAGAGAAGGTCTTATGTCAGGATGAGCAGCAGTTTTGTATTTTTGTATTTTTTTTTCCCTAAAGGCAATGGGAAATCACTGAAAATTTTTATAGATGTTTATAGGTGATTCAGACCCTTTTGAAGATAAATCAGATAGAAATCTGAAATATTGAAAAATGATAAATTTTTCACACACACACACAATAAATAAATAAACTTAAAAAAATTACAGCTAGGAACTTAAGAAATGTTCTAAATCTAGAGTAAAAATTAGACTAGAACAATGAGAGGTATAAGAAGGTGACAGACACCAAGGGTGTGGTAGATATAGAAGTAGTTGAACCTGATGACTGGGAGAGAGGTGAAGTTCAACAGATAATTGGAAAGATATTGGAGACATTGATCTAAATGAAAATAAAGGAGACAGCCTTACTTTAAACATTTTCCCAAATCAGCAGCATATCTAAAATACAAATAATTATAGGTTTAGGAGATTGAGATGTATATTCTCTAGGAAAAACAACAACAACATAGGTTTGGGATACATACATATGGGTTAAAACTAAAACAAACAAACAAAACAAGACAATGATAAATACTAAATTATTCAGAGTTGAAGAAGCATAAAATTAGTGAGGGTGTACATAGAAGGCTCCTAAAGTGTTTTGTAATATTCTATTTCTTAGGCTGTTTCTTAATTTGCATACCATGTATTAAATATGGTAATATATGTGTGTGTGTGTATATAGTTTCTCATAGTTGCAACAAATGGGATGTTTAATATTTACCAAGTTCCCTTGAGACAGCTTTCAAAGATATTACCAATTTGCTTTTTTTTTTTTTTTAACATGGCCCCTTAGAACAGATATGTAATTGCCTAGAAGCTCATTTCAAATGAGTTTTGATTGGATATAACCATATCTTTCCTCAGAAAATTATGAGCATTGGGATCCCCTCCTTTTTTGAAGACATACATGATTTTGGGTAAAAGCCTAATTTATGCCTACCTCCAAGATGCTGGTGTCAGCAAGTCCACTGTGTCGGGGAAAGAAGGAAAGAAGGGAGGCATGGAGGGAGGGAGGGAGGAAGAGAGAAAAGAAAGAGAAAAAAAAGAAAAGAGAGAGAGAGAGACAGAAAGAAAAAAATAAATTTCATAAGCAGAGAATTGACAACCATTGTGCTGTATTTATTTATTTTTTTCATTTAGATTTATCTACACCTCAACCAGTTTATGTGGTTACCCCATTCCTCTTTCATCTAAGGCCTTTTTTTCTTTGATCATTTTTCTTTTTTCTGAATTATATCCTTTAATAATTATTCCTTTAGTTTAGTGATAACCTGATATATTTTCTGAAAATATATTTATTTAGCTTTTGTTTTTGGAAGATATTTTTTAATCGTGGTAAAATACACATAAAATTTATCATCTTGACTCTTTGTAAGTATATAATTCAATAGTTTTACGTACATTCACATTGTGAACCAATCGTCAGCACTCCTTTCATCTTGTAAAACTGAAATTTATAGCTATTAAACAACAACTCCTGATACCCCCTCCTCCCAACACCAGGTAATTTTACTCCCCAAATTTCCATCAGTCTACTTCCTTTGTGAATTTAACTGCCCTAAATGCCTCTTAGAAGTGGAATCACACAGTATTTGTCTTTTTGTGAAGGGATTATTTGACACAGCTTGATATTTTCAAGGTGTATCCATATTGTGGCAAGTGTCAGAATTTATTTTAAGGCTGAATAATATTCCATTTTATATATGTATCACAACTTTTATACATTCATCCATTGATGCACATTTGGGTTATTTGTACCTTTTGGCTACTGTCAGTAATTCTGCTGTGACCATAAGTGTGTCTTCAAGACCCTGCTCTCAATTTTGGGGAGTATATACCCAGACGTGGAACTGCTGGATTCTATGGTAATTCTATTTTTAATTTTTTGAGAAACTGCCATGCAGTTTCCCACAGAGGCTGCACCATTTTACATTCCTACCAACGTTATACAGAAAGGTTCCAATGTCTCTACCTCCTTGTGAATGTTTGGATGTTGTTGTTGTTGTTATAGTAGCCATCCTAATGGGTTTGAGGTGGTTTCTGATTGTGATTTTGATTTGCATTTCCCTAATGGTTAGTGATGTTGAACATCATTTCATGTTCTTCTTGGCCATTTATACATCCTCCCCGGACAAATGACTATTCCATTCCTTTACCCATTTTTTAAATAAAAAATACTTTTGTTATTGTTGACATGTAGATGTAAAGATAATTTTGTTGAGTACAAATTTCAAGTTATTTTCTCTCAACCCTTTGCTGACAGATATTATTCCAACAATTTTTGCATTTTTTTGTTGCTATTGAGAATCTCCATGTTTATCTAACTATCATTCTTTTTTTGGTGTTGTGTCTTTTCTCTCGAGATGCTTTTAACATTTTTTCTCTGTCTTCATGGCACTGTTTTTATTTAGGCCTCTAGAGTCTGTTTTACTTCCTATGGGATCGTGTCTTTTTATCAGCTCAGGGAGGAAAAAAACCCTCAAATATTATCTCTGACCATTTTCTCTAACCTAGCCTATTTCCTCCTTTGCAAAATTTGATTAGATGTGCTAGACTTCATTCTAACCTCCAACTCATTTAATCTTCTTGTTTCTCTGTGTTGGCACTGGATAACTCCTTTAATTTGTCTTGTATCAATTCCTGAATTATATCTAAGCTGCTGGTTAATCCACTTAATAAATTGTTTCTTTTTAATATTACTTTAAAAAATATTTATAAGTTATTTTTTGGTTATCATTTATGTCTTCCAAGGGTATTTTTAAAATAAATTATTGACTTATTATTTCAAAGCATATTTTTTTATTTAAAATATTCCACTCATTTTTCTTTATCTCACACAACAATGTAAAAACAGGTAAGCTCTGGAAGTTTAAACCTATTGTGAAGTTTTCTCTTAATCCTTGCTCTTATGTTTCATTTCTCTGTGTGTGCTTTATTTTTGTGTTCTGATCTATTATGAGAATGAACTCAATCTAGGGAATTCTGAGGGCCTACATTGAGGAATACGTTTTTCTTCCACAGAGGGTTTGAATTTTCTTCTGCTGGAGGGAAAGGGAGTCACAATAAACTGGAAATCAATTAAATTTGATTTGTCCCCCATCCAACCAGACTAGTCATTTGTTGCCCCAGTATAAACTAATGCTTAAAGTTTTTGTTTATTTCTTTTGTTTTGTTTGGGTTAGGTTTGGTTTTGTTGAGTTTTGTTTTCTGTACTTAGAGAAAGAACAGCAAAAATAAGTTTTGTTTTTATTTTTAAATTATTTTCCTTTTTTTTTAAAAAAAAATTAAATCTTTAAAAAGACAGAGAGACAGAAAAAAGGGCAGAGAGAGGGTGATACGGAGAATCCCAAGTAGGCTCCACACTTTGAGCACAGAGCCCAGTACGGGGCTTGAACACAGAAACTGCAAGATCATTACCTGAGCTGAAATCAAGAGTTGGATGTTTAACAAACTGAGCCACCCAGGCTCCCCTCAGTTATTCTCCTTTTTAAGCAAGCAGGGAGATTTATTTTTTTCCTATTCACCTGTATCATTGAGGATGTATACTCTTCTAATATACCTGGTATTTTTCTTGTTTAGCTTTCCTAGTCTTTATGCATTTAAGAACTGATCTGTATTGCACTAAGCAACTAATGATCCGTGAATCTCTGGATTATCACTTGATTTGGTTTCTCAACTTTTTGCCCCTATAGCTGCACCAGCCTCTGTGTTCCCATTTGCCTTTCTCTCTGGTTTTAGCTAACATACAAGTCTGTGTTAGCACTTAGAGACTTTCCTGTCTGTCTTGTGATCTTGATAAATCATTTAAATGGTATAGTTTATCATTTTTCAGAGAATATTATTGCAATAAAAGCTTTTCAAAAAAGGTAAAGGTCCCTCAATATAGAAAATTAAGTCCTCTGTGAAATTTGCTCAGAGGTCTTTGACTTACTTGAAAACAAGAGTTAAGAGTCAAAATAGTATTTTAACATTTTTATCAAGGAAAGAAAACTGTCATTAAACATGGCAGTTTGTATCCCACTCCATCCTTATGGTGAATTTGCCAGGTTGCTCTGAAAAACAAACAGACAAACAAACAAATAGAAAACAGACATGGGTTTAGTAATGGTCAAAAACTACAAAAGTTTTATTTTAGACTTAAAGTTGGTAATTAGAAGCTCTAAATGGTGGGTAGAAAAAAAGGTAAGGATAAAGAATGATGATTAATATTGGCTCAGTATATTTTTGTATATGTACTCCTGAGAATGAACTTGAGGACCTTATCTGATATTTCTAGCTCAGGTCACATATCCTTAAAATTATAGATTATATATATCATGAATTTATTAATCAATTCATTAAAAATATTTATGTTGAAGCAATGTTGTATACATTTGGAGAGCAGCACTATAAAGATATATTAGCAAGGAATCTACCTGCAAGAAATATATATAAGAGTAGTAATATGTCAGCAAATAACCATCACATTAAGTACAAAGGGATTGACCAGATACAGTCCTGTTGTTAGGTAGATAGAGACAAACTTTCTGGCTAGGACATAAAATTGATTAGGTTTTTGTGGTTGAAGGGTGATGTTGTCTGTCTGCTTACTTACTTTTGTGTGAGATTCAGGTAGAGGGAAATGTAATAAGGTATGGATTCCAGGTAATGCCCTATAAGTTCAAAAGGTCAGGATAAGTCTGGAAATCTGAAAACACATCAGTACGACTGAAGTGTAAGGTAATTCCTTAAAAATAGTGGAAAAACAAAGTTGGGAAGGTAGTTATATTCAGATTATACAGGAAGCCAGGCTAAGGAATTTAGACATCACTTTCTGAGTGGTTGAAAGCTACTGAATATCTTTGGGACAAACAAAGGTCATGATGCAGAACTCTCCAGTCAGAAAAATAACCTAGCAGCAACTGAATCATTTGGTTGGATAAGGAAAAAGAATGGATGCTATTGCAATTTTAAAGACAGAAATAGATTTGAGAGGGCATGAACCATAGAACTGACAAGGACTAAATAGGTATTAATAGCTTACATTTGGGGGCGCCTGGGTGGCGCAGTCGGTTAAGCGTCCGACTTCAGCCAGGTCACGATCTCGCGGTCCGGGAGTTGGAGCCCCGCGTCGGGCTCTGGGCTGATGGCTCAGAGCCTGGAGCCTGTTTCCGATTCTGTGTCTCCCTCTCTCTCTGCCCCTCCCCTGTTCATGCTCTGTCTCTCTCTCTCCCAAAAATAAATAAACGTTGAAAAAAAAAATAGCTTACATTTGAATATGCTTTCCAATGTAGGAGTGCAATGTATTCTCTAGACCATATGATTAAGAGTCAATCAGAAATAAATAAAAGGATTTTGAACAGCAGAAACAGCCAAAAAATAAAAACAAAAACCTTTGGAAAACATGTATTTTAGAGAAAATAAAAACATACTGTGTTATTTTTGCCAATACCAAGCAATCCAGAGTAAAAAATGCAGAAAATATTAAGTCCTTGGATTGGCAAAATATCCTTCAACCCTGCATTAAACCGAATAAATAACATCATCTAACGTAATATTCCCAGCAATCCTATGTATTATCTGTAATTAGCCTCATTTTCCTGATAAGAATAGAGGCTGAAATTTAAGTGACTTGATTAAAGACAAAAAATAGGCACCCAACCTAGAACATGAAGCCAGGTGTTCTCATTATAGCCAGACTGTCTCTCAGCAACCAATTAAGTCCAGAGGGTGAAGGAGAAGAAGGAATAAATATCCTGGATGGGGCAAATAAATAAGTATCAGACATGGCATGTTTAGCCTTACAGAGGTGTTGTAGTACTTTTTCTCAAGAAGAGGGATCCAGAGGAGGACAACTAAAAAGAAATTTCTAGTGTTGGATCAAAAAAAAAAAAAAAAAGTTGACATTTGAGATTCACCAACTTACCAGTAAATTCATGATGAAAGGTAACTTGCAGAGGAAAGGTTGTTGATTAGAGGAGAATAAAAACATGGAAGATACCTTCTAAGGGAGCTGTGATTCAAAGTTATTTAGAAATAATAAGAGCATTTTGAGCAGAAAGTAGGGTCTGTCAGGTTTGGAAAGACATACACGGACGCTGGAACCTACCGGGCCAATACTGACAGTATAACAGACCTAGAACCACCAGGTCTCCATGTCCTATTTTGCTCTTTTAAATTTTGAAATAATTGCCAAATTTTACAAATCTGGTGTTGTCACTTGCACATGAAAAATCTAGCGTCGTGGCATCTTTCAACAATGGTAAAATTGGAAGATTTAACAATGTGGAGAGTTCAGCAACAGCTGCTCTGTGGTTCCAGCGGCGCTTGGGTTGGAACCACTGCTCTGGAGCAGTGCCTGGGAGCAAGTTAGAACTTGCCAAATGCCAGGCCCCTTCCCAGACCTACTGCATCAGAATCTTCCTCTTAACAGTCTCCAGGTGTCTTACAAGTTTGAATAACACTAGTCTAAAGAGCTTTGGACATTCAGTATGCTTGAAAATAACAGAACTGTGTAAAATAAAGACAAAACCAAATTAGAGGATTCAAGTGCCACAGATTGGGGACTAAATGGGCCTACTTTATATGTTAATATGTTAAAAAGATTTTCTAGTAAATACCTTAAAAAGCTTTCATAGGATCCATCATTTTTAACACTTGATTTTGATTTGTTTCTAATTAAAGTATACAATTGTATTTAAGCCTAAATTCCATCCTTTTTTTAAAGATGCCTAATTAAATAATCAAGGAATAACAACCCAAATATTCATATAGGCAGTAATGAATTAATTGAAACTTAATTAGGTTTTAGTAATTTCTGTAGAATCCACGTTGGAGGAATATTAAAAGGATTTTGTTTCTTTGCTCATATCTCAGTCCATTTCTGTTAATTATCTATTTTGCAAGATGTTCAACTCTGGTGATCTTGTTTTAGGAAAGTTGAATTGTTTTATTTCATTTCAGGAACAAATTGGCACTTTCAAACGTAAAATAGCCCATTTGTTGACAGCCCACAAGTACTTTCTCCTGACTAGAAAGATGTGCTACCAACTGAAAAAGCTGTTACTCTAATTTGAATTTTGGTCACCTTGGACCATAAGACTGCTGCCTGTGTCTGCTCCTAAGTATTTACTAGTGAATCACTGAGTGTTAGTGTAATTTCAATGCTAATTGTTGCTTCAGGTTTTCAAATGGCTCAGCAGTAAGACATTAGTGATTATTCATGCCTTAAGAAGGGCTGATAAGGGAATGAGATTACAATCTTGTACAATTTTAGCTAACGAATTAAATTGTAAATTAAATTTTCCTGAGACAGAAAATGACTTACTTTGGAAAGTCAAAAAGAATGAGAAACTTCATTCACTTTTAATTTTCTCTTTCCTGTTTTACAGATATTCAGAGTATCAGAGGGTTAGCAGTGGATTGGGTCTCACGTAATTTATATTGGGTTAGCTCTGAATTTGATGAAACACAAATTAATGTGGCACGACTAGATGGCTCTTTGAAAACCTCAATTATCCATGGAATCGATAAGCCACAGTGTCTTGCAGCTCACCCAGTCAGGGGGTAAAGTATGATTATTTTTTGTAAAGGTTTTCAAAAGTTTCACACATTTTTACCTTGATTTTATATAAAAACTGTGTTTAATTCAGAGGAATTATTAGCCATACGGTAAAAAAAGTGAATATGAAAATTGTAAAAGAGATCCCTGCTTAGAGATTTCTGGTATCTGCATAAAATCAGATTTTTATATATTATTATAGCATTTTATTAATTTATGTTTCTAAGGAGTAACAGTTCAGAATAAAAAAAGAAAAAAAGAAGTACAGGGAAAAGTCACTGATTTCATTTCAAATACCAGTTATTAGTAACATATTTACTGCATGCTGATGTTACAGTAACTGCTAAGTAGCTCAAATTCTCCCACCTTCTGGCTAATCATCATATACACATGGAGAGAGCTTGTGTAGGGCTAAAATACTTTCTCCCCAGTGCTTTCAATGGGAATGGCTGAAGTGACTTTGTTTTCTTCTTTGGTATCTGGTTTCTCTAAACCAAGAAGATTCAATCTTAATGAATTACTTTACATAGAAATGATTTACGATAGTCATAGATATTTCAGTTGTGAATGTAGGGGGAAAAAGGAAGTGAGATGATTGTCCTTCAATGACAGGAAAAAGCAGGAGTGATACTTTCTTCTGAGGCACACATGTGTGTTACTGTCGCTAAGTGTCTCACCAATTTGCTAAAAAGAATTCATCCTGAGCCAAGAATTTACGTTGGTACTAACTTTCTTCTTCAGTGTAAGTTTTTGGTCAGCAAGTAGGCCTACATCTAATATTTTTAATGCATATCTCTTAAATTAAGGAAACTCTACTGGACAGATGGAAACACAATTAACATGGCAAACATGGATGGCAGTAATAGCAAGATTCTCTTTCAAAATCAAAAGGAACCAGTTGGTAAGTTTGTTTGCTTTTTTCTTTTTGAATAGTTAGTCACTGCAGTTTTTAATATGGCAAACCTGTACTTATATAATATATCTCTGTTCTAGAGCCTGAAAGGAAATATTACAGATTAATGATATAAATTCAAGAATTTATCACTCTCATTGAATCCATTGGGTCTAGGTGGGTGAAGGAGGAAACACTCTTTTTTTCTAGATAAGAAAGATAACGTATTTTGATATGAGAATTTTTATAGTATCTTAAGTACTGAAGTCACTTAAAGCTTGATGTAATTACTTAATCTCATATTTTCAGTGGTGAATATCTGATACATTGCTGCAGTGGCAATATAATGTACCAAGGCGTCCCTGATCGTCATTGTGTTGTTATTAGTAGTTATAATGATATAAGTATTTACTGTTTAGTTTTCAGCAGTTTTTTATTCACTATGGAGTAGATTGGCTTGGTTTGTTATTCTACCTTTGCTAACCATTTAAATCATTAGATAAAACTCGATCGTGCTGAAAGAAAGCTCTGATGCCTATCCGTAAAACATCTCTTAAAAATTTAACTACGGAGATGCTTTTAGAAGTTAATATGTTACATATGTATGCATAGATAGATTTACATTGTAATGTACATAGTTTTCAAATCCTAATCACACTTTCCTCCTATTTTCCTATATTTCCTCTTAATTTTAAGAGGCAAGGCTTATCACACTGCCTATTTGTCATCTCAAGTATCTTTTTAAAAAAGTCCAGTAATGAACCTGGATTTTGATATCACATTAAATGAGAGTGATAGAATGTAGAAAAGAAAGTCATAATTGCCTTGAATTGAACATAGTGTATTTTTAATTCTGGGGGGAAAGTCAATTCACTATGAAGCTTTTCAGCATTTTTTCTTAGTTTTAGAAATGTGGTAGTATCCTTATTTGAAGGAGCTCATTTTACTACTGGTGATTCGGTAAAGGTGCAGTGTCACCAAGATTTACAATAAATAATTCTTTTCATGTAGTCTATAGACGAAACCTCTGATAGAAAATGATAAAATTAACAACTCTTTTCTTTGGACTGGCTGTTCTAAGATTTGATACACAATTGAAATTCAAGTTAGTGTTAGAAATTAAAGGCAAATTGAAATGCTAATACTTCTGTGTGGAAAATGATAGGACAAAAGAAACATGGGCCTCTACAAGATTAGGACCCATACAAAAGACTTAATTTGGACTCAAGCAATTCAGTTGGTGCTTATCTAGAATGGTGCAGAATATTTAATATGGAAAAGTGAGTATGATGAAAATAGTATGATCAAATAAAATCCTTACATTGTAATGCGGTAGCCACAGGTTACACCAAAATGTTAATTTATATGCTTGTTTCTATAATGGGAAAACCTTATCTTCTTAAATGCTAAATATCCATTCCCCTACTCAAAATAAATTTTTAAAAAACCCTCCCAGCTTACATAAAGAAAGGTTATAAAGAAAAATAGTGTTACTGTTTACACTTATTGTTGTATTTGAAAATCACCTTAAATTAATTCAAAATGATACTTTTAAATTTTAATTTGCCCAAGATACAACAGTTTGACCAAAATAACCCAGAACCTCATTGTGAACCCTACCTTAAATCAGCATTAATGAGTATGGCTTGCAAGTCAGACATTCATTCAATAAGCAGATTTTTATTGAGTATCAGATTTTGTATTAAGACTATTGATAAAAATTTGATACCCTCCTTTTCCTTAAGGGGCACAAGAACCTAAATCACTTTAGATTCCATTAAGTAAATTTAACTCAGTGACCTTCAGCAAAGTACTGTTAGCTTGGTGGTACTTGCTTTCCTCATCTGTAAAATCAAGACAAAATGTCGATTTTATAAAGTTCCCATGAGGACTGAATGAGGAAAATTTATTAAGAGAACATCTGGCCTTTAATACTAGAACCTATCAGGAGTAATAATACAAGGTATGTTGGATCCAATAGAAGAATTTGAATTATTTGATTGCAATATTGAGAGTATAAATGAGTTCAGTGAAGAATAAATATGCAATAGCATCCATTGAAATATTGCAGAGGATTATATGTAGCAAATAGGCCTCTGAGATGAGCAAATTTTTATGCACATGTGAGGAATGTACTCCATATTGTTTTGTTTTACTGCTAATGCTAAGAGGTAAACAAGTGGAAGTAGCTGGATTGTACTCTCAGATCTTCCCAAAATAATCCCTGGGGCAAAAAGACAACTGGGCCCTCATCTTCCTCTTGTAGTTCTTTAAATATATTTTTAATTTTTAATTTTTTAACTTGAGTTATTTATTTTGAGACAGACAGAGAGAGAGGCAGGGAGAAATAGAGAGGGCAAGAGAGAGAGAATCCAAGCAGGCTCAACACTCAGAACAGAGTCTAATGTGGGGCTCAAACTCATGAACCCTGAGACCATGACCTGCACCAAAATCAAGGGTGGGCTACTTAACAGACTGAGACACCCAGGCACCCGTTCCTCTTGTACGTCTTGATGTTTACAAAAATGGTTACTTACAACTTCCTTCTGTAATTTTCTACTTTAGTAAACTAACATGTTAACCAGGTCTCTGCTGTTCTTAATAAGAGACTGTGTTGTCCATTCATAAATGTAACAAATCATTTTCCTTTTTTATGTTCCTGAAATCTGAATGGCAAATGGGCTGGCGAATACTCAGCCCAACATATTCTACTACACTTCTGCCCACAGATACCTTTTTTTTTTTTTTTTTTTTTTTTGATGTACAGAGGAAGAAAATGAGCAGGTGAAATTCTATCCTGC
Organism: Herpailurus yagouaroundi; assembly: GCF_014898765.1. NCBI lineage: Eukaryota > Metazoa > Chordata > Mammalia > Carnivora > Felidae > Herpailurus > Herpailurus yagouaroundi. The sequence continues at coordinate 24,202,106 of NW_024412395.1, read as the reverse complement.
CTCTATTCTCCCTTGATTCCCTCCAATGAGGAATATTTCTGTCTTCGTAGGTCATTAACCATCAGTTAACACTCGCCATCTTTAACTACCACTTCAAATTAAGTGAATTAAATTGTTCAAGGTGTAAGGTACAAGAGGAAGAATGAATTTAAGGAGCTTGGAAACTAGGGACAACTTGTAGTAATTTTCACATTCACATGAAACATTCCTTTTACTGCTTGAGGGATAATATGGTTTTGGAAAAATGTTGTTTTAGGATCATAACAAACAGAGATTTGAATCTCTGACACTTATTAACTCCGTGATTTTAAACATGCTTCTTTCCTTTTTGAAGGCTCAGTTTTATTACCTGTAAGATAGAGATAACAGTGTCTATCTTTTTGAGCTATTTTTAGAGTTAAAGGCTCATAGGCAATATCTTATGTTCCACAAACTACACACTTATATACTCTAAAGAATATACGCTCAAAGAAATACGTACAAGGATATTCAAGGCATCATTGTTTATAACTCTAAAAAATTTGGAAAGGCTTTAAATCTTCATCAGAAGAGGAATAGTAAATAAATGCAGCATATTTATGTGCTGAAATACTGTATACAAATATGAATATGTTTATGTATATATGTATACAAAAAGATGTAATAGATCTTAGAAGCATTGAGTGAGAGAAGTAATTAGCAGAATGATACTTATGCTATGAAATCATTCATAGAAGTTCAAAATGAAACATACAACATTAATAGATATTGCTCCTGGTTGAATATGTTTATAAAACTATGGAAAAAGTAAACTGGAGATAATCCACACCAATTTTATAATAGCAGTTCTCTTTAGGAAGGAACAATAATGACATTCAAAGGGAACTTTCATCTTTTTCAAAAGATACTTTACTGTGTTAATAGAATTTATTTCATATTTCATACAAAGATTCAAATTAAATACAGTAAAATGTTAATAGTGTCCAGTTATGGGGGCACCTGGGTGGCTCAGTTGGTTGAGCATCTGACTCTTGGTTTTGGCTCAGGTCATGATCTCATGGTTCATGAGTTCAACCACACCTCAGGCTCTGTGCTGATGGTTTAGAGCCTACTTGGGATTCTCTCTCTTTCTCTCTCTCTGCCCCTCAAAATAAATAAATAAACTTAAAAAAATAATGTCCAGTTCTAGGTAGTAAATATATGATTGTTCATTAATTTTTCTCTCTTCTGTATTAAATGCTGGCTCTTCAAAATACCACCAAAACAACCCATTGTGTAGACCAAATGAGTTTCTTACTTCACACACTGAGGGAAAACATTAAGTCGTCAATGTCTCAGCAGTGTCTGAGACAGGGAAAAGCAGCACTGAAATAGTAATTGAGATTTTGAAGTCTGGTTTAAGGCAGGTGTCAAATGAAGCCTGATTAGGATCATTGAGTAAAGATCAGTATATAATTTTGAATTGATAGATATGGAAAGAAGAATTTGAGGGAAGATGGGTTAGAGACCAATGTACACAGTGTCATTTGTTGCTTTTTTGCTGGAGTTGATGAGCTGTCCAGGAAGTTCCTGAAATTTGCAGTTATGTTGTTTTCAACTATTACCTTACTGGACAAGAGTTTATTAGAATAGTAAGTTATGACATTAAAGACAGTGGATAGTATGGGCCTCTGGGTGGTTCAGTCAGTTAAGCGTCCGACCTCAGCTCAGGTCATAATCTCACAGTTCATGAGTTCCAGCCCCACATCGGGCTCTGTGCTGACAGCTCCAGCTCAGAGCCTGGAGCCTGCTTTGGATCCTGTGTCTCCCTCTCTCTCTGCCCCCACCCCTGTTTGCACTCTGTCTCTCAAAAATGAGTAAATATTAAAACAAATTTTTTAAAAAATACAGTGGATAGTAAAGCCATGTTAATGTAGACAGTAGCTGTGTTTTAGGTTTTCTCATGTATAAAATTAAGACTTTGTCTCATATGTCCTTTATGGCCTTTCTTCTTACTCATTTAAATATATTAAAGACATCCTTTGTGGGGCGCCTGGGTGGCTCAGTCGGTTAGGTGTCCGACTTCGGCTCAGGTTGTGATCTCACAGCTCATGGGTTCAAGCCCCTCGTCGGGCTCTGTGCTGACACCTCAGAGCTTGGAGCCTGCTTTGGATTCTGTGTCTCCCTCTCTCTTTGCCCCTCCCCTGCTCACACTCTGTGTTTGTCTCTCTCTCAAAAATAAATAAACATTAAAAAAAATTTAAATAAATAACAGTATCCTTTGTAAAGAATTGTGTACACTAATATATTCTTCACTAGCTAATTCTGAAAGATTATCTACAATGGGAGATAGGAGACACTTGTATATCTGTCAGTGTTTCATGAAGGGAAACAGAACCAATAGTGTTAAAGGATTGATAGATGATGAGAGAGAGAGAGAGAGAGAGAGAGAGAGAGAGAGAGAGAGAGATGATAGACAAACATAGATATATAAAGAGATTTATTACAAGGATTTGTCTACTGAGGTTGTGGGAGCTAGCTGAGCAAAGCTGCAATCCTAGGGCAAGATGGAAAGTCTCAGGCAGCAGCTTAAGCTTTAGATCTTTGCCAGAATGTCATCCTCTTTTTCAGAGGAAACTCAGTTCTAATGTTAAGGCCTTTCACTAATTGGATTAAACCCACCTAGATTTTTTAGGATAATATCCTTAACTTAAAGTCAACTGATTGCATATAGTAACCACATCTACAAAATGCTTTTACAGAAAAAATATAGATTAGTGTTTAATTCTATAACTGGCGATGTTAGCCTAGCCAGGTTGACACATTAAACTAACATCACAATTTTTAAACACAAACTTTCTTATATTTTATCCACTGATCTATATGCCTGCAAATATAACAATTGCGTATGTTGATCCAAACATAGATTTCTGTAAATATTTATCTACAATTTAGTAAAAGGTCTCTTAAGCAGAAACGTAAGTGAACAAAATCTAGCTGGCGTTAAATAGCCATGCTTTCTGAATGGAGACTGGGCAAATGACTTTATTATACTGAATTTAACATGTTCAATATAGATTATTAAGGGCACCTCGGTGGTCTATTCGGTGAAGCATCCAACTCTGGATCTCAACTCAGGTCTCGATCTCTGAGTTGTGAGTTCTATCCTCATGTTGGGCTCCATGCTGGGTGTGGAGCCCACTAAAAAAAAAAAAAAAATATATATATATATATATATATATATATATATATTATATGAAGTATGATAACATGTCCTTTTTGAACCTAGGAAGAGAAAAAGAAACATGCTTGAGAATGTTTCAAAAATATCCACATATAAATTAGAAAGAAAGAAAGAAAGAAAGAAAGAAGATAAAAGAAAATGAAAGAAAAACAAATATCTCTACAATAACCTGTCTTTTTAAAATCCTAATTCATATACTAATTGGCTAATTATAATTTGTTATGCTAAGCACTGTGGATGACACAAAAATAACTCTTTATGTAATAGTTGCTTTGTAACAATGATATACTTATTAATGAGAAAGAGGGTCAGGAACATGGGGTAAGGGTTCATATGCTGGTCTGTATGTATGTGGGCATCTTGAAGAAAAAGGAAAAGAAAGTGTTCTCCCAGAGTGCCAGTTACTGGGAAACAAGGCAAGCAAGGGTGATACCAATCTTTTCCTCATGGAGTTTACTATCTAAAAGGAATTACAGTATGACTAAACGTTATCTACTCCAGCCATATTTTCCTTCTCTGCTTCTCTCAACTTGTCAAGCTCTTTCCCCCAACAGTATATTTTAGCAATGTATTCCTTTGCCCAGAAATGTCTCCCATCTCAGTTGTCTGCCTATCTGTCAGACTTCAACTTAAAGATTATTTCCTCAAAGAGGTTTTCCCTGACCTCCCTTGACAAAGCCAAAGTCTCTTAAAATAGACACTTTTAGCACCACATTTTCATCGTTTAGTCTTGTCATTATTTTAGATTTCCATTTGTTTGTTGAATATTTGATTACTGCTTACCAACTAGAAAGGAAACTATAAAATTAGTGAAAATATTTGCTCTTTTTTTTTATCAGTGTGTCCACAACTCATAACTCAATGCTGGCACATTGTAAGTATATCTTCAAAAAATATTTGTTGAATGAAGTGACCACTATTTCCCATCCAATAGCAACAGGCTCTTACATGATTAAGTAAATCCGAGATTTATTTGTGTATCTTCGTTGAATAAAATTACTTTGTGAAAAAGTGTATATTTGGTGACCTGGATATCAATCATGTTGCATTGCATTCAATTATCTGAAGAGTAGCAAACATTTATATTTATGTCATAATTTTCTCAAAGTTTGGAGTGCAAAAATTATGTTAGTGGAGTTGCTTATAAATCAATGCATGGTTAGCTAAAGAGGAAAAATTGGAACTCTTTGGTTTCTAAATTGGCTTTCCCATACGTTCCTTTTATTCTTTCTCCTCTCTCTCCTGTCCAACCCTGTAACCATTTGGCTTTCCTTAGCACCTCAGAGCTTTCTCATAGAAAGAAAGAATAGGACAAAAAAGACTTGGTTATCTACATATCGACAAATCCTCTTAGTACTGGGTATAAAAGTAAAACTAAATTCTTTTTCAATAATACCTTATTCATTCTGACCATGTCATTGTAATTTTTGATCTATCCCAATAGGCTAGAGAAACTGTTATCTGTAAATTAACTATAAAAAATATCCTCTAAAGTCCTGTCTTTAGAGCAGGAAATCCCTGTCTTTATTCAGTCACGTCAAATTCTTTATTTGTGAGGGGTTGGGCCAGTTAAGATGATGCTGTTTTCAAGGAGTATTAGAGGTGCTTATTAAAATAGGTTAAAAATTAGAAAAAAAAAATAAGATAGGTTAAAATTATGTTGCATAATAACTGTTTTTTTTAATTAGTGTTTTTCCTGCGTGCTTGAAACATTGTCTTAAAATATATTCAATAACATATTGTTAACTACTTGACACAGAATCTGAAGCATTTCAGATTGTTGTGTTTTCTCTTTTAAAAATTATTATTTTTGCTGTTATTTATTTATTTTTTCTCTCTCTGGAGAGTTTATTTATTTATTTTTTAATGTTTATTTATAGGGGGGTAGGGGCAGAGAGAGAAGGACAGAGAATCCCAAGCATGATTGGGACTGTCAGCGCAGAGCCTGATGCAGAACTGATTCCATGTACCGTGAGATCATGACCTAAGCCAAAATCAAGAGTCAGAAGCTTAACTGACTGAGCCCAACCAGGCACCCCTTCTGTGCACAGTTTAGAGCTGTGATGAAAATAAGTTCATAATTTTTTGTGTTTTTTGTTTTTTGTTGTGTATATAGATTTTAATTGCTGTTTACTGCAGCATTGTAGTTGGTACACAGGGTGCAAGAGGACCTGCCTGGCTCCAGGAGTCCCAAACAGACCAGGCTTGACCACTCAGCACTGACAAAATCCAAAGGCAGAGAAAAGAGTGATGGTGAAATAAGATAGGAATTTATTTCGGAGAGATTAACACCAGGAAGGCAGTGGACTAGTGTCTCAAAGACTGCCCCCAAAGTGCTGAAAATACTTATAGACTTATTTCAGGAAAGTATGGGTGGGGCAAAGGTGGGGGGATAGGAGCAGGTAGGAAGTGAAATTCAAATTGATCAGCATCTTGGAGTCACTCTTCAGCAGGCTTTGCTGGCTCAGGATAGTCCTTATTGCTTGAGGGGGTAGTTTTGGTTCCCATCAGGGAATGCTTTACCCTCATGGTCTTCCACATGAGCCAAGGAACAAAGTGGAAAGTAGAAAGTTTGAGGTAAAAAATGGAGGCATCTAAATCCCTCTGTCAGCATCAAGGTTACATCTCATAAGGAAACACTGGTATAGAAGAATCTTTGGAATACTCCCAAGAATTCATGCCAACATAATCCCACCTTATAAGATTCTCTTAGAACTATTGCCCTGAGATGAATTCAAAAATGGAATTTTCCAGTGCCATGAGTGGACACATGAGTAAGTGTAAAAAATAAATACAAACCTATTCTTCTTGGTGTACTTGATTGCCATACCCGTGAAATACATATGCTTAGGGATATTTAGTACTTTGTTGTTTACTTATTGAACTTCACTGCTATTTTGCACTTCAGGAAATTATTTTAATCATTTTTTCATGACAAGTCTGTATGGGCAATCTCTGGCTTAAATTCCTGCTCACTGCCTTCTCTAAACCATTTCCAAGCAGAAAATTAGGTGATTAGGAAACAAGGAGCTACTGTTTAGTTGATTTTCTCCTCAGGCATATGGATTATCAAATTATAAATTATTTTTCCCAGAACATAAGGAGAAAACACAACATTCCGTGTGGTGTGGCTGGGAAGTATCAACTCAAAACAATAATTATCTGTCATCCATTATGGAACCTGTATTTTCAGGAAGCCATACCTTTGTGTTTGCATGTACTTAGCCTAGGATGTGTGATAGAGTAGAACCATTATCACTTTGGCGACAAAAATAACATAATTACAGTGACTACTTTTTAAGCACTTTGAATATGTCAAGCACTTATAAAATGCTTTGCATTAATCATGTCACGGTAATCATTTCTGGAAGGGTTTCTTATCCTCCTTTTACAGATTCAGAAAGTGAGGATTGTTGAAAGAAGTCAGTTGCCTGTGATGGATAGTAGAGTGGGATTCAAATCCAAGTTTATCTGCTTCGAAAGCCGTATTAAATCTTAACCATTATGCTTTGCCCAGAGAGGCTGATTTCATATAGTAATTACCTGACCTCAAGCTAAGATCAGGGAATAAACCTGGTACTCTTTCAAGCATGGCAAGTAGGGGAAAAAAAATCAGAACTTGGGTACTCCTGAGAAACGTGGGCCCAATTAGGACGCAGCAGTCAGGTTTTCTAAGCAGCCTGGAAACACATGAAGCAATTTCACCTCTGTGCGAATTGTACCTTGCAATTAATTATTTCTGAATCTTTAAATGCTACTTTTACACAGCAACGTTGCTGATATACTAGGATTTCTAATTTGTGAAATTGTTTTTATGTTGTAATTCACTGGATTTCCCTTACTTGTTGGTGGTTAAATCCATGTGTGTGACATACTTGAAATAGAAGTATGTCATAATCTTATCAAAACACCCAATTTGGCATTTCAGGACTGTGTATCACTGAAGACTAAGCAATTGCAGCCTTCAGGCAGTTTGGGCTGAATAATTTTGTTTCTGTTAAATACAAATCAACATTCCAGTTATCCATTGTTGAACTAAATATTCTCAATTAAGATTTATTGCTCTGTCTTGGATACATTAAGTGCTTAGAGCAGTTTGCATAACAAAAGATTTTAATTTACTACTTAAAGCCATTTCCATGTTTAAAATGTTTACATATTATGAATTTTATCCCTTAAGCCTCATATAAAGCAACTTGGCTTGTCAATCAGCATTATTCTTCATGGCTTATTCGAATCTAGTGTACTGTATATTTTATCTTCTTGATATTTTCTCTTCATTTTCTATGTAATCTCAACCAAAAGTCACTTGTTTACTCAACCCTAAAGTACATCTTTTTGAAACCTATTTTTTTGTTATTATTTAATCATTCCAACCTATATGCTGTATAACGTGAATTTTGAAGTATATTCATGGATAACATTCACAAGCACTTTTTATCACATCAAAATAATTCAGGGGACCTCACTTTTTAAAAATAAAGTTAAATTTATGTTGGTGGGTGGCTCAGTCGGTTAAGTGTTCGACTTTGGCTCATGCCATGTTCTCGTGGTCCATGAGTTCAAGCCCTCCCTACGTCTGGCTCTGTGCTGACAGCTCAGAGCCTGGAGCCTGCTTTGGATTCTGTGTCTTCCTCTCTCTCTGCCTCTCCCCTGCTCATGCTCTGTCTCTGTCTCTCTGTCTTTCTCTCTCTCTCTCTCTCTCAAAAATAAACATTAAAAAAATATAACTTTGGTATATATTTCCTTGCTTGATATAATGCAGTTATGTTTTTTAAATATATTTATACTCGGCACACTCACTTTTATTATGTATGAAGCATGATCAATATTATCTCACAAAATAGTTTACAAAAAAAGGACAGAGAAACTAACAAATGGGTATTAAAATTACACGTTAATATACAGACAAATAATTTAAATTTACATTTTTTTCACCTGATCATTTTCTTATTCTTTCAAATGATATTAAGTATAAAAAAAAAGGTTGTTATAAAAGGTTATGAAGTATATAGTAGGTGCCAGACCTGAAAATAAAACCTGGTATACATTATCAATAACGTCATAGTCCAGTGAAGTAAAAAAGACAGAAATAATTACAAACCATTTGATGCAGTGTTGTTCCTGGGTACTATTTCCAGACACCATAAAGGTAAGTAGACACTGTGAAAATAGAGGGAACAACTAATTTTGTGTGAGGAAGAAAAACAGAGAATAGTACCCAAATTAGTAATATTTGAAATTTCAACTGATCTTGAAGAAAAAATATAGTTCCGTTTTTAAGAAAGTGACAAAGGAGAAGAAACTGATCTCATTCCTAGTAGAAAGGAAAAATAAACATAAAAGGTACAAACATGTGAAGTGTCTAAAAAACTGAATTTTTCTGCGTGTCTACAGAAAAAAATCTAATGCAAGGGAATGTTTAGGATTATATTGACAGGAACTGTAATTTAAAAATGTTCAAATGGCACAATCCAGTGCTTTTTTTTTTTTTAATTTTTTTTTCTACGTTTATTTTTATTTTTGGGACCCAGAGAGACAGAGCATGAACGGGGGAGGGGCAGAGAGAGAGGGAGACACAGAATCGGAAACAGGCTCCAGGCTCCGAGCCATCAGCCCAGAGCCCGACGCGGGGCTCGAACTCCCGGACCGCGAGATCGTGACCTGGCTGAAGTCGGACGCTTAACCGACTGCGCCACCCAGGCGCCCCACAATCCAGTGCTTTTAAAATATTTTGTTCTATTTTACCTATCAAGCTATAAAATATAGTTTTGGTGCATTATAAAACTATAGGTATTAAAGCTTTTAAAATGTTTTTTGAAAGCAAAACACTTCTCAGGAAATAGCCTGTCACTGCGCCTGATTTTGCTTCCACTTTTGCACGTGTTTTTTTCACAAGGCACATACTTTTTGCTGATCATCAAAAGTTTGAAATACAGGATAAATTGTCCAAGGTAAAATGACTAATGTGACAGAGGATGGGGGAGATGCTGATATCTTAGCTCTGTGCGATAAGCAACAAAAAAGTAATTAATGTAGTTCTGTAACTCTATTCGTTGTCAGTGACTTCTTAAAGCAGAGTGGATGGAGAGCGATGATTTCAAGAAAGAATTTAGATCCAGTTAAGATCCTGGCAGTATAGACATGTGCAATAGAGGAAAGAACAAACGTTTTTCTTACCTCTTGCTGGCTAGGGACCTGGAAATTAGATTGACACAATGACAAACTGCCCAGAGAAAAACAGTTTATTAAACAGAGTAGCACACATGCAGGCAAGAAACCTCGCTGATCAGGAACTCAAAGGAGGGGTTAGAAGTTGGGCTTATATAGCATCTTAACAAACAACAGCAAATTTGTAGAATAATATCAAAACAAAGGAAAAGGGATTTAGACTTGCAAGGGAGGCAAACTGTGGGAAGGTAACTACCTGAAGGACACTAATGGAAGATAAAGATTGTTTTAGTAAGGCTTGTTTTCTAGATTCCTCTCCATGCCATCCCTGGGCTGTTCAGAGTCTAGACTAGTCTCTGGTGATTAAGAGGCTAAGACTGCTTTTAGCAAAAAATGAGGGCAAAGAGCTTTTATTTTTTTGTCTTCTGTTTCTCAGTTCTTCAAGTCAAAGTAATTCTTAAGCCAAAGTGGCTTGTTTTGGAGTGGCATATTTCGATCCCTTACATACTCAACTTTTTGTTGAATAATATTGAAAAAATATTGAACGTTTGTTGAAACATGCTTTTCTTAATTAAAAAAAATACATTGAGATAATTTTAGATTCCCATGAAGTTATAAAAAACAATACAGAGAGTTTGCACATATTCTTTATCTAATTTTCCCCATTGGAACATAATGTAAAACCACAATAAAATATTACCACCCAGGTACTAACTAACCTTAATGAAGTCCATTAATATTCAGATTTCATGTTTTATTTGTATTTGTGTGTTTAATTTTAGATTGAATTGTATCACACATGTAGGTTTCTATATCCAGCACCACCTTCAAGGTACTGAATAAAATGAATCAGATTCTGTGGATAAGTGGGGAAAAAAAAGAATTAAAAAAATGCCGAAAAATTCCAACACCACAATGACCCTACCTATTGCCCTTTTATAACCACACCTACTCTCTCCTGCCTACCACCCCCTTTCCCTTTTCTCCATACACCATCTAAAATGTTCCATTTTTAAAATGTTCTGTTTTTAAAATGCTATAGGAATACAATCATACAGTATATAACCTATTGGATTGGCTGTTTTCCACTCAGCATTTTTCCCTGGAGAGTCATTGAAATTTCATGTATCAATACTTTTCTTCATCTTATTGCTGAGTGGTATGCCACGGTATATAAATACCATGGTTGACTTAAGCATTCTCCTATTAAAGGAGATGGGATGATCCAAATTTTGACTACTGCAAATAAAGCTGCTACAAACATTCATGTGTAAGTTTTTGTGTGAACACAAGTTTTTATTTCTCTGGAATAAATTCCCAGGAGTGAAATTGCTGGGTCCAACGGAAATAGTATGTTTAGTTTTGTAAGAAACTGCCCAGCTGTTTTCCAGAGAGACTGTACTGTTTTTCATTGCCACCTATAATGTATTAGTTATCCAGTTTTTCTCTGTATCCTTGTCAGCATTTAGTGTTGTCACTATTTTTATTTTAGCCATTCTTACAGATGTGTACTGCTTTATCATTGTCATTTTAATTTGCATTTTCTTTTGATGTTGAACATCTTTTTCATGTGCTTACTTGACATTTGTATATCTTGTAATGTGAGATGTCTGTTCACTTTCTGTGCTCATTTGTTTGTTGGGTTTTTTTTTTTTTTTTGAGTTTTGAGTGCATTTTTGTTGACACTAGCCTTTTGTTCATTTGTTGTGTGTTTTCGGTGGTCAGTTTCTACAACTATCACAATTCCAGACACAGAAGGATTTGTGTTCTATTATCTGATATGTGGATTGCAAATATTTTCTCCCAGACGGAAGCATGTCTTAATTGGTCTTCACAGACCAACTAGAACAATAGTTTCTAACTTTGATAGACCTGCATAATTGAGAGAATGCTGTAATATGAATGAAGTGTACAGTCTAAGTATTTCTCACATTAAACCTTCTCAAAACTATCAGTTGTGGGGATTACTGAAGAAATGGTTGCAAATTTTAGAATAAGACTTTAGCTTGAAAAGGAGATACACAAACTTGTAGTACTAATAAATAGCTAGCATTTATTGAGTGCTTTCTATGTGCTAGACACTATATTATTATTGTTATTATTACATCTTCACAATGGTGTAGTGAGGGTGTAGCCAGGTGAAGGCTGACTAGTCTTTTCTCAGACGAACCCAGAGATGAATAGACAAGGTGATTGAAAGGTGATACCTTATATTTATATTTACTTCAGAGAGAAGCAGGGATGGAGCACAAAGAATGCTTGGGTTTCCTCAGTATATTTATTCTAGCATTTACAAAATCTAAGCATTCTGAAGAGGGATAAAGTATTTTTTGAGATAGGCTAATAGTGAATAGGCAATTAACCCCATTCCACTTCCCCATGGAACAACTATGCTCCTTTGGAGCTAAAAATTCAATGTTTTAGAAATAGTTTTGCCCCCCAGAAAAATCATGCCACTTCTGGTTAACTCTGAAAGGATTTCCATTTTGGAGTATTCAGAACATTATAGTTCTTCTACAGGTATAATAAGGATATAATTTTATGATTTTTTTTTCATTTGTTGTGTATTTTCAATATTACAACTACCACAGTCCTAGATGCAGAAGGAGTGTGTGTTCTATTGTCTGAAGGTAATGCTACAGGAGAATATTTAGACGATTTCAATGTTATTTTTTATACATGTCTAGAGTATTTAAAGTTAATCATCTGGGTTTTAATATCTATAGTATGTGTTCTTCCCCATGTATATCTTTAATGTTCTTCTGTCCCCAAAGATCTCCGCATAATACACTTTCCAGCAGTATTTTAAAGGCCTCATTAAACTTATTAAGTATTCAATTTTGAAGGTTTTTAAAAACAGGCATTTTTTTTTAACTTAGAGAGAAAGGGAGAGAGAGAATCCCAAGCAGGCTCCATATTGTCAGCAAAGAGCCCAATGGGGGGATGAATCTTACGAACCACAAGATCATGACCTGAGGTGAAGTCAGAAGTCATATGCTTAACCAACAGAGCCACCCAGGCACCCCCACAATAGGCAATTTTGAAAAGGAACTTCTTAATCCTAAAATCAACTAAAGAGATTTTTAAAAAAATACTGATTTCTGTGACCAACTCAAACCAATTAAAATTTCTGGGAGTGAGGCCTAGGTATCAGTATTTTTAATAGTTTTCCAGATAATTGTAATGCATAACCAGGGGCTGAAAATTTTGAAATGAAATTTAGTAAGTGTTAGAAAAATATTAGAAAATTGCCATCTCTAGAAGGCCTTAATTTTAAAAATTCCTTATTCTATATATTTGCATTTTTGTTTTAACTCCATATTGCATAGTACATTGACTTAATTTGAGTCATTTAAAAAAGAAATGAGACATGTAAAGTGAACTTTCCAGTTTTAATTGTAACAAAACTGAAAACTTAATGAACTTAATGTTTTTAATAATTATGGAAAATAATTAGGTGATATTTTTCTAAAAATATGTAGTTGTTTCTTATATCAACATATTTCTATTGGAAATGTATTTTGGCAAATTGTTATCCCAATTAAAAAATAAGCTGGGCTATTTTAGTCATAATGTTGAACTAATACCTTAAGGGAAATCTTTGGCTTCAAATAGGGTGAGAATGAAAGCATATGAATTAACCCTGCATTTTTACAATAATAGGAAAGATAGATAAAAAAGATAGATTCTTTTTTTCATAGGTTTTTCAGTTTAAATGATGACTTTTCTTCCTTTGACATACCTTATTATTATTGAATCTAGGTTTCCTCTTTTGATTACCAAACCCAGGTGATTTTAAAAATAATTATGTCTAACAAAAATAAGTCTATATTAGTAGTGGTATATTCTTCAGAAAGATCCGGCAGTCCTTTTGAGGATTTTTTTTATAACAGTCACCCATTCTGAGAACATTGTAGTGCAAACACAATCCTATTTCTTTGCATAGGTTTTAGGATACTTTTATGAACGTGCTCATATTTGATCTGCTTTCTCATGGCTATTGATTTAGCATTCTAAAATCACTGAGTAGTTTCCCCTGCATCAAAACACTATCAGTTTACTGCTCAGTGATTCATCTTTTGAAATAGTGCAAAAGAGACCTGATTCAAAACTTATTCCAATAAGTGGACACTAATTAATTCTTCCATGTTATTAAGACCTGAATGTATGATAGTAACAAAATAAAAAAGCTTATTCTGTGAAACAATTTACGTTAATAAATTTATAAATATGTACTTCCAAAATATGCATATATCTATGAATTTAAAACATATATCACCAATTTCTTGAATTCATAATAGGATTTTAAAGATATTTCAATTCTGTTTTATAAACCTGGGAATAAACATGCTCAAGAACAGTCAGAGGTTAAACTAATACATTTAATAGAAGACAAGATGTACGTAGGTGACTAGGTGATCTATCACATGAATATGTATGTTAATATAGGAACTTAGGGGCGCCTGGGTGGCGCAGTCGGTTAAGCGTCTGACTTCAGCCAGGTCACGATCTCGCGGTCCGGGAGTTCGAGCCCCGTGTCAGGCTCTGGGCTGATGGCTCAGAGCCTGGAGCCTGTTTCCGATTCTGTGTCTCCCTCTCTCTCGGCCCCTCCCCCGTTCATGCTCTGTCTCTCTCTGTCCCAAAAATAAATAAACGTTGAAAAAAAAAATTAAAAAAAAATATAGGAACTTCATTACTTTTTTTCCTATAAATCTTAAAATGATTAATCTTAAACTATTCCATCTCAATATCAATGTGAAAACTTAAGCCATGCCAGGTGGCCTACTGGAGCACTTCCTTCCCTTCTTCCCTGTTGTCATAGCATCCAGCCATGAGTAGTATATTACAAAATTCTTTTGTAGAGATAATTCTTTTGTAGAGATAAGTTGTCCTTGGAGACAACTTATAATTTTAATAATGGAATTAATTAAACAACCCATTCATGTGTTCAACGTCTATAAATTTTCTTCTCTGCTCTAGCTACTATGCTAGGTATTAAAGATCAAAGCTCACTACCAAACAGCCTCTTTTCTTTCAGCAAACTCCATAAACAAAGATGTTGAGTAGTAAACTCTGGGTAATTCTGACCTCAACAATGTAATTTTCCTGCTCTGTATAATAATTAGTTTACACATCACAAGTTAGAATCTAGAAATTCCTGGGTGTAGGGTGGATGAGAAAGTTCTGACATTTGGTTTAATTTGGAGTTGGGCACCTTTGGTACTAATGCACCGTTTCCTTCAAGAAAAAAAAAGTATTGAGGAAACTTAGATAAATACAATCCCTTAAGTAAGGCCAAAAAGTATTGTTTTTAAAAATCAAGGTAAAGAAAATATAATAGATTAGTCTATTGAAGCCAGGAGTGAAGTTAGTAGTGTAAATGCAATGCAATTGCTGCAGATGGGTCACAAATATGACTCTTCAGGTTCTTTGCAGACAAAACAAAGAGAGAAATATGATCAGTTACATTTTATATTTTCCACTATAGCTTTTTCTGGGACTGAACCCTGAAAGAAATTTCTCCCATGGGTTCTTGTATAAAAGGTCACTATGTGGTATATTATTTTAGACACTATATCCTGGGAAGTGCAACAGTGGTTTTCCTATGGCTACTTCTTATAGCATCCTTCATTTAAATCAAGAGCACAATGCCAGAGCTCAATTCAGCAGCAGATTAAGTGAGAGACAAAAATCCAATGATCTAAAAATGTGGATAGCTCTCCGATTGTTTACCTTGATTAAAAGGTAATATTTGGGGGAGAGGGAAGATGGCGGCGTAGGAGGACAATGGGCTCACCGCGCGTCCTGCTGATCACTTAGATTCCACCTACACCTGCCTAAATAACCCAGAAAACCGCCAGAGGATTAGCAGAACGGAGTCGCCGGAGCCAAGCGCAGACGAGAGGCCCACGGAAGAG